>NW_025964168.1:2635000-3235000 GCF_023055435.1 Haliotis rufescens
CCTACATGACACTGAAGAATGGACTACAAGCTTAGGGTCTTGCATGTTTGCTTTGCTTGAAACCAACAAAGACATTTTCTGAAAATGTTTTTATAATTTGATTGAAATAATGTTGCATGAAAACCAAATATAACACTTAATGATTAAAAAACACGGACATTTTGAACTTGTAGCAAGAATTATACGCCTTTGTTAGAGGAATTTAATGTATTATGAGATTTCCGCCCTCAGCCTTTGGCCTTGCTGTCTATGAGGCAAACTGAGGTTTAATGTTTCGTTTAGGATTGTTACCCTCATGTAGCATGTTTTGTTTTGTTTGTTTGTTGTTTAACGCTGCACTCAGCAATATTCAACTATATGACGGCCGTCTGTAAATAATCGAGTCTGGACCAGACAATCCAGTGATTGACATTATGAGCATCGATCCACGCAACTGAGACACAATGACATGTATCAACCAAGTCAGTGAGCCTGACGACCCGATCCTGTTAGTCGCCTCTTACGGCAAGCATAGTCGCCTTTTATGGCAAGCATTGGTTGTTGAAGACCTATTCTACCCCGGATCTTTACGTGTCTCATATAGCAAGTGCATGCATGTATGTGCATGTTTGAGTCACTGCTTGTACAAGTCCGGACTAAGCCAGGTTTGGTGTGCTAGCCCACTGAGATACCATGCCGCATTTTAACATGGATACCCCATTCAGAAACAATCTACCGACTCCAAGCCGACCAGTCCTTCTTTTAGCCCCTTAATGCTGAACACCAGGTAGGGAAACAAAAAGTACCCCCTTTAACACCTTTGGCATCTTCATCTGTTTCTGTTTTAGCAGACTTCTAAATGCATGTGGGGGCACGGGTGGCCCCGTCGTCTAAGGCGCCTCAATTCGCTATGCAGAGTTGCGTCCCTTAGGCATGCCAGAAACCTATGATTGTGGGTTCTAATACTGGTTCGCCCCGATTATGTTTCTAGGTTTGTCAGCACTATACCCATACTCGTGGGTTTCACCGAAGTGGGGTAAATGTCTGAGACCTGCATCACTCCGGGCTTTCCTCCCACATTAAGCTGACACGCCGCGATATAACTGGAATACCGTTAAAAGCGGCATTAAACCAAACTCACTCACTCACTCAAAATGCATGTGTAGGAGTAAACAGAGCCTTTGGGGGGACATATTTCCATTTGACCGCATCAAAAAAATAAAACCAATTGTTATAATCATAGAGTGTTCATGAAGCCATACTCTCCGAGGGATAGGCTAACAACAAAATTATCCTACAGCTGTGGTTTTCTTTTACTACAATTTGAAAACAAATGGAGATTGAGATACAAAGTGCTTATTTGTTGACATGTTGCCAGATGACGGTTTGGGCTCTGTGCATCACATACATCTAAGGTCAATGTTCATATACATTACACGATGCCATTTCACTGTAAGGAGCTAGAATTACAGAAATATCTGTTGCCATAATGGCAGTTATTTCTTACCAGTTTATATGCTGCTGTAGCAGACAACATGGAAATTTATCAAAAGTCATTGACCATTGTGGCAATATTTCTTGTAACCTGCCCACATTTTTCATAAATTAGAAAGAATCCACTTGTACATGTTTACAGCTGGAGTCCCAGACAAACAAATTGACGATATTTGACCATTGTGTTGACCAGGAATCTGTTATAAGGGTACACTGTCTTACAGGAGTTGAATACCTCTTACCTCATGCTGGCCTGAAGTGTACGTCGCAGGTCTTAGATGTTTACCCCTTTGGGGAAATTCAGGAGCACGGCTATGATGCTGACAAAACTTGAAAACAACAAAACAAATCTTGGATTTGAACCTACAATGATAGGCAAATCTTGGGGCCTCAGATAACTGGGCCACCTACAGCACTCATGACTCGATTTAGCTATATATGTACAGTGCAGCCTAGTATTGAAAAATGCAACCAAATCTTTATGGCCACATGCACCAAGTGCATGTAAAAAGAATTTGAATTTTTTGTGTGACCAGCCCTTACTCTTCCACACAAAAGTAATCATTGGAATGCTCTTCCAATTCCTTCAGAATAGCCCCTTCACTTTATATTTTCAAGCTAAGACTTAAAACTTTGTTTGATAACTCAGCCATTTAAATCTTGTTTACATATGTATGTGTGCTCTCAGTGCTTTGAGCATGGAAGTTAATACATTAAAATGATTCTTATTATTATTATTTAGACTAGTTTATAGGGCTTGGATGAGTCCAGATTTACTACCCAGGTACCCACCCCCCTATTCCCCGACCCTACCCGGGTACCTGCTGTAGGTCTCAAGAGATAGGTAGAAAATGTCCGATTGGGAATAGTTTGACAGTTGCCCTGGACAAAATGTATTTAGATACACGTATAAAACGATCTGGTCATGCAAACACTGAAGTTGATTGAAGTTTTATCTTTATTCTAACATATAAAAGTCAGAAGGAATGGGTTCGTAGAAAGAAATGTGAACATTAATGACTTGTAGTGTAACGGTATAGTTACAATATGGTTACAAGAGGAACAAGCCAAATGGCTACTCCTGCCCCTCTCGTGACCATTCTGGTTGGTTTGTCATATTTTTGCACATAACATTCATCGATAGGGGTACGAGTCTTCTTGCACATTGCGGAAAGGGGCGAGTGGTGATGAATGGGGATGAGTCTTCTTGAAGGTTACGGATAGGGGTGAGTGGTGACGAATGGTGACGAGTCTTCTTGTAGGTTACGGAAAGGGGCGAGTGGTGATGAATGGTGACAAGTCTTCTTGTAAGTTACGGATAGGGGTGAGTGGTGACGAATGGTGATGAGTCTTCTTGGAGGTTATGGAAAGGGGTGAGTGGTGACGAATGGTGATGAGTCTTCTTGTAGGTTACGGATAGGGGTGAGTGGTGACGAATGGGGATGAGTCTTCTTGCAGGTTAAGGAAAGGGGCGAGTGGTGACGAATGGTGACGAGTCTTCTTGTAGGTTACGGAAAGGGGTGAGTGGTGACGAATGGGGATGAGTCTTCTTGCAGGTTAAGGAAAGGGGCCAGTGGTGATGAATGGTGACGAGTCTTCTTGCAGGTTAAGGAAAGGGGTGAGTGGTGATGAATGGGGATGAGTCTTCTTGCAGGTTAAGGAAAGGGGCCAGTGGTGATGAATGGGGACGAGTCTTCTTGCAGGTTATGGAAAGGGGCGAGTGGTGACGATGGTGACGAGTCTTCTTGTAGGTTATGGAAGGGGGTGAGTGGTGACGAATGGTGACGAGTCTTCTTGTAGGTTACGGAAAGGGGACAGTGGTGATGAATCGGGATGAGTCTTCTTGGAGGTTACGGAAAGGGGCGACTGGTGATGAATTGGGACGAGTCTTCTTGCAGGTTACAGAAAGGGTCGTGGTGACGAATGGGGTCGAGTCTTCTTGCAGGTTACAGAAAGGGGGGAGTGGTGACAAATAAACCAGAGGGTTGAGAATAGATTAACATATTGTCTCTGAAATGAACATATTTTACAGAAGAAAAAAAAGTTGTTAAATTATAGTTATAAAATACAATAAAAAGGAGCCCAGAGACTTTCTTCATTATAGACTTGCATGGGCTGTATTGGATATATTAGTTTCAGGGTTTGTATAAGAGACAAGGTTAAGAACTTAGCTCTTTGAAAGATAAAACTGTCAAGATATGTTTAACTCAGATGCCTCTACACAATTAATGTACGGTTTCATCGTATTGAAAAGCCCATCATCACCAGTTAGCAACAGCCCCCTGGTGGTGAAGTGCATACGTGGAACCTGTGGTCTTCCGCGGAGCATGCTTTAGGGGAATATTTTGTGAGTACATCACGTCATATTGTCCCCGCAAAACTGTACTGGCAGCTTTCATCTTCATAACCCACAGTGGCGCCTTGAACATAATAAAATCTACACTTGCGTGGGTCCTGTTATTGACTACATTGTCTCTTGAGACTCTACAATCGCATGCTAGTGGCGTCTGTATATTGTAGCACTGAGGCTGGTGTTGGGTATATCGTCTGGTTTCATTGAGGTGGTGTAATCGTCAACAAATGCACGCCCTCAGTCACTCACACGCAATTACACTTGCACCCACTCACTCACTCATGTACTTACGCACACTGACAAATGTCACTCACTCACTCACTCACTCATATACCCACTCACTCACTCACTCACTCACTCACTCACTCACCCAGCCACTCACTCTGACAAATGTCTGATACAAACTCTATGAGCATGTTCTGAATACTGCATGGTAGATCACACACCGCCTCACACACCGCCTTTATGGTTTAGTGGACAGAGCATCACTCTCACTCACTCACTCACTCACTCACTCACTCACTCACCCAGCCACTCTGACAAATGTCTGATACAAACTCTATGAGCATGTTCTGAATGCTGCATGGTAGATCACACACCGCCTTTATGGTTTAGTGGACAGAGCGTCACTATCACTCACTCACTCACTCACTCACTCACTCACTCAGCCACTCACTCAGCCACTCACTCAGCCACTCACTCAGCCACTCACTCACTCACTCAGACAAATGTCTGATACAAACTCTATGAGCATGTTCTGAATGCTGCATGGTAGAACACACCGCCTTTATGGTTTGGTGGACAGAGCATCACTCACTCACTCACTCACTCACTCACTCACTCACTCAGCCACTCACTCAGCCACTCACTCAGCCACTCACTCACTCACTCAGACAAATGTCTGATACAAACTCTATGAGCATGTTCTGAATGCTGCATGGTAGAACACACCGCCTTTATGGTTTAGTGGACAGAGCGTCTGCCCAGAGAGCGGACTGTCAGTGGTTCGATCCCCTGGCAACACAATACCTAAAGATTGTATTTGGTACCCTGCCTGGTGCTTGCATTAGGGGATAAAACAAGGACTGTCCAGCTCGGAGTCAGTATACTGTAAAAGCATGGGGACCCATGTTAAACTATGGAATAGAATCTCAGTGGGATAGCACTAAAAATATGGTATTTGCCCAGACTAGTACAAGCAGTCAGAGACCCAAGCACAAAGCAAAGCACAAAGCATTGAAGCATGTAGCTATGTGAGTAAAATAATCTTGACAGTTACATGAAACCAAAGGATGCCATGAAATAACTGGGATAATGCTGATCGCAGCATTCAACAACAACCCTCTCTCTTTCTCTCTCTCTCTCTTCTCTCTCTCTCTCTCTCTCTCTCTCTCTCTCTCTCTCTCTCTCTCTCTCTTCTCTCTCTCTCACTCACTCACTCACTCACTCACTCAAGATAAAGAGATACTGCTGACTGGAGATATTGAGAACGATGCTGTGGACATCTGTGGATCCTGTGTTGGATGATAACACAGACAAATAACTCCAGTGTTCATCACCAATTTCGAAAAGGGGCAGGAATTTAAGGATTGCTCGTCCATGAGATGCTCTAATTTGTGTGAAGCCTTTGAGGCGGCTCGGAGCTTGTTACAGACAGACTGGTATGTGAGGGTGCAGGGGGCAAGGTAATGATGATGATAGAGAGGAGGGGGAGAAATGGGGTGCAACATCACGTCCAAGATTATTACACTTATATAGCGAAGTGAATGCATGTGGGTATGTTTGTGTGTCTGTGGGTGTGTCTGTGTATGTGTCTGCTTGTACTAATCCGACCAATTTCATAGTGCTTTCCCACTGGGATACCCTGCTGCAGTTTAACATGAATACCCCACTCAGATACAATATACTGACTCCAAGCCGACCAGTCCTTGTTTAAGCCCCTTAATGCCGAACACCAGACAGGGTAACAACAAGTACCATCTTTTAACAACTTTTGGTATGATGCGGCCGGGGATCAAACCTCTGACCTTCCGCTCTCCGCGGGTAGCGCTCTGCCTCTAGACCACGGAGGCCGTCTGATGAGAGAGAGAAAAGAAGAGAGATGCATATAGAGCGAGATTATGCCACACTAGACAACACATTTCCTGTTATGTATGGAGTGAAGAGTTTTGTTGCTTAAAGCATTTTGTCTGTACAATTTTTATTTTTATATGAATACTGCCAGAGACTTGAATTTTATAAACTCAGTGCATATTAAATCCATATAAATAAGTTGTTGGTCTTGTACAGTTTGGCATAAATCATGGTTTAGAAGCAGTTCCATAGCAACCAAAAGTCGACATTGCATGAGGTATTGATACAAGTTTTAAAATGTATGACCACATAGGCAACTCCTAAGGGACCAGTTCAAAAGTTCAATGTCAGATAAAAATCTAAATTCTTTAAGTTTAGGGGTGGGGGTATTAATAGCCCTGCTAGTTTTCCATCCAACAAAATATCTTTTTTTATGGATATTTTCTGATAGTCTAACTAAACTAAGCAAAAACTCTGTTCCCATTTTATTTCATATGCTGTTAGGAGTTGTCATACAGACCGCTGTCATATAGCTGGAATATTGCTCAGTGTGTCGTTAACACAAAACAAACAAACAAAAAACATTAAATACATCCAGTCTTTGCATGAGGTAGGGTTGTGTCATGGCCAGCACTGGCAGGATGTCCTTCTAGTGCAGTGTGTAATATAGAATGGCAGATCTATAAAAAAAACTACAAATAATTTTCCACACCTAGTAAATAAACTTCAGTGGATAAACTTTCTGAAAAAGGGCCCAACATGAGAATATGTAACAAAAGAGGCAACTAATCTCTGGAAATCAATATTTTCAATGTTACCTTATGGACCCGTGAAGATCCGGGATAGAATAGGTCTTCAGCAACCCATGCTTGCAGTAAAAGGCGTCTATGCTTGTTGTAAGAGGCGACTAAAGGGATCAGGTGGTCTGGCTCGCTGAAGTTGTTGTTGCATGTCATCGTTTCACAGCTGCGTGGATTAATGCTCATGATATCAATCACTGGATTGTCTGGTCCAGATTATTTACAGGTGATATAGCTGGAATATTGCTGAGTGTGGCGTTATAAACAACAAACATACAAAAAATGTTGGGTTTTGGGGGGACGGGGTGGGGGTATGTCTCAAAACTGATAAGGTCTTTAATTTATTTATCTGACATTAGACGTTTGAACTGACCCCAAAACCCCCACAGAACAATTCCTGGTTGCTGCATTGTTGAACAAAGTGTCACTGTAAATGTTGTGACTCCAGAGTATTATATGTTCAAGGGCTTCATGCAGATACATTCAGCTTCTTCCTCTGAAAAAAATGTCCTGGTGTTTTGCAAGGGGAAAAAACAAGTTCAGTGGGTTCACAGCATGTCACAACTGGGACCTTCAAGCTTTTATGCATAATAAATCTTTCTTTTATCTTTGAAATGAATGAATGTCTGTACCTCAGTTCAGTCAATGGTATGCTTGGAAGTAACACAGCTCTTGTGTCACAAGGATGAATTGCCGATCATTCACACAGACCGTCGGTACTTCCCCAGTATAATACCTTCCGGAAAAAGACATTTTGAAGTATGCCATCATGGTCAATCTCAGACTGAATGACACCTGACATATCCCATGATGCCACACTATTCTATTTGTAATTTTCTTCAAAGCCAAACTCACCAAAACTCACACAGACTCAAAGGGACTTTAAACGTGTAACCGTCCCCATGGTGTAGTGGATAGAGCATCTGCTTATCCCAGGCCATGTCATACCAAAAGATGTTAAAAGATGTTACTTGTTGTTACCCTGCCTGGCACTCAGCATTAAGGGGTTAAAACAAGGACTGGTTGTCTCGGAGTCAGTATACTGTGTCTGAGTGGGGTGGCAGTTTTAAGCTGTGGCATGGTATCTCAGTGAGCTAGCACTATCAAAGGCAATAGTCTGGACTTATACAGACACAGACACACACACAGACACAGACACACACACAGACACACACACACACACACACACACACACACACACACGCGCGCGCGCGATTCGCTGTGCAGAGTTGCGTCCCTTGGGCATGCCAGAAACCTATGATTGTGGGTTCGAATCCCAGTTCGCCCCAATTATGTTTCTAGGTTTGTCAGCACCATACCCATGCTCGTAGGTTTCACCGAAGTGGTAAAAGTCTGAGACCTGCATCACTTCGGGCTTTCCTCCCACATTAAGCTGACACGCCGTGATATAACAGGAAAACTGTTAAAAGCGGCGTTAAACCAAACTCTCTCACTCACTCACAATTCCTGAGCTATGAGCTGTTTTCTGACAATTGTCTAAACCAGGACTGTGCTTGACAAAGAACCCCAGTAACAATAATAGATTCATCTTTAAGGAAAATTCTTTCTCACAAACTGTTTGCAGTCATTGTGGCCATTTCATACACCTGTTCTACAAATTCTGTTCAGGCAATATGAGATATTACTGAGTATATCTCTCCCTTGTAAATCGATGGCAGTCAATTGACTTCTTACTACCATCTGACACTGATGTACATGTAATTATCTGTCACATAGGCATGAAGATGTTTTTTCTATGCTGTTGGTTACCTGGACACCTGCTCATCGCTGCCAGGTACCCGTGAGTCATAACATTGTTGTGTTAGGATCCATGTTCGTAAGTTACGTTATTCCTTTCATGGAATAGTTGGACTTAATCTGTTGCCTGGTTCAATATGCCAATGCCCCGTGCCACACAGTTGTCTGTCGCAGTTCCCATTTTTGTAGATCAGTTTCATGAAAAAAGAAATCAATTCTCGATCATGACATGTCACATTAGTGCATTTTACAGTTGACAAAGCTGCCAAGTCTTCCATTTACCTCATCTATACTTCCATATTCCCCATCCATACTTCCATATTCCCCATCCATACTTCCATATTCCCCATCCATACTTCCATATTCTCCACCCGTACTTCCATATGCTCCATCTATACTCCCATATGCTCCATCCATACTTCCATATTCTCCATCCATACTTCCATATTCTCCATCCATACTTCCATATTCCCCATCCATACTTCCATATTCTCCATCCATACTTCCATATTCTCCATCCATACTTCCATATTCTCCATCCATACTTCCATATTCCCCATCCATACTTCCATATTCTCCATCCATACTTCCATATGCTCCATCCATACTTCCATATTCTCCATCCATACTTTCATATGCTCCATCTATACTCCCATATGCTCCATCCATACTTCCATATTCTCCATCCATACTTCCATATTCTCCATCCATACTTCCATATTCTCCATCCATACTTCCATATTCCCCATCCATACTTCCATATTCCCCATCCATACTTCCATATTCTCCACCCGTACTTCCATATGCTCCATCTATACTCCCATATGCTCCATCCATACTTCCATATTCTCCATCCATACTTCCATATGCTCCATCCATACTTCCATATGCTCCATCCATACTCCCATATGCTCCATCCATACTTCCATATTCTCCATCCATACTTCCATATTCTCCATCCATACTTCCATATTCTCCATCCATACTTCCATATGCTCCATCCATACTTCCATATTCTCCATCCATACTTCCATATTCTCCATCCATACTTCCATATGCTCCATCCATACTTCCATATTCTCCATCCATACTTCCATATTCCCTATCCATACTTCCATATTCTCCATCCATACTTCCATATACCCCATCCATACTTCCATATTCCCCATCCATACTTCCATATTTCCCATCCATACTTCCATCTTCCCCATCCATACACCTTTTCTTCCATGTACCCCATCAATACTTCCATCTTCCCCATCAATACTTCCATATTCCCTATCCATACTTCCATATTCTCCATCCATACTTCCATATACCCCATCCATACTTCCATATTCCCCATCCATACTTCCATATTTCCCATCCATACTTCCATCTTCCCCATCCATACACCTTTTCTTCCATGTACCCCATCACTACACCTATACCATTCATGTACCTCATCCATGCATCTCAAGTTTCCAAATTCCAAGTCCGACTCCAGAGTCCAATCTCTGTCCTTCTGTCTGCAGTCACGTCTGCACAGTCTCAGGTGTGTCTTGACTGTGATTGTTTAATCTGTTTCCAGACCTCACTTTGTCTGGGTGGTTGTTTGTCTGTCTGTCCTTGTGTCCTGGTGTGTATTTAGCCCCTCCCATGTTAATACCTGTCTGAGACTGTATGTCAGCCTGACTTGCCCTGACTTGCCCTGAGTAGTGCAACTGATAATTAAGACTGGGGCCTGTCACCATGTTGATCCCCTCTGTGGTGTGAGAAGGGGAACTAATCAAGGCTGGGGACGTCTTTGTGGTTGAACCTCATCAAGGCAACGCTCTCTGTATTCAACTGTGCAGAACAAATGTCATATGGTAGACAGCGAGTGAAGAAGTCGGGTTTAACACCCACCTTGAACAATACTTCAGCAACGGTAATGTCATGGTATATCATGGTGTCATGCACAGATTAAGGGGGGAACAAGGCAATTTGGCAGCAGTTTCATTCAAATCACTTAAAGACAACTGTGCCTATTCAAATTCAAGATTTGCCATGATTATATTTCTTCTATCTTTCTTTAAACAAACTGTACTTAAACCTTTGAAGCCTATAATGCAATTCCAACAAAGAACTTTAATCGAACTTTGAAGATGTGAAAACAGTGACACATGCTCCACCGCTATCTCAACCAGGGGAGATAACTGTGCAGGAATGCGATCATTCGTGACCAACGTGTGTTATTTCGGGACAAGCCGAATAGCGACTTGTGCTCCTCTAAGGGCCATTTTTCGCGACCTGGTCCCATTTAGAGTGAGTGAGTGAGTTGGGTTTAACGCCGCTTTTAACAGTATTCCAGTTATATCGCGGCGTGTCAGCTTAGTGTGGGAGGAAAGCCCGAAGTGATGCAGGTCTTAGACGTTTACCACTTTGGTGAAACCCACGAGCACGGGTATGGTGCTGACAAACCTAGAAACATAATCGGGGCGAACCGGGATTGAACCCACAATCATAGGTTTCTGGCGTGACCAAGGGACGCAACTCTGCACAGCGAATCGCGGCGCCTTAGACGACTGGGCCACCTGTGCCCCCGGTTCCATTTAGAGCAAACGGGCATGCCTTAAACAATTGTCAACTCGTTGCGTAATGGTTCACATATATTTCCCTATAAATTATATATATTTCAGATGTAATTTAAAGCACATCGGAACGTGCGGGATTATACAGTGTGATTGAACACACTTATCTGTGTCTTGTGTGTATTTTTGGATGCAAGACATATGTAAAATCAAAAATTATTTCTGAGGGATTCTTTGATGAAGAACTTGAAATCTTACACGCATTCTGATTGGATTGTCGTATTTTCACACAAAACATTCATCGATAGGGGGACGAGTCTTCTTGCAGGTTACGGAAAGGGGTGAGTGGTGACGAATAGAATGTGATCATTCAGGGGAGATAACTACAAAGGGTATGTTATATGTTAAGGATAAAACATTTTTCAGTTTTGAGGGCCTGAGACTTTTTTTCCCAAGCTCATAATTTTACATTTTCAACCCCAACCGAGGAGGAGTGTTTTAATCAACCTATGAACTCTCTAAATGCAAGAAATACCCACAGAAATTAAGAAAACATTCGGATTCCTTATAGTGAAACAATACAGTGTGTCGTGGTATGTGTCCATCAAAGCGTGAAAGAGAATGATCACATGCAACATGCACACAACTGAAGTCATGACATGAAAGATTGAACAGTCTTTCATCACCTGCCCTGTTGGCTCAGTGGAAAAACAGTGGGTTACCAAACTGAACATGATATGTGAGGTTGCAGGTTCAATTCATGTCACAGAATTTTCATGTGAAATTTTTTGTGTGACTTTTAACCAATCCAATATTAGCATTATATTTATATCAAAAGGCCAATCTATAAAACTTCAATTGTAAACCCAAGGTCTTACAATTCAAATGTAAAAACCTCAAAGCAGGTTTATAAAACTTCAATTGTAAAACCTAGGTTTTACAATTCAAAATGTAAAACCTCTGAGCAGGTCTCATTTGAAAGTAGTACCTCTAACAAGGTTACTATGAGACAGGAAGACATCTTCAATGAATAGGCAAAAGTGGCAGCAGGTTTATAAGCGATTGTTCTTTTTTCCCCAGGGCCCCGTTCCACAAAGCGATCTGAGCGCTAACATGATCGTAACTCCGATACTTTAACATAGGCTTACGATAGTCGTAGCACTAAGATCACATTTTGGAATGAGAGCCTGGTCCATACAGGTGGAATCTTAGTAAAACCATGTGTTTATATTAATTTTTTATATTTTTTTTATGAATTTTAATATTTTAAAATGTGAGGACCACAGGGCACTGAAATCTGAAACTTTGTGAATGGTAATGACGATAATATTCAAGTTTTTGTTAAGTATCACAATTTGCAAAATGTGTGTTGATGCTGCAAAATTTATTTCTTGTTTTGTTGAACCTTTTTGAATTTTTGTTTTGCTCACTACAGATGTGAATTGTGAGGAGGTGAGCTACATGGCCTTCTGACTCTATTTGTCTGGACTCACAGCATATTATGCAGACTAATCTCTATGACCAGTAAATACTTTGCTCTGTCTTCAACAATGCATTTTATGCCAGTTTTTTATGCATTTCAGAACTGAAAAACAAACGGATGGAAGATTGAAAGAAAGGTAAGATGTTATTTTTGTATCAGAAAAGTTAAAAGATGTTTCTTTCGATGGCCATGATCCAATATTGATTTTGTGGTTTTGCAAACTTAGCTAATTTGGAGCATAAATCCGAACAATTTCACCCTGTTCATTAGGGTATCTGGTTTATCAGTTATACTCCATTCACTGGGGCAGCAAGTATAATTGTTTAACCCTTTCACTGGGCCACATAGTACAACAGTTTAACCCATTTACTGGAACATCTGGTGTAATAGTTGTATCATTAAAAACCCTTTCACGAGGACATCATGTCCAGTTGAACCCCATCATCTCGAACCTTGCAGGACCGTGTTGTAACTTTAATTTACCTGGACATTCAAGATAACATGGTATGGTCAGCTGGACAGAACCAGTAACAGTATTATAGATCATAGCCATTTGATTGCATACTAGTCTGTCTAACAGACCCTGATACAAATATATATCAAATACAGCCCATGCAAGTCTATAATGTTTGGCAAGTCTAGATTACTGCAGTATCTGAAAGTGAAGAGAGTCACTGGGCTCCCTTTTATTATGTTTTTATTTAGATAACTGAACAACTGTTTTTTTCTGTACGATATGTTCATTTCAGAGACTAGATGTTAGTCTAATTGCATACACAAGAAATTAAGAATATGACATGTGTATGACAAATTGAAATGTATTTCATCGGCAATGATGAATAATGATAATGACAAATTATGTACAGTGTACATGTACCTTATTAGGCATATCAGTAAAACCCCATGTGTCAATACACGAATCAGTTATGGCTTGATGGCTACAATCCACGAATTCTTTCATCTCGCACCTTACACAAAATGAGAAACATCTTGAAAATTACCGTATTTTCTTGAGTATAGTGCGCACTTTTAAAAAAACAAACACAGCTGTGTAGAAGGGGGTGAGCATTAAACACGAAATAATGAGTTTTGATGGGTTTTTTCCCCATGGAAAGATATTACCGTGAGCACGTAACACCGGAAATACCATGTCAACAAATCCATACTGAAGTACGCAAATTAAACATGTAATTACACTGTCTGGCTATAAAAAAAGGTTCTTTGAATATCTGGACTTATGTATGTAACTTATTCCATTATTTTATTCAAAATTCCTTCTAATATTGTTTTAATTAATTTCGGCGCACAACTCACCGTTATTAACAGCAACCATGGTCAGATTACCGCTATTGACGCCTTGAAACGAACATTAGTTGACAGAGAATGGATACATATATCATAAATGCCATACTTTGACTCGTTAAAAGTCATATTTGTTATAGTTTGACGATTCTATGTCAACACGTACTTATTCTTAAAGTGCATATCATTGAGTGAAGCTCATTAAAACAATCTCTCACAAACCAATAAACATATGACATTTTCAGTTTAAGACCAGTTGTCCTTCAATCCCAATTTCTTAATACAACAATCAGAAGAAAAACCCATTTGAAAGAATGCAATAAAATTCAAGTTGTAGATTTGTCATTTTAAGTGCCATGTTACCCGAGTTCATATTTTCCCAGCTGATATAAGAACTGACAGGAAAACATGAAGCCACCACTCACCATATGTCACAGGTTGTCAAACTCCCATCAGAAACTACTTTGTGTTTGACTGGAGCAGTAATGGATCTAAAGGTAGAAAATATGTAAATAATTTTTACACTGATTTATCTTTTTAGACCATATGCACATATCATTGTACTTTTTCAAGGCTGTAATGCTTATTATTGGTAAATAGAAACATGAGCTCAGAACGAAAAGATTGTCATAAGTTATATTTGGAACAACATTAGCTTATCATTAGTGATCTTTTGTTAAAGGGAGTATAATTTGGTGTCACTTTAAACAGTCCCAGTGGGGATTCCAAGTTAGATTTGATCCACAGCAACCCATGCTGGTTGTAAGAGGTGACAAAATAGATTGGGTGGTCAGGCTCGCTGACTTGGCTGATTACATGACCTTGTCCCGAACAGCATGGATTGTTGCTCACAATATCAATCACGCGATTGTCAGGTCCAGACTCAATTACGTAGAGACTGCCGTTATATACAGTCAAGTCTCGTTAATCCGACACTCGTTAATCCGACAATCGGCTTTATCCGACACTAATGATGGGAACCGATTAAATCAGTGCTATTTAGTCCCGTTAATCTGACAATCTCTCACTCCGACTCCGACACACCTAATTTGCAACAAATTACCGAAATCACTCATTAATCAGTCTGTAGCTGGATTATTGCTGAGAGCATCGTTAAACAACAAACAAACACTTTGAAGAATATTTCAGTCTTCGACAATGTTGTAACTTAGTGTGGGAAGTGACCCATGAAGATCCACGTTAGAATAGGTCTTCAGCAACCCATGCTTGCTGTAAAAGGCGACTATCCTTGCCGTAAGAGGCAACTAGTGGGATTGGATGGTCAGGCTTGCTGACTTGGTTGATTCATGTCATCGTATCCCAAATGCGTAGATCGATGCTCATGATGTCAATCACAAGACAGACCGCTGTCATATAGCTGAAATTTTACTGAGTGCGGCGTTAAACAACAAACAAATCTAGTGTGGGATGCAAGCCCAAAATGATGCATGTCGTAGATATTTTTACCATTGGGGAACCCAGCATCGTTGGCCTGATGAGTTGACACTTTAACCACTTGGCTGTCCCACCACAAGGCCATGTTTATGAGGGCCGGACATAAAGATGGAAGAACATCTTTGAAATAAAGTCTGAACACGAGATATAACACTCTGACTGAGTGGAAAGAGGCAATTTGGACCCATTACCACTCATATGGTTTCAGAACATTTTTTAAACTTTCGGTGTCATGCCATAATGGAGTAATATTTGCCGGAGAAAGCAGGTGCTTGAATATGTCCTGCTTTCACCGGCTGCCATGATAGTAGTTACCTGGCAGATGTATGCTGCATGTGTTGCAAAGTTCTACGTTTATGTGTGCTGGTGATCCATGTGTCCTCATCAAGATCTGCCTTTGATGTACTGTAACCAACGGCAACGGAGTGGACGGCCATGGTTTTATTTCTGGTGTTGAAATCTAAATCAAGCAGTTTATTGAATATGTAAACTGCGGGGAGCATGCATCAGTTGGTAACATGTGTTTGCTGTACAGTATGAAACAGTATTCTTCCTTTGATATTTAAAACCAGTCAGTTTGAATTTATTTAAACCGTTCACATAGGAACATTTCCAAGAATGTCTCATGAACAGGTTATTGAAGATATCAGAATACATGCGTGGTATCCAAACCAGCCTCATGAGCTATTTTAATTATAGTCATACAAATATCATAAGACCAGACAATTTTTTTTTAATTTGCCGATTTTGAACTTTGTCGGGAGGTCAAAAAACATTATCTAAAAATGGATAGTACAGGCTTTGTACAAATAACGTAATGCAAGACATATTTTTGTTGGCCAACATTGATAGTGAAAAACTTAGGTCAGTGGGTAAAAAAAGATATTTAAAAAAAATATTTTACACGATTGTTTTAATTAGCTTAAAGTATTTTATTGGGATCGTTAGGTGATTAAAAACAGTAGGATTGTGGCCTGGTTTATCTTCCCGAGGCAAGGGAGTTAACTAACTTTAAAAGTCCAGTTTCCACCCTTGCCGAACTAGGCTGGAATAACTGGGCTCGATCGTTGCGCCACCAGTGGCTATTACCAATTATGTCCCTTCTAAGCCTCTCCTAAGGACCAATCAGAATCCACCTGTCGTATCACTTGCGTTTGCTTCACACAAAATGGTGGCGCCCAGTCAGGACGATCTGATCGATAATCAAGATCTATATTGTGATAAAACGGGTCTTACATAGCAAAATGCATCAAATCACGTGAGCACCTTGATTAAAAACATGAAAGGATTTGGAAAATATCTGCTGACAACGAATTGGCAATGCACATGCTTTGCAAACCCTGCATTCGATCGAAATCTGCACGACAGTTTATGAACTGGATTTTGATTTCGGTGTGCGATTTTGATTGGACTTTGCATAGACTCGTTCATCCAGACAAAACGTAACTCCATAATACCAGCCTAGTTTGTCAAGGATGGAAACTGGACTTTTAAAGTCAGTTAACTCCTTTGCCTCGGGAAGATGGGCCTGGTTTGGAATATTGTAAATATTTTAAATTTCAAATATGACTTGTATTGATGATTAACCTTGGAATTTTTTTTGTTTTAGTCATATGAAAATCTCTTAGATTATTTATGTTGTCAGAGTGATCTTTATTGTCGGCCGTATGAAAAACATGTTGTCATTCTGATGTGTTTTCTTCTTCTGAATGTTCCATGTTAAAGGGCAAGTTCACACAGAAATGAACCTATTTTTCTTGTACTTTTTCCACATTAAAAGTGTTAACCTAGTAGTGTCATAGACAAAAATATAAAAATATCACAATTAATTAACATATGTTTTGCATTAAAACGATTTATATTTTTCACATTTACCAAGTGTTCTATTTTCATAACAAAAACCACCATGGCTTATGCCCCTTGCAATATGACGTCATTGGTGCCAATTGATAAACATTATGACGTCATCATGCTATGTTAGAGCCGCTTCACGTGGTGTAGGTCCAGCTGTGTGATTCTAGCGTCTCAGATGCCAGCCAGCATAGTGTTATGCTGAGTCACCACTGCGCCGGAGTGTGTCGTAGGCCATGTTGTTTTACCGAAAACTGGTACTTGATATCTTTTGCGTTGAGAATAGACAGGGATCCAGTTGAATTGGCACCAATTACGTCATAATCTAAGGGGGATAACTCAAGCCTGTTTAGCTCGAAAAACGAAGGCCTCATAAGGGCATATCATTTTCACACTATTGTGAGCTTCCTACTTTCACTGTGAAAAAAATGAGTTTACATTTTCAAACACAGGTATTAACTAATTCTAAAATTGCGTTTTGTTTAGAAAAAGAAAGAAAGTGATTTTTGCGTGTACACTTCCCCTTTAAGGTCCACAGATCCGAAAGTGTACAAGGCCTTCATCAATAGTTCCTTGGAACCAATCTATTTTCTTTAAAATGAGAAAATATATTTAGTTAGAGTGAAAGAATGAAAGAAAGGAGGGTGGAAAAAGACAGATAGTTGTATTTTGCCTCCTGCAACCTCTTGACAACTATGTAAAACAAGAAACTAAATAAATTGGCTTGCATTATTATTCATCAAAATTTCATGTCAAATATTTATCTTCATTTTAAAGATGTTTTCCCCTGCTCCAAACCGATGTGTGACAGGATGACATGTGCAAGGCACGATACCTTTCCCATCATTTCATTCCTCATCCTATTGATGCAAAAACCATACTAATTTCAGAACTCTGGCATCATGAGAAAGATGTCTCAAGTAACACAAAGTCTATAAAAAGATTTGCTGTGTGGAATCAAGGAAACCAGACATGGCTCTGTTTGTCATAGACAAGACTTTGTCAATGACATCAGACATTTCTTTAAAATAATTATCATTTTATTTTTTCGAAAGAACCTTTCCTCTTCTGCTGTTGAATCAAGCAAACTAGACTTGGTTAGTTTGATGTAGACTTGCCAAGGCTTTTAGCAAAAGAAAATACCTGAAAAATATATATTCCACGGTCATGGCGCAGGCGTAGACTTGCCTCAGCTTTAAGTAAAAAATATTGGAAAACATATAAATTCCACAGTCATTGCACAGGACTAAACATTGCTCATAAAAAAAATACATGAATTTCCAAAAAGCAGTGGGTTTAGTCAAAGCCAACCTAATGCAAGATTGTCCAACAATGTTGCCTAAACACCTCCCATGTCCTGTCAACAAACAGGCAACAAGATGCTGATGTTTCCCCAACAATGGCTTCCTCTTCCTGAACCCAGCCAGCAATAGTTGTATCTGAGATCCCTTGAGGAGTTGCAGACTGACAGCAGGGTGTTCAATATCGCCTGTACACTCCATGAAGACACAACAATGTCTAGACTCCACCTGTGTCTTGGCCTGCACCCTCAGGGCCATACAGTCATGGGACATATATATGTGTTTGTCAGTTGGGCTGAACTGACTGTTGTCTTCATAAGTATCAGTACCACTGTTATGTTCCCCAGGTATGATATTGTAGTATAAGGGGAGGTAACTTGTACGGGCAGTGTAAGGGGGATAACTCTAAAAGGGTGTAGAACAAATATGGTGGACGAAGGGGATGCGTTGCTTGGTAAGCGGGTGCATGGTAAGAATAGAAGGGAGGAGAGGGCAGTTAGACCGTTAGGTTAGTTGGATTTGTACAGTAATGGAATATATAAAGATGTGTGTTGATTGTAGCAGTGACCTGCGTGTTCTCTGGAAATGTTTGATGATTACAGTGTGAATGAATGGGTTACTGCCCTTCTCCGTATTGATGAGAAGCTTGTTTTCATCGTCCCTACACATCACTGAATACCCCAAAAACTGCCTGCAATAATCCAGTAGGTCTTCTAAATTACATTTCGACACCAGTAATGAGTATAAGCTCAGTTTAACACCACTTGGAACAGTGTTCCAGTTATATCACAGCATGTGATGTGGGAGGAACGCCCCAAGTGTCATAATGCAAGTCTCAGACGTTTACCACTTTAGTGGAACACACATGCATTGGTACGTTGCTGACAAACCTAGAAACATTATCAGGGCGAACACGAGATTTGGGGTTTCTGGCTTTCCCAAGGACGCCACTCTGTACAGCGATTTGCGGCGCCTTTGACGACTGAGCCTCCTGTGCCCCCTATTTTGCAGCAATGTTCACCGTAGCTCTAGGCTCCCAAACTCTGTGGCAGTTAACATGGTTATTGTGCCAGATTAGGTACATCAAAGAATGGTATAGAGGCACAAGTCCATTATCTTGTATAGCTTGTATGCCAGCTTCTTAGTGTTAGTCTTTTCAGTTTCTAACACAATGAGGTGAGAAACCTATTTGAGATAACTGGTTACAAACATACAAGTGAGGTAAAATTCCAGGCCCGTGATTGGCTACTCCATGGTGATGACCCAAGGATAGGTCAAGCATTTCACCCACGTCTGTGTTGAACGTTGTTGTTTTAGAGTCGTTACACATGTTCTTTGATCTTATCTAGTTTGCATTATAATCATCGCCTTATTATCAACAGATACGGCAGATTACTTTTGTGCAGGGTCATCATTTAGTTATGAGAAGTAAGCTGTACATAGGATGATGTCACTCATGACCATTGTGTTATGTATAAGTGTGCAACTGCGATCATCTGAATAAACAAAATATGCATCTATTTCATGCTAAAAAGAAATATTAGGGTGTGTAAGAAACAGTGTGAAGCTAATATTGTCATACTCATATGTCCATTGGTTGAATAGGAGCTATCTTGAGTGACTGATGAATTTGGGGTTTTTTCTTACTTCTTTTTTTCCACTTCTATGCCAGCAATTGAAAAGATGGACCTATACATTTACTGTTTATTACATTCATTAACTATTTCTGAAAATAATGACATGGATTTATTTTCAGATTTGTTGTACTGAGTAAACCTTGGATGACTTTGTTCAAGCTTTTGAAGTTCCTCATTTACTAATCAGTTCCATCGCAGAAAGTGCAGGAGAGCAACTTACTGGGATTGAATGTCTGTGATTATAGTTCTGTATCATAGCATGATTCATTACATTGAGGCTCTATTACAGGGATCGCACATGTTGAAAGTGACTGATTCATGGTGTTAACAATGGAATATTTATTGAATACCATGAACAAACAATGGCAGTGCTGGTTGATCTTATCGATAGCACATTTTTATTTCTTGTTGAACAGATGAACCATTTTGTGAAGGGAAACAAAGTAAAGTGAAAAAGCTGATTTCAAATCTTTTTGTTTATATTTATGTTAACTTTTATGTCAAATTTTTTTTATAAATAATCTAAATTCAACATTTATGGAAATCAAGAAACCATTTTAGGAAAACCTATTTAGACCAGTCTCATCTTTCGAAATTCATAAATGTTGCAAGTCAATGCCAGAGACAAACCAGTCTGCCATCACAGATTCCACTGGGAGTATAGGCAAAATAGTGGTGAAAGTTGTATGAATGGATCAACTGGGCAGGATACCAGATATTGACCTGGTAGTCTGTATGTTTAGGCAAGAAATCATGCATGGTTGTTGCAAAACAAGCAATTCATAGGTTGCTAAAACTTCTTCTTTGTTCCCCACATCAATTACAACACAAAACTTAACATCTTCAGATCTGTAGATTTGTCAAAATCATCTTGATGAAACCTGGTATGTAAACAGTGTGGAGGAAGTCTAAACATTTTGCTTCCTGAGTCTACTCCTTAGAGAGACTCTTCCAAGCCGCTAGTTTTGTGGAAGATCTGAACATACAAGTGGTGCTCCAAAATAAACCTTAAATAACAAATACACGTTCTGTTGATCGTTTACAGAATCTCAGGTTAACTGCATTGAATCTTAAGATCTGAAGGTTGTAGGGTTGACTAACTAGATAATATCTGTCCTGTAAACATGCATCTGGGTGTTTAACACAGTTTATCAGTGTGAGAATTTTGTTTTGCGATTAGATGCCAAGGTCTGCTGCAGAGATAATCAGGTGTAAGATATTTCAAAACATGCAGGAGACAAAACTTGGTTTCTTTTGCCCCAGACTGATGTGGCCAACACATACTTGAACCCTGTAGAAACATTGATAACCTTTGTTTACTTTATTTAAATATAGTTCCTTTCCTCTTATGGGAAATAAAGGATTATATGAACCCACAGAAATTTAATATGTCATTAGTCACAAAAATGAAAATGTCCAAACAAATCTATGCTATTTTTTAAAATATGTAAAGAAACTTTGGATAGTAAATTGTAAATATTTTTGGTGCAGTTCAGATTTATTTTTGTAATGTACAGTAAACTACGGACATAACGATTCAAAGCGACAACTAATTTTAGTTCGTTATAAGCATATATACAGCAAATGGCTGGGACTAAAACATTAGTTTGTTATATCGGTCACTTCGTTATAAGCGTGTTCGTTATAAACGTAGTTTACCTTAATTTGTATTATAGGCTGGTGGCCTTAAAACTGAAATAAAACTGGACGGACGGATAATATGAATGCAAGTCCTACCTTTCCATTATTTGAATACAGGTTATTATGAAAGTTCTTTATAGTTCCTAGATGGATAAATGATAATATGGAAGTTGTATATAACTGTTTGAATAGAGGGTCTTAAATCAGGTGAATGACATATTTTTCTTGTGTAAGGAGACACATTTCAAGGTTTGATTCATGTTGATAAACTGAGGGAGGCTTTTTCAGAACCATTTTCCTTATTATCCATGGATAGAACTTTGGTACTTGGATTACATTAATGTATCACCGTGTTATGGGTTTTCGAACGCTTAAAAAACATTTGTAGATTCTCTCTAATCACATGAACAACTGTAAAACATCACTTATAAAAGACAACCTTCTCTTAAAAACAAGCCATCATCTGAGTATTTAAAATGTCTGTGTGATATGTTACACCCCCAAGTGAGACATGTCGCGATAAACATGGCTGTCCGAGAACGTATGATGTCCAAAAACCTATGATCCAATGATATGCGAGTTAATTCTCTATGGAAACGTGCTTGTGAGATCTTCAATAGTAGTTCAAATGTTTTATGTTAGTTGTGTTTTTGAGGGTAGGAAAACAGTTTCTTGAGAGCACACTTAGGAAAAGCCCTCCAGAAACTGTTACTGTCAGTCGTCCTCTTGGTAAAATAATCACGACCCTTGTTCTGCCATAACTCGAGCAAGGCAGTGTGAGAAGATGTACAAGGGAGCTTTTCTAAGTGGGTGTCGGGTTAACGAAATAATATATCTCTTGTCTAGTAATTGTCATATTGTTGTCTTAAAAAATAACATAGCCGTTGGTAAGTGGATGCTGTTGACTTGTTATCATGCTATCGTCATACACCATTAAATTAGGGAGGTATATTGTGAGAAGAATTAGAGACATGCCAGGAATTGGTTGCTGAGTTTTATGGAATTGTTGATAGTAAGTTTCATTGCTGAGATCCATAGAATTTTTGGTAATAAGAAGTTTTTTTGCTTTGTTTGTGGAATTGGTTATAGGATGGTTGTTAATGTTGTTTTGGGGAATTGGTAATTAGGAATTGGTTGCTTTGTTTTTATGGAATTGGTAACTAGCTAGGATAGTAGGTTTTTAATTGGTAACTAGGATTTGGTTGCTTTTTTATGGAATTGGTAAATAGGAATTGGTTGCTTTGTTTTATGGAAGTTGTAAATACGAATTGGTTGCTTTGTTTTATGGAATTGGTAAATAGGAATTGGTTGCTTTGTTTTATGGAATTAGTAAATAGGAGGTTGGTTGCTTTGTTTTATGTAATTGGTAAATAGAAATTGGCTGCTTCATGTTTGTGGTATTGTCAAATGAGGAGGTTGACAATCTTGTTTTGTGAAATTTGTATGTCATTAACTTTCTCGTTTTCTTTATTGGAATGAAGAATGTTTCTTTTGTCATTCGTTATGTGGAATTGGTATAGTTTGATTCCTTTTACTGGAAAAAAAAAGTTTGTCACTTTGTTTCTATGGAATTGGTTAAAGTTAAGAAGAATGTGTTTTTATATAAGAATATGTGTTGCTTAGTTCCTTGGAATTGGTAGAAAAAGGTCTGTTGCTTTGATATATGGAAATGGCAAATAGGAGGTTGGTTACTTGGTGGCTTTATCAATATCCTAGTCCAACTCTTCTTAGAATTCCTGACTCAGAACTCAAAAGCTTGAAGTAGCCTATGTAAATCTTATGATACAGCCAGACTCAAATACAGTGGCACACCCTCGCACATCAGACAGAAGCCTTGATCCATTAGGCAGATATGATCTTGTTATGTTATTCCAAGACATTGTACATATTCAGGTTACAGAGGTAGATACTGACTGGGGAAACACAAAAAGGTGTTTCCTCAACACAAGAAATAAAGAGTGAGTTGCCTTTTTACCCACTTTGAACTGTACTTCAGTCGTTATTTCACAGCATGTCGTCACTATGTGAGAGGAAGACCACCTCTGTGGGCTAGTGGATAGAACGTCTGCCTAGAGAGCGGAAGATCAGGGGTTCAATCCCCAAGCCGCGTCATACCAATAGACGTTAAAAGATGCAATCTCATTAAAATCTGATCATAGTTCTCGCTATCGCTGAACAAAGATCTGAGGACATCCCATTAAGGGTCACGTCAGAACGACCTTTCATCCAACCAATCAGAGCGTCGCTTACCAGATCATGAAAGTGACAGTCGGAATGTGTTTTCTAATCATGCAACCACGGAATATTTTAGACGGAGTATTCCGAACGACAGTTACAGGTTTTATGATTATATCCATACAATCTAGGCCATCTATAAGCCATTCCAGAATGTTTTCCTTATCAGTTTTAATTTTTCTAATCGAGAATACGTCAAAATATGTTTCAAAGCACACTCGCCAGTTTGAAATTAGTGCTGTAAAGCTCGAGAAAGCTGCCTTCTGATTGGCTAATGTCAATTTCTTGTCAGTTATTTCATTGGTCAGTCAAAATTCGTGAAAGGTCGTTCTGACATGACCCGTAATGGGATGTCCTCAGATCTTTGTTTAGCGGTATATAAGTCATTCGGGGTAGAGTAGGTCTTCAGCAACCCATGCTTGCCATAAAAGACGATTATGCTTGTCGTAAGAGGCGACTAATGAGGTCGGGGGGTCAGGCTCACTGACTTGGTTGATGCATGTTATCGATCCCAATTGTGTGGATCGATGCTCATGATGTCAATCACTGGATTGTCTGGTCCAGACTCAATTATTTACAGACCGCTGTCATATAGCTGAAATATTGCTGAGTGCGGCGTAAAACAACAAACAAACAACCTTTAAGGAAATCAAAAGGTTAGCCAGTTTGTAGCATGGGCCTTGTTTCACAAACACCCTTGGCACATGAGTGTGGTAAATCTTTGAAAGTATGGAAGTTAGCGCTAAGATCGTTCTGTGGAAAAAGACAGAGTACCAGAAGTCAATCTTTTTGAAACAATTATGGTAGAATATTGTTAAATTAACTTCCTGACTATTCCCAATGGGGGGGGACAGTGATACAAGCTTTCCCCAGCCAAGCGTCTCTTTCAAGTGAAAAGGGGGGCACGGGTGGCCCAGTCGTCTAAGGCGCCGCAATACGCTGTGCAGAGTTGCATCCTTTGGGCACACCAGAAACCTATGATTGTGGGTTCGAATCCCGGTTCGCCCCAATTATGTTTCTAGGTTTGTCAGCACAATACCCGTGCCCGTGGGTTTCACCGAAGTGGTAAACGTCTGAGACCTGCATCACTTCCTCCCACATTAAGCTGACACGCCACGATAGAACTGTAATACTGTTAAAAGCGGTGTTAAACCCAACTCACTCACTCACTTATTAGCCAATAAACAATTGCACATTAACAATAAAAAACACTTGCCAATATGTTTCTTTGTCCTTTTGGACACTAATATGACAGCTCTTTGTGAAGATCGGCATGAGGACAATCCACAGATGGTCGCATCAAGTGAACTTTTTAATCAGCCAATTAGTGTTGCGGCTTCTGAATTCTCGGTACGTGTGAGCGAAACTTCAGACAAGCATATCTGACTTCTGTATCTTGAAAACGAATATAATTGAGTAAAACCGAATACGAAAAAAATATAATGCTGTGCTATTATATTGTTATGGATACTTTATACATGTTTCCGTTACTATGGAGGGTATATATGAGTTGTGTGGTATTTGTTTTTGGCAGATAATGACATCCGAATCCAGGTGGTAAAGAAATGAAGCTGAATTGTGTTAGAAAGCTATCATTTGATTGGCTCCAGAACCCACGCATTCTTCATTTTTAAAGGAATTTGCTAAGGGTGCAACTGAGGCAACACTTATGGTATCCTCAGAACTTGACACAGACAGGTATCGTATCGGGGTGACAGATTTGATGTTATTGAGATAAGGCAAGAGTCACAGGATCACCATAATTTAAGAAATAACAAAATTTGAAGACCTGTTTTATAAAGTTATCAGATGTGCTCATAGATATGGGAATAAGACTTTGCTCTCTTCGACACTTACATTTAAAAAAACTATAACACCAAGAGCTAACGTAAAATTTTATTTTTTTTAAAGGTAGGTTTTTGAGGTTTTCAGGAAGTAATCTTTTTACATTTGAACATGAGCAAGTTTTTGACCCTTTGATCAGACTGGCTCATACATTTCTTCTTGAATATGGAATAATTAGCCTTTTCACTCAGAAATCTAAAACTTGCAACTGGAAGAAAGAAAAAAGGCTAGTTGTCAGTTATCTTCACATGACTGACAATGTTGATACCTATGTGCTCCAAATGTCACATTTTCAGTGGACCAAAAATGGCCTTATTCACTCTTATCCTTTGATTAGCTATTTTAAAGAAAACGCCATCAATTATTACATTTGTATGCTCAACATGTTGAGGATTTCACTGTTTGAATCCTGCTTTCTGGAAACATTATCTCCTTCAGGATAACTGACGTAAAGTGAGTGAGTTGGGTTTAACGCCTTTTTTAACAGTATTACAGTTATATCGTGGCGTGTCAGCTTAATGTGGGAGGAAAGCCTGAAGTAATGCAGGTCTCAGACATAACCACCTCGGTGAAACCCATGAGCACGGGTATGGTGCTGACAAACCTAGAAACATAATCGGGCGAACCGGGATTCGAACCCACAATCATAGGTCTCTGGCGTGCCCAAGGGACGCAACTCTGCCCAGCGAATTGTGGCACCTTTGACGACTGGGCCACCCGTGCCCCCACTGACGTAAAGACTGGTTGGAAAGTGGCAATTAGCAAGTACAGTAATGACAATTTCCGAATGAGTAAACCTATGAATTTGTTTAATTATCCATGCCTTTGTACTGTTCATTGTCTGATGCAATTGCCTATTTTGACTGATGTACCATATGTTCCTGTGTTTGGTGAACACTTGCCTTGCCTTTGCAAGTGTTTGTGATGGGTACCGCCAGTGGGCAGGGATACACTCACCTTTTCTTGAATACCAGGTATTATCACTATTTGACAATGGGGGCAGGGGTGGCCTAGTCATCTAAGGCGCCGCGATTCGTTGTGCAGAGGTGCGTCCCTTGGGCACGCCAGAAACCTATGATTGTGGGTTCAAATCCCTGTTCGCCCTGATTATGTATCTTGGTTTGTCAGCACCATACCCATGGTCGTGGGTTTCACTGAAGTGGTAAACGTCTGAGACCTGTATCACTTCGGGCTTACCTCCCACATTAGGCTGACACGCTGCGATAGAGCTGTAATACTGATAAAAGCAGCATTAAACCCTGTTCACTCACTCACTATTTGATTGTAATTCATAAACATTTTCTTTGATACAGTCAGAATTGTACACTGGACTGTTTTTAGCACAGATTTCTCATGATTATGGAAAGGGTTTTGTTGCTTTTGTCTTTTTTATTTTTATTTAGGTCTGTAAAATAAATCATTTCATTGACACGGCCTAATACTGCAGTTCCAATAGATTAAACATATTTTTTAACAAGTTCAGTCTTTGTTTGGCAGAACAAGAAGAGAATGACACTTTTCCACTTTGTAGGATCATCAATTCCATCACCCAAGGAAGAAAAATGTCACTTTTATTTTGTCTCACGACCATGAGTAGTTCAAGTCATAATCCATGCTCAACTTCTTGATAAGAAATCTGATAAAGGTGTAAACCTATGAACAAACACTTGCATCCCTTCAGAGTCCAAGTAATCCATCTTTATTAAGCCGAGTTTGCTGTTTCCACCATCAGCATCATGCGTTAACTTGAAGCTGGCCAGTAATACCTTCAGAGACTCAATATCAATCAGGGCCTCATTCAAACGCATGATGAGATGGCCACAGCTAATTTCTCCAGGGCAAAAATCAAAGTTTTCTGTTTAAGTTGATGGTCTAAGGAGTTCATCGCCTCTTCATGTTTTTTATCGGTGTTTTTGATGAGTTTACATGTGCTTGTGACCGCAGTGCTGTGCTGATGAGTAGAATTAGGAGTGTTATTTTTAAATCTGTGGCTCTCGTTCTCATCCTTCCTGGCTGGGAAGAATTACAGATTATGTTCAAGAATGTTTTGTGAGCAACATTTATATAGATGTAGAGTTATATATTGATTAAATAATTGTCATTTCAAGCAGAATTTTTTTTTTTCAAGCACACCTTGGCAGTTAGTTCACACCTTGACTAACACTTAGTTTCTGAAAATATATACAGTCAAGTGTAGTTAATCCGACACTGATGATGGTAACTGATTAAATCAGTGCTATTTAGACCCGTTAATCCGACAGTCTCGCACTCCGACTCCGACACACCTAATTTGCAAAGAATTGCTGAAATAATTTATTAATCAGTCTCGTAAATCCGACACAGTGATCAGCGTACTAACAGGAAATCAACATTAGCCACTAAGAAAGCAGCTTTCTTAAGCATTGCGCTACTAGTTTCAAATTGGCGACTTCCATTCCAGACTATGCTTTAAAAAGTATTTTGAATAAGTCATACAGTCTGTAACAGTAGTTTTGTGTTAAACTTTAGAGATTGCATGATTAGAAAACATATTCTGCTAACAATGTAACATCATATGAATATTTCCTTTTTTTTATTACAACGTGTTTGAATCATTATCTATCGTGTAGTTGTCCGATTTCCGATCACGAACGTTGATACTACCTATTTTCGTTTATCCCATATACTCGTTAATCTGACATAATCATCTGCAACCAGCAATGTCGGATTAACGGGACTTGGATGTAATTTTAATAAAAAGAAGCAATTACATTTGAATTAGGGCCCTAGTGATCAGGGAGATTGCTGAAACTGTGCAAAATATGGATGTGTTTCCTTTGGGCCATGGCATTACAGTACACGCTGGGCGGAAAGGGAAATAATAATATGGTTCACGGACTGTGAGACAGACTAGGTCACACACAACAGCAAGGTTTAAGATATATATTCGGGGTGAGGATGGAGGTATAAAAAACCTTTTGGGGAAATATCAGGAAAAAATTGCATGGTTGTTTGGTAGGCAGAAAATGAATACATTATATATATAAGATATACCTGAGACATATTGAACAACAAGCTCTTTCAACTCTACATCAGTAGCGACATGTAGTCTTGAAAAAGATGACAGAGCACTTCGTGCAGAACCTCTAGATTGATGACATTTGGGATGGTAATTCTTTTGTACACTCATGTTTGAGAAAGTGTGAAATAAATGATGGAATAATATTCCCTCATGTTGGTGTTTGAAATTTCACTGCTCATTGCGCTTCCCAGCAGATGTATAGAACTCTTGTGATTAGACTTGCTGTATTAATCTATAGTGTGTTGAACATGATGGTGATGATCAGTCAGGACTGACATAACCACTTGGCATGAAATGATGCTTTGGCAGTGACAGTGATGCTGGAGTATTGCAATGGTTTAACTCACCTGAATTTTGTTTGTTGTTTAAAGCCGCGCTCAGCAATTTTCCAGCTATGTGATGGCGGTGTGTAAATAATTGAGTCTGGACCAGACAAACAGTGATTGATATCATGAGCATGGATCTAGTCAATTGGGATAGGATGACATGCATCAATTAAGTCACCCAATCTCATTAAAACCCGATCTTAGTTCTCGCTACCGCTAAACAAAGATCTGAGGACATCCCATTAGGGGTCACATCAGACTGACCTTGCGCGAACTTTGACCGACAAATGGAATGACCAATCAGAAGGCATCTTTCTCGTGCTTTATGGCACAAATTTCAAATTTGCGACCACGCTTCGATTTTTTTTGGACAAAATCTCGATTTAAAATTTGAAACCCTTAACAAAAAAACATTCTGGAATGGCTAATAGATGGTCTAGATTGTAAGGATTCAGTCGTTTATTCGGTAACTATCGTTCGGAATACCCCATGTTAAAGTTTTCGAGATTGCATGATTAGAAATCACATTCCGACTGTCACTTTCATGATCTGGTAAGCGACGCTCTGATTGGTTGGATGAAAGGTTGTTCTGACGTGACCCCTAATGGGATGTCCTCAGATCTTTGTTTAGCGGTAGCGAGAACTAAGGTCTGATTTAATGAGATGGTTCTGGGGAAGCACCTTGGTGCTTGTGGCGGGGTGCTGGTGGACTGCATTACAAGTTACATTTGGCGTCTTGGGATACATCCCAAATTATAAATTATTTAGGATAGGGTTACCCGCTTTACAGCAGGAACCAATTTATCCATTCTGCTTTACAGCAGATGGCTTAGTGTCCGCTTTACAGCGGATGGTCAGCTTGGCAACAATAGTTGCCCTAGCTCATGGTTTGGCAATGGTACTTGCCTGGCAGCGATAGCTGCATAGCAACATGGGTTGCTTGGCAACGGTAGTTGCAGGGCAGCGGGCGCTGCATTGGTAAGCAACATGGGTTGCTTGGCAACGGTAGTTGCAGGGCAGCAGGCGCTGCATTGGTAAGCAACATGGGTTGCTTGGCAACGGTAGTTGCGGGGCAGCGGATGCTGCATCGGTAAGCAACATGGGTTGCTTGGCAACGGTTGTTGCAGGGCAGCGGTTGCTGCAGTTGGGGTTGCTTAACAGGTGTTAAGCTCATTGCCGTAGTCCACCAGTACCTCCACATCCGCGACCATTTCATCCAATAATATCTCTTGTCTTAATTTGAAGCTCCGCTATCATGCATGATGGCGGCGCCTGTCATAATGGAGCCATGTCCTTATATAATGAGATTGTTAAGTCACCGAGCCTGACCAACCAATCGCCATAAACGCCACATAGTTGCCACTTGCAACAAGCATGGGTTGCTGAAGGCCAAATCTAGCCCCGATCTTCACTGGTCTGTGACAATTAAGAGATCTTATGGCATGGCACATTGTCTGTCGTCCTTCTGTCTGTTAACTTAAACATCTTGTCAATCACCTTGAAAAAAACAAGGTCTGTGAAGCTGATACTTTACAATTATGATCCTAGCTATTGTGTCTCAAAGAGTACTCACAGAATTTAACCCCTGTGGTGATTGGGGGTTAGAATTTATCCCCAGCAACCTTTGCTGGCCAGAGGGCGGTCAGGTAGCCCAGTGGTTAAAGCGTTCACTCGTCACGCTGAAGACCCTGGTTCGATTCCCGACATGGGTACAATGTGTGAAGCCCATTTCTGGTGTCCCCCATTTCTGGTGTCCCCCGCCGTGATATTGCTGGAATATTGCAAAAAGCGGAGTAAAATCAAATTCACGCACTCACTCACTTTGCTGGCCAGAAGCATGATAATTGATCGAGTGTTCAGGCTCAGTGACTTGGTTGATTGTGTGTCAAAGTACCCTTACGGCGTGGATCAGTTCTTGTAATATCAATCACTGGATCGTCTGGTCCAGACTTGATTATTTCAGACGGCCATCAAACAGCCGGAACATTGCTGAATGTGGTGTTAAACAACAAACACACACAAAGGATAGACCACACATACCCTTTTAAAAAACTATTTACTGATAAGGTTTTTTGTGTAAGACAAGGACAACCCACCACACAAAGCCTTGGTTGACATCTGTTTCTGTTTTAAGCAACAAAGATAACAAAATCGAGGCTTCAACGCTTTAAACATTTGGTGAGGATGTCTCTGTGTTGTCAGCAGGAGATAAGTTTTCTTGCAAGCTCCTGTTGTGTAGTGATACAGAAAATAAAAGAAAAATGTTATTGTTTTATGCCACACCAATAATCTTGAAAATACTTTGTAGCTCTTGATGTTTGATGTATGCCTCCTTTTTGACGAATACTCCCTCAGATAGAACACTTCTGTCACTTTATTCTGCTCAATTACACAACCAAGGAAAACATTTTCCAGCCCCTGGCTTAGACACGTCCGACAAACCAGTAAATCTTGTTTTCTATCGTATGATTTATTCAAATAATGTTTATTTTCAGGTGTTGTCAGCTTAAGCCACAAAAATATATAACTTAAATTGCTCCAAGATAAAGCATGGACAATGTTTTTGTTTGTTGGTTTAACTGCAATTTGTTTTTGATACCTGTTTTAATTTAATTTTATATTTTTTTCTGGAATATATCTATTTGTTTGTCAGTTGCATTTGTTTTTATCAGTAAATCCCTACTGAAAAAAATAATTTACATGAGCAAAGGAAATATTTTTGATCGTCATCATGATTGTTCATAGAATTTACAGGGATACTTGAAGGAGGAAATCTCACAGCCTCAGCTGCACTGGGGGAACAAGGGTTGTTTTCACAAAAACGGTCTTAGCGCTTAGATGTTGTGATGACTTTCTCATTGACTTTCTTTCACATTGACTTACTTCCCTTCACTTTCTTTCATTTTCACTTACTTTCACTTTCTTTGACTTACACTTACTTTCACATTGACTTACTTCACTTACATTCACTTTGACTTACTTTCACATTGACTTACTTTAACTTACATTGACATTGACTTATTTTCACTTACATTCACATTGACTTACTTTCACATTGACTTTCTTTCATGATGCTCATGATGTGAATCACTGGATTGTCTGGTCCAGACTTGATTAATTACAGACCGCCATCATATAGCTGGAATATTGTGGTGTTAAACAACAAACAAACAAAACATTGACTTCCTTTCACATTGACTTACTTTCACATTGACTTCCTTTCACATTCACTTACTTTCACATTCACTTATGTTCACACTGAGAGAATGTGTGTGCGACAGGTGCCACCGATGGGGTAGGATACGCACATCTTTTTGTGAATACCTGTATCGTCACTTTTTGCTAGTGATTGATAAACACATAGGCTTCTAATATAGTAAGAATCATACAATGGACTCTCTTTTTAGCGGAGATTTCTTATGTTTTGTCGATTATGTTACAACAGAACGAGGACCTGGAGAATGAATCAACACATGCAGTGCAAGCTTGTTACCTCCTTAACTTGATATAGTGTTTAACAGGCTGTAGCTGTACAGTGCCAGCAGAATCCTTGTTTGCGCTATCGCCTATTATCATCACTCCGGGTGTCTTTAACAAGAGGACCCGTGAAAATCCGGAGTAGAAAAGGTCTTCAGGAACCAATGCTTGCCATAAAAGCCCTATGAGTGGAAATACTACGATGGCATCACAGTATCTGAGACCGCCTCCGTGGTCTAATGGTAGAGCGTCCGCCTGGAGAGCGGAAGGTCCGCGGTTCGATCCCCAGCTGCGTCATACCAAAAGACGTTAAAAGATGGTACTTGTTGTTATCCTGTCTGGCGCTCGGCATTAAGGGGCTAAAACAAGGACTGGTCGGCTCGGAGTCAGTATACCGTGTCTGAGTGGGGTATTCATGTTAAACTGGGACATGGTATCTCAGTGTGCTAGCACTATAAATCGGCATCAGTCCGGACTAGTACAAGCAGCCACACACACACACACATACAAGTGCATGCAAGTCGCTATATAAGTGCAATAATCTTGGATGCGACGTTAAACCCCATTTCACCTCACCTCACAGTATCTGAAGATCTTTTCAGAATTTTAGCCCTGTTTTCTTAGATTTACAATTTTATTCTAAGCTTTATGGTTGAGCTGCTATCTATAATCTTTTGACAGATTAATTGACAGCAACACTGTCATAATCTTTTCAGACTTTAAACCCAATTTGTAAATTTATTATATAATTTTTCAGCTCTATGTCTTATCATGATTTTGCCTCATTGAGGCACTGACAGACAGCAGCACACTGATTACCTTTTCAGAATTTTAAACACATTTCTCATTTTCATAATTTGATTCTTTGCTTAAATTCACAGCAGGGCTACTGCTGTACGGCTGCAGGCAATAAACACATACTTTTTTACTGCAGGTTGTGTGAGTGGCAGCGCCACCTATTGAGCAGGACATGCATAACCTTTTTGTGAACATCTGGAGTTGTTACTGATTTTCAGGGAACGATTCATATAATTATCACGGCTATTTTACCTTTTCCTCCCTGGAATCTGTTTTGTCAGATTAGCGAGACTGGTTATTCTCTGGTGTTGATATTTTATGTAATGTTGACAATGTTTTCAATTATATTCAGACAGACTGACAGACAGCAACACACTGAGTATCATTTCAGAATTATAAACACATTTCTTAAATTCATAGGGGGCACCGGTGGTCCAATCGTCTAAGGCGCCGCCATTCGCTTTGCAGGGTGGCGTCCTTTGGGCACGCCAGAGACCTATGATTGTGGGTTCGAATCTCGGTTCGCCCCGATTATGTTTGTCAGCACCATACCCGTACTCGTGGGTTTCACTGAAGTGGTAAACGTCTGAGACCTGCATCACTTCGGGCTTTCCTCCCACATTAAGCTGACACACCTTGATATAACTGGAATAATGTTAAAAGCGGCGTTAAACCAAACTCACTCACTCACTCACTTATATTCATAATTGGATAATCTGCTCCATTTTGACCATGTTGTCAATTATCTTCTGACAGACTAATGGCAGTAACACTTTGTTCATCTTTTCAACAGACAGCAACCCACTGAGCATCTTTTCAGAACTTAGCACATTTCTTTTAATCAAAAAGCCGATTCTCTGCTTTATTTTGACTATGTTATCAATTATCTACGGACAGACTAATGGCACCAACATATTGATAATCTTGTCAGAATTTAAACCCATTTCTTAAATTTAAGATTTGATCCTCATGTCTCAAGTCTTACCATGTTATCAATTCACTAACGGACAGCAACACATTGCCTGATGACAGAGTCGAATGTTTTTACATTCAGACCCAGACAAACATAGCTTCCTTGATGAAATGCTGCTTGTTGTCTAGACAATTACATCCTGACATGTTGACAGGCTTGTTACCAAGGAGTTAAGTCTGAAAGACCTCCCTGCCGATACCCAGCTTAAACATGTCATTCATCCAGGAAGTGTTCCGATGCCATGACGTCATCACCAGAAGTAAATCTCAAATGTAGCATCTCTACCCACATAGATGTTCTTAAATACTTTTTACAATACAGGAACCTCTCCAAAAACCGATTCCATAAGTGCCTGGTCTCACACTTGACAGCTTATTGCTTTCTCGCTACTACGAATTTCAATGATGAGCCCAGTGAGACCCTTCTCTTCAGAGATCAGTGTTCTGATGTTTTAAGGGTTAACTGTGTTTAGTAAACAAATAAAAATAATCCATAGACTTGTGGTTCTGATGTTTTTACAGGTTCCTTGTGTTTTTTATACAAACAAAAGTAAACTTAAAGTAACATGAAAGTCAATACTTATCTGAAATATTATGGTCTTATAATCAATTGGACATTTATTGGTTCGTACATGTCAGAAAGTAATATTACCTCATGTGTAAGTCAACTAACAACAGACGTGTGGAGCCCTTGAGTTTTTTTTTAAGCAGATAAAAATATATGTCAGGAGAGTGTAAGTCATGTTGTTAATGTGCAACAGGTGGCTAAGCTCTTACTGGGGAATGGGTAGCCCATTTGTCTAACATGTCGCAATTAGCTGTGCTGAGTTGCCTCCCTTAGGTTGCCAGAATCCTGTGATCATGGATTTAGATCCCAGATTTGCCCTGATTGTTATTCTTGGTTTGTCAGCATTATTCCTGTTTATGGGTTTAAAAAAAAAAAACATTCTAAGACCTGCATCACTTCAGATTTTCCTCCCACATTAAGCTAACAGTGCCATGATATAAGTGGAGTTATGTTTAAAGTGATCATTTCCATGGTTTAGTGTCTTGAGCGTCTTACCAGAGAGCGAAAGGTCAGTGGTGCAATCCCTGACTGCATCATACCAAAGACATTAAAAGATGATACTTGTTGTTACCCTGTTATAGGGATAAAACAAGGACTGGTTTGTTCAGAGTGCTCGCCCCCTGAGATTCCATGCCCACACTTTAACATGTATACTGACTGCCGACTGATGCTTGTTTTAGACCCTTAATGCCCAGCGCAAATACCATCTTTTGAAGTCTTTTGGTGTGACGCATCCGAGGGATCGATCCCCGACCTTCAGCTATCCAGGCAGACGGTCTATCAGAAGCAATCAAAAGGGGCAAGGCCCTAGAACCCCTTTTCAGTGACGCCTCCAGGGGATCAAACCCCAGACCTTCAGCTATTCAGGCAAACGCTCAATCCTTGAGGCCATTGAAGCCATCGAGAGGGGCAATGCCCTAAAGCCCCGTTTCAGTGTGAGTCAAGAGGGTGTAGTTATAGGACAGTATGTGGAATGAAGACATTGTCTCTGTGTCATAAGGATAATCTTTAACGGCTGGACTGGGATGTGTTACAAAGTTTGTGTGTATATATATACACACATATGTGGTTATTAAGACTGCATGACCTGCGCATAGTCTCACTCTATTTACGACACCTCATGTAAACGTCAAAACATTTACAAATTTTCAGGAATTATAATATTCAGACAACACCAAAAACATCAATGCATTCACACTGCAATAAAAGGACTGTGCCAATTTGTCTTCAAATCTATTTCCTGTCCACTGGTTACCACGTTGGAGGTCACATTTCTTTGTTTCAACTTTCAGCAAGTTAAAAATTTAAAATACCAGAACCTTAAGGGTATAATCTATCATTGTCATAAGTAAAGGAACATTATCCTTCTACAATGGAAAAAGCAATTTCAAAATTCCTACGTTCACGAATCTTTGTGAAGTTTCAGTTATGATGCATGGTTTTTGGTGAAACAGTTGACAGGAAATCTAAGCTATCTTTGGCCATTTTGAGTCGGCCTTCAAGGTTAAATCAAATGTACTTTCACAGAAATAACTGTCATAAATAACAGAATAAATCTTGCCTGTGCATTTCTAGCTTTTGATGTTGATAAGGATGTAAGAGTTATGTCCCTTGGGAATATATTAATTTGTTTACCATGAAGTGCTGTTAATATACTATTCCTTCTTTAAAGATTAAAAAAAGAATTATACTTGATGTACGTATATTTTTGTTATGTTGTTATTATGAAGCTTATGTCCTTTATGTGTTTATCTAAATAAATATTATATGAAATAATTACAAGCTGTTTATGGATGTAAACAATAGCATGCTATATAAGCTTCTTTTTAGATGCACTGATTTTAGTTATCCATATCTTCTTCCATCTGAAGTATTGGTTAAATAAGTATGTTTGTTTGTTTGTTGTTTAACGTCGCACTCAGCAATATTCCAGCTATATGACGGCGGTCTGTGAATAATCGAGTCTGGACCAGACAATCCAGTGATTGACATCAGGAGCATCGATCTGTACAACTGGGATACGTGGACTTGCATCATCCAAGTCAGCAAGCCTGACCTCCCAACCCCGTTACAACATTTACAACAAGCATAGTTGCCTTTTACGGCAAGCATGGGTTGCTGAAGACCTATTCTACCCCAGATCTTCGCGGGTCGTATTTCAATGAATAGATGATAGCTGAACTTTGTAAAACTTAACATTCTCATACTAAAGCTAATGAATTTATTTCAATTAATTTATGCAAATACCTCGTATATTTCAAATAAACTTAATGGTGGCATTATAGTGGCAAGTTCTGAAGGAAATTTCCGTAGTCCCTTGAAATAGTTACACCTGTTTATAAACCTCGCCTTGTACCTAAATGTACAGTTGTACATCTTCCAAGCCTTCTTCTGAGGGGGCGGTCGGGTAGCCTAGTGGTTTAAGTGTTCACTCGTCACGCCAAAGACCCGGGTTCGATTCCCGACGGGTACAATGTGTGAAGCCCATTTCTGGTGTCCCCCACGGGAATATTAAAGCGGCGTAAAACCATACTCACTCATTCACACACCTTCTTCTGAGAAAGCCCAATCATCTTTTTCCAGCCAAAAATGGCCGATATGGTGCCAAAGTCCTAAAGAGGAGTGAGTATGGTTTTACGCCGCTTTTAGCATGGTAGTTTTAGTATTGGTAATTTGTTTAGTCCTAATGAAGTTATTGTGATATTTTTTGTGATTGTGTCATAGCTAGACGAGATTGTTGTGATTGTTTTCATGATTGTGTCATAGCTAGACAAGGTTGTTGTGATATTTTTCATGATTGTGTCATAGCTAGACGAGGTATTTGTGATATCTTTCATGATTGTGTCATAGCTAGACGAGGTATTTGTGATATCTTTCATGATTGTGTCATAGCTAGACGAGGTATTTGTGATATCTTTCATGATTGTGTCAGCTAAAAGATGTTATGGTGATGGGTATAGGTTGTCTCATTGGGTACCTGCAAGCTTAACATGTAACATGGGACAGTATCAAAGCAATCAACATACAAAGCATTTAAGACATGGAATGTTCAGTTGAAATACAGTAAACTGCATTTATAACGAACACCGTGTAACCATCTATACCGTAACGTCACCTTTACAGTATTAAAGAAGTTGTTATTCATAAATTGTGTCTACTTTGTCATCCGTCAACTTCTAAGTAATGCCTATCAAACAATACTGACACCTTGTTAAAGGGCAAGTTCACACGGAAATGAACCTTTTTTTCTTGTACTTTTTCCACATTAAAAGTGTTAACCTAGTAGTGTCATAGACAAAAATATAAAAATATCACAATTAATTAACATATGTTTTGCATTAAAACGATTTATATTTTTCACATTTACCAAGTGTTCTATTTTCATAACAAAAACACCATGGCTTATGCCCCTTGCAATATGACGTCATTGGTGCCAATTGATAAACATTATGACGTCATCATGCTATGTTAGAGCCGCTTCACGTGGTGTAGGTACAGATGTGTGATTCTAGCGTCTCAGAGAACAGCCAGCATAGTGTTATGCTGAGTCACCACTGCGCCGGAGTGTGTCGTAGGCCATGTTGTTTTACCGAAAACTGGTACTTGATATCTTTTGCGTTGAGAATAGACAGGGATCCAGTTGAATTGGCACCAATTACGTCATAATCTAAGGGGGATAACTCAGGCCTGTTTAGCTCGAAAAACGAAGGCCTCATAACGGCATATCATTTTCACACTATTGTGAGCTTCCTACTTTCACTGTGAAAAAAATGAGTTTACATTTTCAAACACAGATAATTCTAAAATTGCGTTTTGTTTAGAAAAAGAAACAAAGAGATTTTTGCGTGTACACTTCCCCTTTAAGTCACAAATAACAATAGTAACACAGTGATTATGCTATATAACCTTTGGAGTGGATATATTCTATGTATAAAATGTCTGACAGTCAAAATGCTTATAGCAAACTATATTGACAGTAGCGGGTGACCTCACCTAGGTGAACACTACCAAGCTGACTGTCGTTCATTTCCCGATGAACGTCAGTATGTCACGTGATTACATTGTCAATTGAGCGGAGTCATACAGAACTACTTTAAGGGAATTCCTCAATGTCTAAAAATAACATAAAAAATCATTAGGGACAACTGACAACATCGATTCAGGCTATGAATGATGCGGGCTTTGAGGCCAGACAGATCATATATGTCGAAATGAAGCGTCCATTCAAAGCTATAACAGAGAATGCTCGACTTACCAAAAGAAATCCCTGAGCTCCACACTGCCGTGTATTGCTTCGAGAAATCCAACCACGCCACCTCATGCGGTAATCCCCGTCATGAGCAGACTTAGTATGACTCAAACACACACCCAAAGTTCACAGAATGTTAATATCAATCCATTTTCAGCATCAGCCGCGTCTGGATTTCTTTCCAACGCTTACTTTTTCTGGGTGACATTTCCGTAGCCGCCATTTTCTACCATTTGTAAAACCAAGGGACATCACTCCAAATGGAATGTTTGGGACGGACATCACTGATCTCCGCGTTGATATAGTTCGCTTTAAATAATTAAAGTTTGATGTTTAATGGATAGTTTTGTTACATCATGGAATTTGCTCACGTGAGACACTGTCTTCATCAACTGATGAACTTCAATCCTTAAAAGAATATAACAAACTAAAATAAGTGGTCCCTTTGAATTTGTTGTGACCGTAGTTTCTGTATTATACTTTGTAGTGGTTTTCATGGATGAGTGAAGCATCTGTGGTCACATGTAGCTAAGGCTTGTGCGGGCAAGTTCCAACAAAGTTCAGTGAACTGTCACAGCGACTGATTCATGACACCCATTGTCTGAAGAACATTTAATTGCAAAGGCGCATTACCCTGGCTCATTACTCTGGAGCCTTGACATCTATATGCCTTGAAACACTTAATTGCTGTTATTTATAAGATGCTAATCCTAATTGTTGATCCCCATTTTTGTGTACATCGGCCGTCTGCCATCCTGAACGAGATGTGCAAGTATGTCACTGATGAATTACTGTTTACATTTATATTTATTACTTACTAAATGTCAGGTGACCTTGTCTATATAAGCCTTGGTCCAGAGGGATTGAAAAAAAAGAAAAGGTCTTACCCTTAGCCTAGCTAGGGTTAGGCTGGGTGCTCCGGGGCACCTAGACAACAACCACTACCACTATGTGCTGACCTGGCACATAGTGTCTTTTGTATGTATATATCTACATGTATAAAGTAAAACTGTATATACCGCAAGCCATCGTCTCCAAGTTGTCACTTCCTACTGAGAACCATACGTCGGCCCCCTTGCATATACGAGTGTGCAAATTATTCATTAATCAACGTCAGACCAACGCGTTGTTAGAACACTGCCTTATGCCCATTTTAAACCTGGACCCTCCCACAGGCTAATCACCAGAAATGGGCTTCACACATTGTACACATGTCGGTAATCTAACCCTGGTCTTCGGTGTGACGAGCGAACACTTTAACCACTGGGCTTCCCGACGGCCCCTTGACACTAGAACCCATGGACATCCATCCTGTCCAGGAAGTACATTGATATCAGAAAGGTTGCTCTCTCGGACTATGTTGGCCAAGCAGGTCAAGCGGCATTAAGTGGTCAAGAGGAATGTAGTGAGTCTCCCTTACATCAGTGAGAAGGCGCTATGTTGGTCAGTGAAGTGCTTGTGATGGATCACTCCCAGAGGTCACGGTATCCCATTCTTCTTGCCCAGTAGTGGTCAGTTTATGGGATATGACATATGTAGGCCAGGCTGAACCAGGCCATTACCTATCTGAATTCCTAGCTGATGAAAGAACTGGACACTTTGGAGCTGTAGTCAAATAGATTCTCCAGCAGCTAGTGATTGATGTCGACCATTCAAGATCAGGACTAAATGCTGCAGAAGTAGTATTGGGAGTGATCTGTTCTTAAGCCACCTTTCTCTTCAGCTGGTTATTCCAATGTCAGACTCTGACTGATAAGGATATTATTGATTTGTTTATTGGATAATCTATCTGGACCCAATTTGATAAAACTGAAATATATTTCACCAAATTTATACTTATTTCTTGCAGCCAACATGACACACATGCAAAACTATTTGGTGATTACTCAGTGTTTTTAGAAAAATGTTTCATATATTTGAGAAGGGGAAGAAAGGGAGGCAAAATGTTACATAATACTGGGGTGGCGAGTGTAGAGAGTCATCAAGATATACATGATACAGTCCTGGACCAATCTGACTGACCCTCCCACCCTTTATAACATGTTTTTTTTATTTTGTTGTTTAACGCCACACTCAGCAATAGTCCAGCTATATGATGACAGTCTGTAAAAAATTGAGGGTAGAATTGGTCTTCAGCATCAAAAGGCGACTATGCTTGTCATAAGAGGCGACTAACGGGATCGGGTGGTCAGGCTCACTGACTTGGTTGATGCATGTCATCCTATCCCAATTGCATGGATCGATGCTCTTGATGTCAATCACTGGATTGTCTGGTCAATACTTGATTTTTTCCTGATCGACATCATATAGCTGGAATATTGCTTAGTGCGTCATTAAACTGACAAAGAACATGATTTCAACTGCAATTTTCTTTAACCATCACCATTCACTGTGACAAGTCAGTAAAATAATCAGGGGTCTTTGACCTTTTGAAAATGTTTCAAACTTGGGGCAGTGATGCATTCTCGTTGTCCTTACACCTATCAACAATGATGGATGATGTCTACAGGGTGACTAATTGCTGACTTGGCTATATCCAGAGTTGAATGCATGTTATCTGAAAACTGATTCTGAGTCCTATCAATCAGTCATATCACATGCCTGTCGTGGAATTTGACAGTTTCAATAAATCTAATTTCAATAAATTGGTCTGGTGTGTGAGTTCACATAAGTCCTTCTATGTCTGCTAGTGCAAATAGAAGTAGCATCAAGGGAAATAGTAGGAAAACCTACTGAAATACAGTAGTCATTATCATCATTTGTAGTTATTCCATACTGGCTCCATTATGTAAAGTGATGTGGCTCAAGTTGGGAATTATCAGCTATATACACTGGGAGATGGAGAAACTGAATGTATAACGTTGAGTACAGACATTCGTTACAAGTATTATGCTGGATCAGCATCGCATAGGATAAATTATCTTAGCTGATATCTCATGGGAAGAAACACATGTAACATTTGGTATACACTTCTATATCACTATAACTTCATCACTTCATCTCTGGTACCTTTCGGTTTCATCCCAAGACATCCGTACCTCCGTGAGGATTAACACAACCCCCAGACCATTAGCACAAACCCCACACCGATAACACAACCCCCAGGCCGGCCCTACTCAACCCCCAGGCCGGCCCTACTCAACCCCTAGACCATTAACACAACCCCCAGGGCCAGCCCTACTCAACCCCCAGGCCGGCCCTACTCAACCCCTAGACCATTAACACAACCCCCAGGGCCAGCCCTACTCAACCCCAAGAGCTATCGAGATCCAGAACCTTCAGTTCAAACCTTGATGATTCACCTCAAGGATGTCCATGGGCCTCCATCTGCCAGTGCCTCTACACATCTCAGTGTTTTATATCCATCTGCTGGTCATAGTGACCGACATTCTTTCATTTTGCAAGTTTCATTTTGACCTTTTGCGTTCTTCTTAAATAGTGTGCTGTTTTTCCCCATTGATCATGGTGGCAGCAGTATGTTTCCCATTCACCATCCTTCTTGAACCATGTCCCACTTCTCCCTGTTTGTTTATCTATACGAGGGGCGGTCGGGTAGCCTCGTGGTTAAAGCGTTCGCTCGTCACGCCGAAGACCCAGGTTCGATTCCCGACATGGGTACAATGTGTGAAGCCCATTTCTGGTGTTCCCCGCTGTGATATTGCTGGAATATTGCTAAAAGCGGCGTAAAACGTCACTCACTCACTCAATTATCTATACGATAATGTTGTGCTTGGCTTATGACAAGTGCTGAGGTATCAATGAATGGTAAAACTATACACAAAACAACCAATGACTTTACTGCTAGTTCATCCGACTTGCTCATGGTTGTCTTCAGGAAGGAAATACCTGCATGTTATTTCACTTTCATTACATAGTACTCAGAAGAAGTTAAGGAACCCCTGTGACAAATGTATCATTTCATGACAGAGTAACTATAGTAATATGAAAGTATAGGGTGTTCTTTAACTTCTCGTAAGTAGTATACCTCTGTGGTTATGTTTTGTGATCTGAAAGCTGAAAGACATATCATGTTACAGTCATCTTCTTAATCCCAGTGAGGTTTCATCAGTTTGGACTGTCCTATTCAAAGGAGCATCTGGCCAGATTATCAAGACACTGTACACCTGGCCATCCACGTACGCACGCACGCACGCACGCACCAGGCTATCCATTTTACGTTGCCGCCCAAGACCTCAATCTCTTGAACAGCACAACACCTGAACCCCCAAACACTTCATCGGGGTGTCCATATAGACATTGGCACCGGAGATTCACTCCCTTGAACAACAGTACACCTGACTTCCCAAAGATTCCAACCCTACCAATCACATTAAAATTTAGATCTTAGTTCTCGCTACCGCTAAACAAAGATCTGAGGACATCCCATTAGGGTTCATGTCAGAACAACCTTTCATCCGACCAATCAGAGCGTCACTTACCAGATCATGAAAGTGACAGTTGGAATGTGATTTCTAATCATGCAGTCTCGAAAACTTTAAAACAAGGTATTCCAAACGATAGTTACGGGCTAAATGACTGAATCTATACAATCTAGACCATATATTAGCCTTTGAAAATGTTCTTTTGTTCAGGTTTCAAATTTCTAAGCGAGAATTTGTCAAAATATGTTTCAAAGCTTAGTCGCCAATTTGAAATTAGTGCTGTAAAGCACAAGAAAGCTGCCTTCTGATTGGCTTATATCAACTTCTTGTCAGTAATTCCATTGGTCGGTCAGAGTTCGCGAAAGGTCAGTCTGACGTGACCTGTAATGGGATGTCCTCAGATCTTTGTTTAGCGGCAGCGAGAACTAAGATCTGATTTTAATGAGATTGCAACCCTACAAACATCAAAAAATCGTCACCACTTTTTCTGATTTCTAAAACAAATGCACAGCAGAGTGAAAGACTTATAGTAGTTGATCAAGTTTTCCACTCATTCATTTATATTAGTATGCGGACTTCTCCATCACGATTGTTTAATTTGACATGGTATTTTCTCCACAGATTGATCGGTGACATCTCAAGCAACCAGACAGCCAATTGACCCTACATGCAGTGAGGAAGCCATCTTTGACGTAGGTATCTGATCTCAGATCCACGCTTTCAATGATGCATTCGAATTGTCGTTATATCTGTCGCCACTGATGGATGATGTTGTGGTAGCAGCAATTGTCTCTGCATCAGTGATGACAAGTTTAAGTGTTAATCAATGAGATCTTATCTCAGAAACAACACTCAATCACACCCACCATCCCTGTATGAATACATACACTGTCCATGCAAGTCCTGTAGAGAGCAATCTCTATTGGATATACAGATGACAAGGACTAGATTAAAAGTCACAGAACCTGATCTGAAATGTAGATATTGAGGTATGCTTCAAAAAATACTTTATTGTTATTGTTATTATAAAACCTGAGGTAAGTCTTCCCAATATGTTGTTGTTGTTGTTGTTGTTGTTGTTGTTGTTGTTGTTGTTGTTGTTGTTGTTCCATGTAGAATCTCCACTTCTCTGATAGGTGATACCAATATTACTTGTAGTCACCACCCATGCAGATCCGGGGTAGAACAGGTCTTCAGCAACCCATGCTTACAGGAAAGGGTAACTATGCTTGTCGTAAGAGGCGACTAACGGGATCGGAGGGTCAGACTCATTGACTTGCTTGGTTGATGCATGTCATTGTATCCAAAATGTGTGGATTGATGCCCATGATGTCAATGACTGGATTGTCTGGTCCAGATTCGATTTTTTTACAGACTGTCGTCATATAGCTGGAATATTGCTGAGTGTGGCATTAAACAACAAACAAAATCATGTCCAGGAGTGACAACATCCATTTCCAATACTGGTTAGAAGGCATTCTGTGTAATGATGACAACGATATTCACTATGTAATTTTGCCAAAACTATATATCTGTCTCATCTTGCAAAGATAGTTGAATATTGTCCTCACTCAGTGACAGTAACATGGTATTCGGCTAGACAGTATAAATATCCTCTGTATAGTGTAAGATGGTCAATAAACTATCCTACTTCATGCGAGAGGCATACAGACATATTTACAACAAATTCCTGTCATCGCTTCTACTTTGTGTTTCATAAATCTGATGTACGTGGTAGCATGCTAAACGAGTCACTGCAGTTTTATCTCTGATTAAATGACAGTTTAGAAGCACTATCCGCAATACTTCCCTAGAGTCCTGCTTCAGCTTTCATTATCTTGTTCTGTGTCTACCACCCATGCTGCCGCAACTGCGTCGATGTAGTTATGGTGGTGAAAAATACACGCTCATCTAATTCTGAGGCTAGGGCATTTGGAATAGAAATGGTAAAGTAGAACCTTGGTGAATAGTGAACACTGGTATTTGGAGCGGCAGTCTGACGGATATGTTGATGACTCCTGTGTTTTTATCATCTTTTGGAATGCAGGAAGTATCAGTCACATCATGATAAGTGAGTGAGTGAGTGAGTTGGGTTTAACGCCGCTTTTAACAGTATTCCAGTTATATCACGGTGTGTCAACATAATGTGGGAGGAAAGCCTGAAGTGATGCAGGTCTCAGACGTTTACCACTTCGGTGAAACCCACAAGCAGGGGTATGGTGCTGACAGACCTAGAAACATAATCGGGGCGAACCGGGATTCAAACCCGCAATCATAGGTTTCTGGCGTGCCCAAGGGATGCAACTCTGCACAGCAAATCGCGGCGCCTTAGACGACTGGGCCACCTGTGCCCCCTTTGAAAAGTAGATGTGAATAATTGTCATTGTTGGCTTTATCATATATGAAGATGTGAAATGTCTTTGTGCATTCTTCTTGGTCTAGCAGTACAGTGTCCGCCCGGAGAGTGGAAGGTCCGGGGTTCAATCCCCGGCTGTGTCATACCAAAAGATGTTAAAAGATGGTACTTGTTGTTACCCTGTCTGGCGCTCAGCAATAAGGGGCTAAAACAAGGACTAGTTGGCTTGGAGTCAGTATACTGTATCTGAGTGGGGTATTCATGTTAAACTGCGGCATGGTATCTCAGTGGGCTAGCACTATAAATCGGCATCAGTCTGGACTAGTACAAGAGCGCATGCAAGCACACATGCATCCACGTCACTATATAAGTGCAATAATCCTGGGTGCGGCATTAAACTCCATTTCACCTCACCTCACCAGGCTACTGTGTGTTATATATTCATGTGTATTAATAATGACCAGTTGAGTATATAGGGTTACTATTTGAGTAAACCAAACATGATATGCCTAGACTAATGAGAAATACAATTAAAACTGTAAATAATCATGTCTTCTAATTTTGATGACAAAATTTCCATTCATTGCCCTTTTGACCAAGTTTGTTGGCTCCAGCCAAGACCTCACATTGTACGCAATCATTATATCCTGAAACCTATGCCCAAGAAGACGTGGCGATATTGTACTCAAGTGTGTCTTATACACAAGAAAAAACCCCAGAAGAGTTAAAACCGATATTTGCCCATGTGCTTTCTTGCCATTCTTAATGCTGATTGGTCAGTTGGCCAGTTCTTTACTTTTAAATATAAGACTTAATTTCAAATGTTATGTTACAATCCAATTCAACTCAGTGAGCAAGATTTTGTGCTACATTTAACAGTATTGCTGGAATGTCATGGCAAGGGACATCAAGAATGAGTTTAAAATTCCTCCATGATACCCATTTGTGGAATAAAACATGGTAATCAATGTGATGAGTGAACACTTCAACCATTGGACTATCTTGCCCCCATCTAATTACATGAAGCGTTATTCTATAACACAAGAGTGTTCGTCTCGCGTTCTTGAATTATTTGAACATATTGACATTAGTTGTGAGGCAAATAGGATCAATGACAAACAAGGTTGCAATATTTACATATATTTGACATAAGAGTTAATCCCTTTATCTCCTAATCGGATGTAAGGGCCATACGTCCATCTTGTCATTATACAAGTTGGATTTGGAAATCTGTGTTTGGTGATCCCATCAGTTTGGCATTGAATGACAGGATTTGATGTCTGCAATCCTCTTTGCACTGACGAAAGTCATTCTCTGTCAACAAGGCCTCCTACAATGTGGTTACTGAAGCCGATTGTCTGGATATGATAGCTTAAACTGGTAATGGTAAGTCCTTCAATCAATGCAGCAGGACATGAACTACTCAACTGATAGGGATAATCAGATATGTCAGATATATTTAGATATACACTTTTTTAAAACTTTTAAAAAATATTTTTTTAAATTCAAATCAGTATATGATATTACAGAGTTCTACACTGAGTAGCACTTCATGTGGTATACTTATAAGGTGTAGGTTACATACCTATTAAGCAGACACTTGACTTAGAACAAAAATCAGTTTTGTCTCATGTAAAAAACAAACAGTGGGGTCGTTTAGTTTAACAGACAAGGATCTCACTGACGCAGCCTTAGACATTTGTGGGGTTTTCCAAGACTAGTCCAAAGGACTAGTGTAAGAGTTTGTATTTAGAAATTGAAACATTAAGAACATGTTCAGAATTATAGCCCCCAAATACTACTGGTCAATGTTTTGTTTGATTGTTTGTTGTTTAATGCCGCACTCAGCAATATTCCAGCTATATGACGGCGGTCAGTAAATAATTAAGTCTAGACCAGACAATCCAGTGATTGTTTTCATGAGCATCGATCCACACAATGGGGATACGATGACATGCATCAACCAAGTCAGCAAACCTGACCACAGGATCCCGTAAGTTGCCTCTTATGACAAGCATTGTCGCCTTTTACGGCAAGCATGGGTTGCTGAAGACTTATTCTAAACCGGATCTTCATTGGCTACTGGTCAATGAAGACTACCATGATCTGATTTTCACTTGTCCTCAGCACAATTTACTAGTCTCAGGCTAGTGGACTAGCATGAATTTCAATGGCTGTTCAGAATCACAATCAGAGTTAAAATATGTTTTCCAGTAAACTGTGTTAATTATGTTTAAAAACTAATATCAAATAAACAGTCACCATTTAAAAATGTACAATAATCTAAACAGCGTACTTGAGCATGAAAACAGTAACTGTAAGAGGGAAGAAATAGGGGAAAAAACCAATGTAACAGTGTTAGAAGTGATGGGTTACATGTGTGGACATATTCATCACTGTTATGTGCGCCATGCTGTTAGGGTATAAATTCAGGCCGATCTGCAATCGCTTCTTGCCATGTCCCTCTGTCATCGTAGCTAACACTTCATGAGTCGATGGTCAGGAAAAAAAGCAATTGGACGTAGAAGTGCCACCTTCCCTGGAGACATAGTCTCTAAAATTAGCTGTGAACTGGAAATGTTTGAAAACCGCGCATGCAGTGATCAATTGGTTTGGATTGAGTCAGTTCTGTTACGAGCAGTAGCACGCATTATCTTTCTCGTAAACGGATATGACCTTGGTCAGTGATGCTCAACTCCATGTTCTTGATATATCTGAGTATTTTAGGGTGTGGTTGGGAATAGTTTGCTCACTATTAGGAAAATAAACATTTTGAATCTGTGCTTGTCATGTGTGTGTTAAAACATCTAAATAGTTGTCATTGACTTTTGTTGTCATTGACAGTGATTTTTATATGTTGATTAATATTCATACATTACCTCGAGTAGAGATCACATTACTGTTTTTCTAAATAGTGAAGTTTTAAAATTACTGTAGTTGTTTTCTTAAATTTTTAGGGGCGGTTGGGTAGCCTAGTGGTTTAAGCGTTCACTGGTGACACCGAAGACCCGAGTTTGATTCCCGACATGGGTATAATGTGTGAAGCCCATTTCTGGTGTCCCCGCCGTGATATTGCTGGAATATTGCTAAAAGTAGTTTGTGGAATTGTCATGAAACAAAATTAGAATGCAGTGGTGTCATTGTTCAAAGAATGTTGTGCCACAGCTCTCATTCACTGTTGTTAGAACTGTTTTCTGAGATGGGGGAAAATATCGTGTGATTGGAAAACTTGAGTTTATTCAAAATGTTAGTAAATTTTGCGAGCCATGCTTTACCGTGCGCTATAACCGAAGCGCGCAATGATGAGGGAACACTATACGTAACAACTTTTAATGTGTGTGAAAAGTTATACGAAAATACGCTATTTGAAGGGGGCGTGGCCTGAATGCAAATGTCCGATTGGGATTTTAAATTTTCCGGACCCCTGGTTGTAAGCATTACGCAACCTGTCTCAATGAGAATTAATTCACTATTTGTTTAATCTTTAAATTGTTATCTTTGACAATATGACTTAATGTCATATAGTCCCTCTTCGCTTTCTTTGGGAGATCGATTGACTAAGGATATGTCGTTACAGGACTCTGAATACACAGAAACTCGAGTTGTGCACTGAACATATTCATACTAGCAAACAACGCTTTCTTATTACTGCAAACATATTAGTGTGGTAGAGGATATTTCATCTTATCTTGGTGTAGAGGATTTGTTGGTAAATTGGTACAAATCATAGAAATAATAAGATCCAGCAATGGGATGACCATTATGCAGAAAACAGGTCAGTGACCTTTGAGGTCAAGGTCATAATCAAAATAACATATGGAGGTCATATTCCCTGCATGTGTCCCATTAATACTGGAGAACAACAATCTTGCCTCTTTGACCACAACAGATAAGAGCTTGTCCGTGATTTGTTGATCAACTGAGAGAAGACCTTTGAGGATATGTCAAATGTGAGGTGATTGGCCCATTAAGCGTCCAATTCGTCAATAGGTTTTTGATGGCCCAGGAATTGGCCAATTATTGAAACGTGTTTGTTCTGAATTGTTTCTATTGGTGTCCTATCTTTTACTACTCAGTTATTAGACTGTTGTTTATGCTATCTGATCACGATCAAGGGGGGCAATGGACTTTTCTGAGACTATATAGTCATTAATTACTCTGCGATTATTGGTCGCTACTTGAACGATTATTGACATGTCCTGGATCAATTTACTGTCTCTGTGAGTAGTTTTCTTCTGTGATAGCCCACAATTATACGTAGCTTTTGGACATTATATTTTTTATTTGTTGGAACACGGGTCTGAGAATCCTTTTTTCAACATACATAGAAAAAATCCAACTACAAATGAACTATTATGTTTTTCCACACTCGGAAAACTCTCCTCAAAAGAAGTTAAAGAACATCCAATTTTGTCCTATGACTATAGTTAATCTGCCATGGCTGGTCGGTATTGCAACACACAGCCTTCCAATTCCTGTTTTCTTTAGCTTTTTTATAGTAGAGTTTACCTATTCAATCAGTCACAGCTGCATGATTCTGTGCATAGTAAATATAGAGTTCTGTCCCTTGTCCTTGATAAACAGTCTTTACTGAAATTAACACCCTTAGTATTCCAAGAAATGCTGACACTTCGCACACTCCTAGAATTCCAAAATCAAATTTCATTGATTGCCTGAGGCTAATGGATTTGGTGAAGTTGTTTGATCAAGGTTACAACATTCAAGGCCTCAGTAAATCTTTCAAAACAATTTATGGTAGACACGTAGAGCACATTTCCAAAGTTGACGGATCAGTGACAAGAGTTATGTCCGATGCAATTACCTTTTTTTGACTAGTGACATATGTTCCCGTGTTTTGTCAGTTGAACAAGTGACTTGCCTTTGCATGTGTTTGTGGTGGGTGCCACCAGTGGGGCAGGATTCGATCACCTTTTCGCAAACACCTGGTATCATCACTATTTGATAGTAATTCATAAACACATGCTCATATAGTTGGAATCGTACAATTCACTCTGCTTTACGAAGAGATTTCTATCAGATATGGAAAGGGTTTTGTCGCTTTATTTGTTTTTCACTTCTTATGAAATGTGACATGACAGAAAAATCTGTGAACCAGCTAATTATAATGGCCTGTCTTTACAATACAATCCATGGTAACATATTACCCCAAATCCACGATTTAACAAAAACATAATTCTTGATTATCTAGCATCATACCTTACCTGGCCTCGTACCCAAACAATGTTTAATCACTTGTTGGTTTCTCAGGGGTTGTCATTTCTCCTGCTTTATCTCCCAAATTTATAGTTTGGATTTTAACGCCACACTCGGCAATATTCCAGCTTAATGACAGCGGTCTGTAAATAATCGAGTCTGGGCCAGACAATCTAGTGATTGATATCATGAGCATCAATCTATGCAATTGGGATCTGACGTGCATCAACCAAGTCAGCGAGCCTTACCATCCGATCCCGTAAGTCGCCTCTTAGGACAAGCATAGTTGCCTTTTACGGCAAGCATGGGTTGCTGAAAACCTATTCTACCCCAGATCTTCACAGGTCTCCTCCCTCATTAAACTGACATGGGGTTGAAGAACTCAACTACTATAATGGGATCTAACATTTACAAAATAACATCTGCTGTTAACAAACTAGAAATGAACATTCCATTAAAAACATGATGTACTGTGTGATCAATCAACAGTGATTATTTCACAACAGAAGAAGCCCATGGCTAAAGTTTGTCATCTTCCCAGTTTCTTTTGATGACAATCTGGTGACATATTGTGGCCGTCAGCGAGTTAAGACCGGATGCTATCTTCCTACAACTTGTCACAAGCTGTGGAATGTCATCACCTTCTGTTGGTCTTTCTTCTAAAAACTGGACCATTTCCTGTCCTGAAGCATTTCATACGTTTCTTAATTGAAATGTGTCCCAGGATAGCGACCATCCCGGAAATGATTCCAAAGAAAGTCGAAGATGGATTTTGTGAAAATATTAAAAATACCACACAGGTACTAAATAACCCATATATCTTGTATAGAAAAGTGTTGGTATGTTCATTGTTCATAAAACTGTTCTGCTTGTTGCATTGAAACTAATTATCTTTTGAGAATCTTTCGAGAAAGTCACTGTATTTTTTCCATATTGTTACAGAAAGGATGGCAAATATTTGAGAATTGATATATCATTACTGAGCAAATTCTTAGCCGTATCATTGAAAATACAGTTTGCAGACAACTCCATGTGAGGTAATATCTTGTCCACCTTGTGTCAGGAGATGGCCTGAACTTGAAAGGTGCATGTACGTTCATGTAAGGCAATGAACCACTCAAGAGACTACAAACAGGGTGTTGCTCCAACTATTCATACCCTGAAAGTCGATGATCCTAAATGATCACGTATTTAGAGATATCCCTGAGAAAGCTTGAGATTCATCTTGTCTTCAAGCTACCTCAAAGACTGGGCAAACTCAGCATGGAAGTGCTTGTTATTTCCCCACTCACAGCAGTAGGTTTTAACCTTGAAGTGAGTAAGTTGGGTTTTATGCTGTTTTTAGCAATATTCCAGGCTGTCATGGCTGGGTAGACCAAGAATGGACCCATGAAGGGAATCGAACCCAGACCTTTGGCTTGACGAGCCAACGCTTTAACCACTATGCTACCACCCATTCACCCCTAAAATAAGTAGACCAAAGTTCGAACATATTTGGGGGACTACGCATGGTAGTCTGAATTAATACCAGCCTTTGATCAAGATACTTTTAACATTGGACAAACGTGGACAACTTTAGTACTAATTTTTCTCCTTCACATACAGGGGTCAAAATTAATCTTATCCTCTAACCCAAAGACTGATAACACAGAGGGACATCCCAATAAAAATAGCCTGAACCACCTCTTGGGGAGGCAGAGGTGGTCCAGTCGACTGAGGGGCTGCATTTTGTTATAAAGAGTTGCCTCCTTTGAGCACACCAAAAACCTATGAGGTTCGAATCCCAGTTCTTCCCCGATTAAGTTTCTGGGTTTGTCAGCTTGTGTTTGTTTGTTTATTTGTTGTTTAACGCCGTACTCAGCAATATTCCAGCTGTATGATGGCAGTCTGTAAATAATCGAGTCTGGACCAGACTATCCAGTGATTGATATCATGAGCATCGATCTACACAATTGGGATACAATGACATGCATCAACCAAGTCGGTGAGCCTGACCAACCGATCCGTTAGTCGCCTCTTCCGACAAGCATAGTCGCCTTTTACAGCAAGCATCACCTGCTCGTGGGTTTCACCAAAGTGGTAAACATTTGAGACCTGCATCACTTAGGGATTTCCTCCATTATAAGCTGACAGGTTGTGATATAACTGGAATACTGTTAAAAGCAGCATTAAACCCAACTCTAAACATCTAAGAACTGCATGAATTCTGGCCTTTCCCAAAAATTGAAGCTGACACACCGTGATATGACTGCAATTCAGATAAAAGTTTTGTTGAACCAAACATTCTCAAACACTCACAAAATGACTGTGGGGTGGGATATTGCTACTTATTCTCCTTTCATCAAGTTTTGTTCCTAGTCTGCACGATTAAGTCAGCAAACCGCGCGACCCGTGTAGATCCGGGGAAGAATAGGTCGAGCTACCCATGCTTGCCGCAAAAGGTGACTATGCTTGTCGTAAGAGGTGACTAATGGGATCGGGTGGTCAGGCTTGCTGACTTGGTTGATGCATGTCATCCCAATTGCGTGGATCGATGCTCATGATATTAATCACTTGATTGTCTGGTCCAGGCTCGATTATATACAGACCACCATCATATAGCTGGAATATTTTGCTGAGTACAGCATTAAACAACAAACAAACCAACCAACAGGAAACCTTGCAAATCCATTTCCGTACTAGTACAAGTATAATTGTGTGTCTTGTGCAAGCCAATTGTGATGTTCCGTCTGTCAGATATCTTCCAGTGAACTTGTTAATTCATCAAATGTTCTTGCTAATTTGACAATCAAACATTTTTCTCCCCTAGACTGGCTTCGTGACGTATCAGTATTCTACATCAGCAGCAAATCAATTTGCAATTTATTCACGGGGAAACTGAGCCCCTAGCATCATTTACATCACATCGATATCGTCAATCATATTTGTAATTATCACTTGTAACTTAACCGGTACGTGTCTATCGCCCACTTATGAAGTAATTGTGTACCTCAAGGAATGTGTTAATGGCAGTTGTGTCTGGTCGGAATTGCTGTGAAATTGATCAAGATGTTTTCATGAAGCCCTGTTTAATATCAAATTTCAAACAGTTTCCTTAAGCATTGTTAAGTATGATTAATCAGATTAAAATTAATACATTATACTCTACTTTCCCAAATAATTGATGTAATATTTCTATAAAAATTGTATGTTGAAATAAATGATATTTAAGAACTGTACACTATTATTATGATAACTGGGCTTAAATTCCAGCAGTAACAGATTGAAATGTAATATTTGAGATGGACTTGTGTGATCTGGCATCCTAAACATTGGTTTGGTAAAATGATAAAAAAGCAATTATGTTAACGTTAATGATAAAAAAACATATGCGGTATCAATTACCTTCTTGGATTAAGTTAATAGATGTGTCACTTTGTGACTCAGTAAAATGAAATGTGAAATTGGTGATGTGATTACATGACTGTGATATGGGCGCCACTAGGAGATGAGACTGGCCCAAAGTTTACCCATGTATACATCGAGACTGCATTGCTCAGTGACTGAGAAACATCTCCCTGGGAGTGGAAGCATTGCCCTTCAGACAATCGGTAAACCACTAGTAGGAAATGATATATGCTGATTCTAGCGTACTGTTAAAATATGCTTTGGACAAGTCATTTCCATTATTTGGTAAAGTGTTACATGAGCTATTCAGGGAGATTATGTAGTTGTCATGATTTCACCAAAAAGACGAAGTATCTCATAAACAACATGGATCAGGGTTTTACAACCAATTTCTTCCATATCCACATGGGTGATATAACTCTGAGACTCTTTTGGCGCCAATAATTCCTGGTAATTTTGTTCTTGTCACCTTGAATGATGGAGTTTGAGAAAAATCTGTTCTTTGACCCAAATCACCTTGCTGCTTAGTTGTAAATATTGTGCGATACAGAATTGTTTTATCCGGCTACTCAGTCCCCTTTCTCCGCCCTAACTTGATGAGAAAATGACGTTATCTGGCGTTACTTCAAACACCTTTGCTATTTAATCCGGTGTAATTGATAGGACTTTAACCTTAATGTTTGAATGGTTACTTGAGAAATTAGATTGTATTGAGCAAAGCTTTTATGAAGAGACCTATAGAGCGAAATGCTTGTAATATAATATTTTTACCTATCTTATGATAATAAGAAGCCAGAAATATCTCTTGTTGTCATTTAAAGAGGTTCAGTTGTTAAGTTGTGTATTTCTATAATGAAGATGAAGATGTAAATACAGATTTTCATATGAGCATGCATCTCATACTGAGTTTACAAAAGAGAGAGAGAGAGAGAGAGTATGGTTTTACGCCACTTTTAGCAATATTCCAGCAATATCACAGCGGGGGACACCAGAAATGGGCTTCACACATTGTGCCCATGTCAGGAATCGAACCTGGGTCTTCGGCGTGACGAGCGAACGCTTTAACCACTAGGCTACCCGACCGCCCCCCGAGTTTACAAAAGAAGTGTCAGAAGTCTTGTATTTCCTCATCACTGAGCTTTCATCCTGTGTGCAATATTTTAATGTCTTTTGTAATGACGAACCCAGGGATTGACCCACCGACTTTCCGCTCCCTGGGCAGACACACTGTCCACTAGACCATGGAGTCGGTCAAGGAAGAAGGGCTGTGTATGTTCATGGTCATAGATTGTGTTGGTCATATGTAAAGATTAAAAATGTTGTCAGTGTTGCTTTCAGCTTATTTTCATTAAATGTACATCTTGAAATAAAGTTTGAACCAAATTAGGAACAAAATCATGTTATCAAGTAAACACATCACAGTTTTTATTTTAGTTTTCCTTTAGCAAAATTGTTTTGTAGTTTATCCATAAAACATGGCATAAGAATGAAAATATTCTCAGACCAGAGAGAACACATTTGATGAATGGTTTGTTTATGAGGACAAGCTTTAAATCCTACCTTAGCCATTGATCAAGAAACATAAATCAGATGTGACATCGGAAGTAAGGAATGAAAACGCCATCGAGCGAAAGAAGAAGGACATAAATCTGTCAGCACGATCATGATGACAAGAATCGTATCCCCATCAAACTTTCACTTTAAGCGTCACCAACAAAACTGATCCAATTACGACATTTACAACTGTTTAAATAAAACTTTATCAAAATCTGATCATATCAAATGAATAAAACCCAGCTATATCTATTTGCTATCATTGTGAATGTTCATGACTGACACTTTACTGGAATTGTATTTCACCAGCTGATATTCGTTTCATCCAAATCAGACTTTTCTCCACTGAACAGTTTTCTTTGTCAATGTCTCAGAAATGGATGTGTAAAAACTTGATGAATCAATTGCTGTGAAAGCCATGTTTTTTTACACGGTCTCCCCATTTTCATTTATTGATGCTTGTTACAACTGGAAATAAAGTTTTGATACTGTTAGGATGACAACTTATCTCATAAAATCAATTATTGTTTGTGAATACATGATGACCAATAACTTCATAGTGTTTGATAGATGTCTTGAAAGTAATACCTTTGAATGAAAAAATATATGTTTGAAGCACATATTTGATTAAGCTGTCTTGTGTATAATATTTTATGGTATTTTCTTTGAAGGGTTGGCTGCAATATTTGTTTCACATGATTTCATCTGCTATGATTTCCATGCGTCTATAGAATCTCAGCTGGTAGGGCAGGACTTGCTTACCGTTTTTCAAAGACCTGGAGTTAATCATTCATTTTCAGTGATCCATTCAAATAATTTTCAACACTATTTTCAGCGTTCGAAATACCTGCCTGCCCGACCGTCTGAGACAGGTTGATTTCAACTCGGACTGTCAGATTTTCACATCCCCCTGCCCAACGGTCGGGTTATATTTCATAGGTGAAAATATTCTAAACATTTCCCGATGATAAGCATTAATTCACATGTAAAGATGAATGATAAAATGTAACCAAAAAGAAACCCCGTTAGTTTTTAGACAACCTAGCATTTAGCGATGCGCTTATGCTACAAGCAATCAGTTTTCATATTTTTAATTAAATTATCCTGAGAAACATATGATTATAGTGGGCAGGCAGGTTTTAGTCAGGGCTGGCAAGTATTTCAGCTAGCCAGTCCTGTGGTCTGGCTGAAATTTTTGGGAGTTTCATACCCTGCTATTTTGCCTTTTACACCTTATGGAATTTGTTTGTTTCTCTGGTGTTGACGATTTATATACCATTTTGATGCATAACTATTCTATTTTTGCGTAAGATGAGCCCGATGCAATAAAAATGCAATTCATATATGGAAAACATGATATTTAAAGAGAAACAAACAAGGTACAAGGAATTGTGGATTGTCTGTCACCAGAGAATGAATGGTGTTAATCCCAAGCCTTTTTGGGAGGGACTTACAGCATTCATTCTTGAGTGACAGAAAATTCGTAAATCCGAGTTTCGAGGAGGTTATTCTAAATATTAACAATTGACATTTTAAGAAAGAGAATGAAGAAAGGTAACAGTTAGAAACGTCCCCCAAAAGGCAACTGATAGCAGCCTAATTGTTCAGGTGAGAGCATGTGATCAATTTGTGAACAGTGGGTGCAATATTCCAGCTATATGACAGCGATCTGTAAACAATCGAATCTGGACCAGACAATCCAGTGATTGATATCATGAACATCGATTCAAGCAATTGGGAAACGATGACATGCATCAACCAAGTCAGCGAGCCTGACCACCCGATCCCGTTAGTCGCCTCTTACGACAAGCATATAGTCACCATAGACCTATTCTACCCAGGATCTTCACAGGTTCTCTGAAATGAAGCGCTGTGACATCATAAGGCTTCAATTGACCAATCAACTTTGAGAATTGCTAAAATGCACATGTGTAAATATCGGAAAGTTATCATTCTACCCTTCTGAGTATTTCCAGATATTAATTAATATCAGGGACAAGTGAAATGAATATCAGCTTCTCAACAAGATGTGCAACCATTTTTGTAATGTGTATAAATCCAAATAATGTCAAATATCAGCAACTATATATAAATACATTTCAATAAGACAGCTGAGACATATCGAAGCTATAAATCATTCTATCAACCTGCTTCAGTGAATACTGACTGACTGACCTTTGGAAGAGTTCTCGGTGGTCAGACAAGGAGGCTCGTTGCCACTTTGCCCATAGTAAAGGTTTTCTATAGTTCTGGAAATGTTATGAAGTAGAGAAACTGGCACATTTTTATGTAAGCAAGAATTACTTTCTGAACTTCTTCAAGACAAACGATATTCCAAGAATAGTCCAGCCAATGAAAAGTAAATATTGGGAACTGGAAGAGACTCAATCATAACTGTACATTGATTTACATATCTTTGAGAAAGCCATAAATAATTAGCCACATTTTCAAGCCTGTTATAAACTGTACAAAATCAAGGGCGGATACAGCATGTATATAAGGGGTGGGGGGTGGGGGCAGAACCCCTGGGCACCCCCTCTGAATCTGCCTATGAATTTGCAGAAATATCTTAATAGAGAGTTTTGACATATGGACAAAGGCTACAATTCTTGGGACGAAGTCCGGTAAAGAGAACCTCTTCTCTCCGATTGTTTCTAGCTCTTTGGAAATTATTAATAAGAACTCAATGCCACAGATATGGCATCCCATTCTTTTTCAACTTGTCAAAATATTATTTCACTTGATTACAGAAATAACAATGGTAAGCATAGCTATACTTGGGTGACAGACATCACCCACCAAATAACATCCCTCCTTTTCTGAAGAACCCCAAAACTACAAATATGAAGATCTGCACCTGTCATGTCATTAGAATGTGCCTCCTTCCTTCCATAGGCAAATCCCAGAAACATTTATTGCATTCATAGCTTCCAGATAAGCAGGCAGCGTTCAGAGATACCTTCAACCTGACCTGTGAGGGACATTTATCACTTATGCAAAGACCTCTGTTATAACCCTAGTCTAATCATTCTCCTTAAAAACATGCTGCCTCCCATAGGCCAGGTCGTTAGTGCTTTTGCCTTGATGTAATGGCACGTAAAGACGGAAGGTAATTTAGAAAGTGTGAGACTGATCTGTTCTTGACAAGATGGTGTGTGACAGAAACCATACTACCGAACAGTAGAGTGAGTGAGTGAGTGAGTGAGTTCGATTCCATGATGCTGTGAACAGTATTCTTGACAAGATGGTGTGTGACAGAAACCATACTACCACACAGTAGAGTGAGTGAGTGAGTGAGTTCGATTCCATGATGCTGTGAACAGTATTCTTGACAAGATGGTGTGTGACAAAAACCATACTACCACACAGTGGAGTGAGTGAGTTCGATTCCATGATGCTGTGAACAGTATTCCAGTTTCATCATGGCATCAGCATGATGTGGGAGGGAAGCCTGAAGTGGTTCAACCCCTGGGGTCATATGCCAAATAATTGTTAAGAGTTGGTATTTGTTGTTACCCTGCCTGGTGCTCAGCATTAAGGGGCTAACACAAGGACCTGTCAACTCATAGTCAGTTTACTGTGTCTTAGTGGGGTATTCATGTTAAACTGCAGCATGGTATCTCAGTGGACTAGCGCTGTGAAACCAACATTATTCTGGATTAATACACACATGCACGCACGCATGCACACAAACACGAAAGCATGCATGAGCTTCACAAGATAAGTGCATTAATCTTGAACGCAAAGTTAAAATTCATTTTACCTCCACTTATACAGTCATAGAAATATATTTTTGTAAGTGCCACAGAACATTCATAAAGATGTTGAAGTGTGTTATAATAATTGTAATTGAAGCATGTCATAATAATTTTGATCCTTCATCAAACTCGGTAAAGAGCATTTCACAAAGGCTATATAATGAGCAGTTGGATGTTTGAAAGTTTGCACTCTTCCTTTTTTAAGAGATTGATAACACCTTGTTTCACAAAAGAAAACCCCTAAAATAATTTCATAATCCTACTGTGCATTAAGCGTGTTCATTTCTACGTATGCCCTTTCTTTTAACCATGGAATTAAGATTTTGACCATGCCATAATGATTTTAACCATGCCATTATGACTTTATCCATGCCATTAAGACTTAAACAAAGCCATTATGACTTTATCCATGCCATTATGACTTTAACCATGCCATTATGACTTTAACCATGCCATTATGACTTGAACAAAGCCACTATGACTTTATCCATGCCATTATGACTTTAACCATGCCATTATGACTTGAACAAAGCCACTATGACTTTATCCATGCCATTATGACTTTGACCATGCCATTATGACTTTGACCATGCCATTATGACTTTAACCATGCCATTAAGACTTTAACCATGCCATTATGACTTTAACCATCCCATTATGACTTTAACCATGCCATTATGACTTTGACCATGCCATTATTACTTTATCCATGCCATTGGCAATAGAATACAAGGACGTTCAAATGCTGCTGTAGTAACTCCCTGGTTTCCGCTGATCTTATGTGTTTGATCATCAATCAATTTGTACATCAATCCAAATTTATTTCATCAGTAGAGCAGCTTGCTTTGTTAAGATGTAATAAAACTTTTGAAAAGGCAACCCTTCTAGTTTGAAGTTTTCCATTCCAATGAACGCTCTGACTCTGACTCTGACTGTGGCTGGTTGATGCATGCCCTTAAAAATGTGACTCTTATGTAAACCCCAAGAAAAAAACTTAGAAAAAGACTAACATGGAAATTAGCAATACCTCACCTGCTTGTTAATTTACAGAATAAGCCACAATCACATTGTTATCGATAAGGGATAACATTGAATGAAACCCAGCTATGAGGGTCAATGTGGAAATTGAATCCTACTTTAGCGGAATTGGATTCCAATATTTGCCGAGACAGACGATGGCAGTTTGGTCTTATTCAACATGGTTTTCTCAAAACACTGCTAGATTTTTAAGAAAATTGTAATCACAAAAAATGTCTTGATTAAATTATTTTTTGGCAATTCATTATTTCTTGAGTAATGTGATAGGTTGTCCATCAGTTTCATGTGATATGCGTTATCCAGAAATAGGAAGTGGTCAACACCACTTTTCCTTCCAAGACATGTTTTTTTAACATGTCATTTAAAGGGTTAACTAACCTGGTTTATGATGCAATACTGTTGCAATTTCATATTTTGACTTACATAAGTGGGTGGATAGATGATTGATTAGTTACAAAAGTGGGTGGAAAGATGATTGATTCGTTACATAAGGGGGTGGATAGATGATTGATTAGTTACATAAGTGGGTGGAAAGATGATTGATTCGTTACATAAGGGGGTAGACAGATGATTGATAAGTTACATAAGTGGGTGGATAGATGATTGATTGGTTACATAAGTGGGTGGAAAGATGATTGATTAGTTACATAAGGGGGTGGATAGATGATTGATTGGTTACATAAGGGGGTGGATAGATGATTGATTAGTTACATAAGTGGGTGGATAGATGATTGATTGGTTACATAAGTGGGTGGAAAGATGATTGATTAGTTACATAAGTGGGTGGATAGATGATTGATTGGTTACATAAGAGGGTGGATAGATGATTGATTAGTTACATAAGTGGGTGGATAGATGATTGATTGGTTACATAAGTGGGTGGAAAGATGAATGATTAGTTACATAAGGGGGTGGATAGATGATTGATTGGTTACATAAGTGGGTGGATAGATGATTGATTGGTTACATAAATGGGTGGAAAGATGATTGATTAGTTACATAAGGGGGGAAAGATGATTGATTGGTAACATAAGTGGGTGGATGCATGATTGATTGGTTACATAAGTGGGTGGAAAGATGATTGATTGGTTACATAAGTGGGTGGATAGATGATTGGGTGATTACATAAGTGGGTGGATAGATGATTGGGTGATTACATAAGTGGATGGATGGATGATTGGTTTCATAAGTGGGTGGATGGATGATTGGGTGATTACATAAGTGGGTGGATAGATGATTGATTGGTTACATAAGGGGGTGGATAGATGATTGATTGGTTACATAAGTGGGTGGAAAGATGATTGATTGGTTACATAAGTGGGTGGATAGATAATTGGGTTATTACATAAGTAGGTGGATGGATGATTGGTTACATAAGTGGATGGATTGGTGATTGGTTACATAAGTGGTCGGATGGATGATTGGGTGATTACATAAGTGGGTGGATAGATAATTGGGTTATTACATAAGTAGGTGGATGGATGATTGGTTACATAAGTGGATGGATGGGTGATTGGGTGATTACATAAGTGGGTGGATGGATGATTGGTTACATAAGTGGGTGGATGGATGATTGGTTACATAAGTGGGTGGATAGATAATTGGGTTATTACATAAGTAGGTGGATGGATGATTGGTTACATAAGTGGATGGATGGGTGATTACATAAGTGGGTGGATGGATGATTGGTTACATAAGTGGGTGGATGGATGATTGGTTACATAAGGGGCTGGATAGAAGACCGAATGGCTAAGTTGGCAGACAGATAATGGTTGCATAAGTGGTTTTCTCTCTCTGTATGTGTTGTGAAGTTGTAAAGCAGAAACAATCCCAGCATGTAGAGGAATCGGCTTGCATGCAATGGCACATGGGAATGTGTCATGAACGTCCCTTGTCAATGTCTCATCACCACAGGCCTGTACATGTGCCAGACCTTAATAGCATGACTGGACCAGCCATAAACTAGGGCTTCCATTGGCAGGGTGTCGATGTGGAGACCTGGTACACATCTCAGGGTCTCAACCAGGGACTAGTTCTGAGGTTAATAGCATGCCCTGATTATATCTGTGTTAAACCTCCCTTCTACAATTTTCGAATGTGAGTGTCGTGATTTGCTGCTGAAGACATTTATCACTGACTGCGCTGCTTGCTGAGAGACTTTTAGCAAAAGGCTGTTTTGGTATATTTTAGGATGGTATAAGTCAGGTTGGGTGAAACGGGGTTTAACAGTGCGTCCAAGATTATTGCTATTATAAAGTGACGTGCATGCATGCGTGTGTGGCTGCTTGTACTTGTCCGGACTAATCCTGCTTTTATGGTGCTAGTCCACGGAGATACCATGCCACAGTTTAACATGAATACCCAACTCAGTCACAGAATTCCTACTCCAAGCCGACAGTCCTTATTTTATCCAATTAATGGTGCCAGCTAGGCAGGGTACAAGTACTATCTTTTTACATCATTCTGTATAGAGGGGCATGGGTGGCCCAGTCATCTAAGGCGCCGCAACTCGCTGTGCAGAGTTGTGTCCCTTTGGCACGCCAGAAACCTATGATTGTAGGTTCGAATCCCAGTTCGCCCCGATTATGTTTTTAGGTTTTTCAGCACCATACCCATGCTCGTTGGTTTCACCGAAGTGGAAATCGTCTGAGACCTGCATCACTATGGGTTTTCCTCCCACATTAAGCTGACACGCCGTGATATAGCTGGAATACTGTTAAAAGCGGCGTTAAACCCAACTCACTCACTCAGTCGTTCTGTTTAATGCGGATGGGGATCAAACCACTGCTCTCCAGGCACTGGACGCTCTATCCACAGGACCACAGAGATGTAGAATCAGTCAGAATGTTGTGGAATACTTTATTTTAGGGTTACAGATTTGTCAGACAGTGTAAGATGCTGTGTGAAATTCTTCCTAGCCAGGAGTCTTTTAATATTGGTTTTCAGAATTTTATGATGAAAAGGCTTTTGATTTCTTTGCAGAAAGTTTTAGTCATATAATATGCCAAGAAGTTAGAGGCTAAAAAATATTTATAGTGATGCCAGCGTTGATTTGAGGTGGCCTTCTTAAATACAATCCTTGATCTTTTTACCAAAACACAATCAAAAGAAAACAATAACAGTTTTAAGTGAAAGCAAGAAAATGTAATTCCCCTTATTGGATTGTGTAATGTTTTCACTGCCATCAAATGGCAGATAATGGCCTTTCTATGGTTCCCCTGATCACTGGTAAACTCAATGCAAAATGTTTGAAAGAAGTTGTTATATTTTTATGGGCAGTCTGCAAAACATGTTTGAAAGAATGTTTATTGTCTGTGCAGCCAAGTTTGAAAATAGGTGTAGGAGAGGATGTAACAAAATCAGTTCCCTGTGCTAGGCAGCTTGAAGCTGAAGAGCCTCCAGTCTAGGTTGCTACTGTTTGTTGTTTCTATTAAAGTGGATCCTGGTATTAATTGATTTAATTGTTAGGCATGCAGTCTTTGGGAACTGGCTCTTATCAAATTGACATTCTGCTCAGGAACACATGCGTGCGATGGATGTACTTTGTGTTCATAAAATTATTCCTGGCTGTCAGAATTTGACATCCCTCAAATATTTTGCGAAGTTTCAAGGTGACATTTGCATGTGGGTATGTTTGTTTGTTTGTTTAACATCACACATAGCAATATTCCAGCTATATGACAGGGCCTGTAGATAATGAAGCCAGGACCAGACGATCTGGTGACTGATATTGTAAGCGCAATTCTCACCTTAGGGATATGATGATACACGAGCAGCCAAGTCACATGCCTGACCGACCGCCTCCGTGGTCTTGTGGTAGAGCGTCCGCCCGGAGTGCGGAAGGTCCGGGGTTCGATCCCCGACCGCGTCATACCAAAAGACGTTAAAAGATGGTACTTGTTGTTACCCTGTCTGGCGCTCGGCATTAAGGGGCTAAAACAAGGACTGGTCAGCTCGGAGTCAGTATACTGTGTCTGAGTGGGGTATTCATGTTAAACTGCGGCATGGTATCTCAGTGGGCTAGCACTATAAATCGGCATCAGTCCAGACTAGTACAAGCAGCCACACCTGCATGCACGTCGCTATATAGGTGCAATAATCTTGGACGCGACGTTAAACCCAATTTCACCTCACCTCACATGCCTGACCACCCAATCCACTGGTCACATCTCTAGACAAGCATAGGTTGCTGGAACCTTCTCAGAACTGTATATACACAGGGCATTTTGTACAAGTCTGACCTGTATCTACACAGGGTATAGTGACCAAATCTGACCTGGATTTACACAGGGCATAACGACCATGTCTGACCTGTATCTACACAGGGCATAATGACGAAGTTCCAATCTGTATCTACACAGGGCATAATGACCAAATCTGACCTGGATCTACGTAGGGCATTATGACTAAATCAGACCTGGATCTACGGAGGGCATTATGACCAAGTCTGACCTGGATCTACACAGGGCATTATGACCAAATCTGACCTGGATCTACACAGGGCATTATGACCAAATCTGACCTGGATCTACACAGGACATTATGACCATGTCTGACCTGTATCTACACAGGGCATTATGACGAAGTTCAAATCTGTATTTACAGTATACTGACTCTGAGCGGACCAGTCCTTGTTTTAGCCCCTTAATGCCGAGCACCAGACAGGGTAACAACAAGTACCATCTTTTAACGTCCTTTGGTATGACACGGCCAGGGTATCAATCCCCGGACCTTCCGCTCTCCGGGCGGACGCTCTGCCACTAGACCACGGATGCGGTCTATAAAGTTATTAAGTTTACTGACATGTAATTGTGTTGTTATTCGGTTGTAAGTACATGGTGTGGAAAAACAGTTGACAGCCAGTCCCTTGTGAAAGGTTCCTTGTGCATTTATTGTATGTAACTGAATCTGGCAATAGGGAGCAGACCAATTGGATCTAGCCATGAAATGTCATGCACTCATTAACTATCAAATCATTTTTTATCCAGACAAAACATATTAACCGTCTAGGTCTAATTAGATACTTGTAATCAGTTTGGCAACAGGTTCTTTTCAAGATTAATAAAACAAGAATTGAATTATTGTCTTCTGTTTATTCTGATGAAGACCCAAGTCAGTGATACAAATCTTAATGCCAGCCATCGTTGATTTGTCATTATATCATGGGCCGCCTCCGTGGTCTAGTGGACAAAGGGTCTGCCTGACGAACAGATGAATAGGGTTCAGTACTTGTTCATACCAAAAGATGAAACTTGTTGTTACCTTGCCCGGTGTCGGCATTAAGGGGCTAAAACAAGGACTGGTCGGCTTGGAGTCAGTATCCTGTGTCTGAGTGGGGTATTCATGTTATACTCTGCCATGGTATCTCAGTGGGATAGGACTATAAAACCAGCATAAGCTAAACTCCATTTCACTTCACCGCATTCATTAGATCATTTATGTGGATAGTGTGTTCATCATCCCAAACTGGCTCCCACAGGAGATATCACTTGGGTGAGATCAACCAATATCTACATTGTAGATAGGTTTTTCACAACAATTAATGACCAGTGAAGATCCGGGTAGAAAAGGTCTTCAGCTGCCACTCACTCACTCACTCACTCACTCACTCACTCACTCACTCACTCACTCACTCACTCACTCACTCACTCACTCACTCACTCACTCACTCACCCTCACATCATGCATGTCCCACAATTCCATAGATTCAGAATGTCTGAGTGATATGATGAAGATTTCATTCTTCACGTTACAGTGTTGATCTCTCATGCTAAGCCTGCAGTTTTTAAGAAACAAGAGCTGGCAGTAATTCTGCAGTTATCTGCACAGACCATAATTTGATTAAGGAATTTTGCAGAAATTTGTTCTTCACTAAAATGACATATTTAGAAGGGGGTCCTAAGTTTTTAAAGCCATGTTATTAAGTGCAGATGCATGGCTGGTGGCTGCCATATGCTTGCTGGTCGGTCGGTGCTGTAGATCTATGGGAATAGCATCAGTATTGATCCTGGGCCTCAAGATCATATCAAAATGCTGCAGAAATACATTACCAACTATAAGATTTTAAATGAATCCAGTTAATCTAATTTTAGTTTTTTGGTTTGTGACGTTTTTTCCTTCACCTTTTAAGATGTGGAGAAATTTTGACTAGGGATGATGTCTTTATGATCTACAGCAGAGGGGACTCAGAGTCTGTGGTTGAGGGGATGAGGCAGCTCCTGTATGGTGATGTCTAGCTGTAGGTTAGAGAATGGGAGTTAGACCAGGCTAAGTGGTAAGATTCTTTGGATGAAAGAACCTTGAATTTTTACTACAGGGCAATCATTGCTGTAAAGCTAATTTAGGTTTTATGAGTTTTGATAGACGTACTTGGGTCACTTTGTGGCAAATGGACTTGGTCTTTGTGGATTCCGCAGAACTCATCACTCGTTCTCCCACTCTTCTACATTCATGTTCACTCACTCACTCACTCACTCACTCACTCACTCACTCACTCACTCACTCACTCACTCACTCACATTCACTCTCACTCACTCACTCACCTATACTCACATTCACTCTCGGTCAATCACTCACTCACTCTCTCACCTACATTCACATTCAGTCTCCATCACTCACTCACTCACCTACACCCACATTCACTCTCCATCAATCAATTACTCACTCACTCTCTCACCTACACTCACATTCACTCTCCATCACTCACTCATTCACTCTCTCACCTACATTCACATTCACTCTCCATCACTCACTCACTCATCGACACTCACATTCACTCTCCATCAATCACTCACTTACACTTTCACTCAATTATTCACCCACCTTTTCACTCACACTCACTCACTCTTTATCACGTGTTCAGTTACACTTTCACTCACACTCAATTATTCACGAACACTTTCACTTACACTCAATTATTCACTCACATTCATTCATTCACTCACTCACACGTACGTTCACCACGATGACACTCACTCAGTCACTCACTCATGTATTGCCTTCCCAATGATACAGACCTCCCACACATGGCAAAGCTGACAGATTGCTGATCTTGCAAATTCTCTCTAACTCACTTGAAGCTATGCAAAACACCAAATACTCCTACAGCTGTGTCTGGCAGTACAGCATGGGTGATAAGAAAGTTCCAGGCAGCGGCTGCCTATATCTTCAAGTCCTCGTAGGTCCCTACTCTCTAGGCACAATGTCACCCCGTGTATTTCACCTCCCATCGATTCCTCCATCAACCGCTAATTTGATTAACTGTATTGTTTTAGCCTAAACAAGAGCTGTGTTTTGACACCGAGTTCGGCTAGAAGCAGGGCAGGCTGTGGCACCAGCGGGTCCTATTACGACAAACTTGGGCAGCCAATTGAGCGCTCTTCGATGATTGTCAGTTATGCGGCGTTATTGGGGATTTGTCCGTATCACATTGCGGCAATTGACATGTTTATAGAAATGGGTAGCTTATGGAATCATACTGCCATGTCTGGGTGTGACGGCCATGTGAAGCTTTTTACAGGATCATATTTGGTAATATTGACAGGTAATGTGACAGTGATGATAATTATTGATAATGTCTACCGTAAAGAAATAAAAACTTACTACAAGAAATAAAATGTTTTACTTCCATATGTAATATGAGATAACATTTTTGAGGGAATAAAACTCAAAATGGAGAGACTTCAAGACTTCAAGACTTCAAGACTATATATCACAACTGTTACAAATTTTAATTGTGTGTTAATCGTAATCGGCATGGGAACAAGTTGATTTTTCAAAACAGTGAGTCTGAAAATTAAATCGGCAACCAGGATTCCAGCAGTAATGTAGTGAATCACAAGCTTTTGGTCAGATCTCGCAAGCTGTATGCAACTTGACATCATGTGGATGCAGAGTTGTATACAACTTCAGTTTGTACAACTAATATATCGTACAACAAGTTGTACCAACTAGTTGTACCATGTGAATGCCCCTTTAAATAGTTCTTAAGATATATATTTAACAGGTTTTAATTATGTTATTTCAGATATTTTATGTATATTGATGGCGACAGTGAGTTTGGTTTTTTACATTTTTCTTGTTTCTGGTTTGCGGAATAAACAAGAACAAAACTTGTTTTCACATTTCAATTTTCGGGAGTGGGGAGATTCGTAAACCAAATTTTGAAAAAGGTCTGGCCTAACACCATAATGGATTCCAGGCAGGTTGGTGGTTAGTCTATGATTGTCCATCTGGGTAATTCAGTCTGTAATAATCTGCCAGTTTTTCATGATGGATGTGAACTATTTGTGTATGTATGCCAAATTTAGATATCATTGTGTCAATTATTGTTTCTTTGGCTGTAACAAATGTATTCATATCATTGCTGAAATTTTCAAATCATATCTGAAAAACTGACAATAGACATCAAACAAAGACAAGATCTCTGAAATTGAAAAAGTTTGGAAACAGTGGTTCTTGAAAGTTTAATGATGGATTGATGCAAGTATGGCTACTCTACTCCATCACTCGTTCGTCAGTGACAATAATTTCGGTCTTGATTCATGGTTCTGTAGGACTTGTTCATCAGTGAGGAGAGGCAGAAGTTGAAACCCGCCGCTACCATCTCGCACTCATGTTTTACTTGTTGGAGTGATGTATCACGTGGCAAGCGCGATGTTCGGTTCAGTCTCTAGATGGCAGTGATAAATGGAGGAATAATGACATGTGGAATTCGTACCTTGTGTGTGTGTGTCCTATTGATACAGATCATTCCAAATTATGTTGACAATTTCATTTACAAGTAAGTAAGTGAATTCTGCTTGGAGCGATATTTCACAACGTGGCAGATTAAAGTGATGTTTGATTTTACCACGTTGTCCCTTTGTCTAGCCAGGGGCCCCATTGAAAATGTCAGTTTGGCCATTACTGAGCCATTTCTATATGTATCATTTTGAAATTTGATCTGTAGCAAGTATGTGGAATAAATATACTACCGGTACCCTTTTTTTCATTTTTACATCCTTGAAACTACAAAACCTGTGGGGTTGATTCAATTTTGTTGTTTCTGTTGTTGTTGTTGTTGTTGCTGCTGTTGTTGTTGATATTATAGCTATATTGCAGCTGCCTGTAAATAATTGTGTTTGGACCAGACAATCCAGTGATTGATATTATGAGCAATGATCCACGCCATTCAGGGCACATTTACACTTAATCAATCAAGTCACCAAGTCTGACCAACTGATCCATGAAGTATAGGCTCAACAAGCATAGGTTGCTGGGGACCAATTCTAACCCGGTATCGCCGCGGAGTTGATTCAATTGATTCATGTGAAGGAGAGTGCAGGGTAAGACAGATTGTAACGTAGCATAGCATGGTGAAACAGATCATAGCATAGCATAGCATGGTGAAACAGATTGTAGCATAGCATAGCACGGTGAAACAGATCATAGCATAGTATGGTGAAACAGATCGTAGCATAGCATGGTGAAACAGATCATAGCATAGCATGGTGAAACAGAGTTTAGCATAGTATGGTGAAACAGATCGTAGCATAGCATAGCATGGTGAAACAGATCGTAGCATAGCATAGCATGGTGAAACAAAGTTTAGCACAGTATGGTGAAACAGATTGTAGCATAGCATAGCATGGTGAAACAGATCAAAGTATAGCATGGTGAAACAGATCATAGCATAGCATAGCGTGGTGAAACAGATCGTAGCATGGCATAGCATGGCGAAACAGACCGTAGCATAGCATGGTGAAACAGATCGTAGCACAGCATGGTGAAACGGATCATAGCACAGCATGGTGAAACAGATAGTAGCATGGCATAGCATGGTGAAACAGATCGAAGCACAGCATGGTGAAACGGATCATAGCACAGCATGGTGAAACAGATCATAGCAAAGCATGGTGAAACAGATCATAGCATAGCATAGCGTGGTGAAACAGATCATAATGGGATTGGGTGGTCAGGCTCACTGACTTGGTTGATGCATGTTATCCTATCCCAATTGCTTGGATCGATGCTCATGATATCAATCACTGGGTTGTCTGGTCCAGACTTAATTATTTACAAACTGACATCATTTAGCTGGAATATTGCTGATTGCTTTGTTAAACAACAAACAAATAAACAAACATAACTTGTTGGAATATGGGATCCAGTCTCACAACAAGCAGATCTAACTTATTCAAGGAAAGATTGAGGAACATTAGAAATAACCTGAATGAAATTAGTGTGAAAAGGCAGGTCAAGGATATTGTTGTTTAGGTGAGATTTGATCTCATGATCAGCTGATCCTGGCACATCTAAGGGATGTAACTCTGCAGGGAACCCCATTCAATAGATCATTGTACATATCAACGTATGACATCCATTTCCTTTATCAGAGAAGCTCACTGTACTGTTAATTTGATTGATTAGATTTCTTTGTCAATACACCAACCCCTTCACTAAGTATGATCCCTGTGGGATAGGACTGGGTCGAGTCCAAATTTACGACCCGGTTACCCACCCCACTATTGCCCGAACCTACCCAGGTACCTGCTGTAGGTCTCAAGAGTTGGTACAAAATGTCCGATTGGGAATAGTTTGACCGTAGCCCTGTATTTGGATACACGTATAAAACAGTCTGGTTCTGTATACACTGATGTTGACAGAAGTTTTATCTTCAATCAAACATATGAAGGTCAGAAGGAATGGGTGCATAGTCAGAAAGAAATGCAATCATTAGTAAACAGTATATCACGTGACTTCTCAGTACCCACCCGACCCGACTACCCGAGTACCCGAGTACCCGAGTTACCCATCCCAGCCCTACTGTGGGGATCTCGGTTTAGAAATGGTCTCTAGAAAACTATGTCGTAAATGTTGACCCAATGGATCCAGAAGTTAGGCTCAGTGACTTAGCTGATTGAGTGTTTTCGTACCCCAACACATGAAACGCTACTGACAATATTAATCACAGGATTTTTCAGGTCCAGACTTGATTATTTACACACTGATGCCATATAGCTTGAATATTGGTGAGTGCGGCGTTAAACAACAAACACACAGACACGAGGTATGATTCCACTGTCTGTAGGTCAGAGGAGTCCAGGACAAATCAGTGTGAAGGCCAGACAACAGTTCCCTCCGACATAAACCAGGCCAGGCTACCGAGGGATGGGTTGGAGTTATGAGTGAGTGAGTGAGTTGGGTTTGACGCCACTTTTAACAGTATTCCAGTTATATCATGGCGTGTCAGCTTAATGTGGGAGGAAAGCCCGAAATGATGCAGGTCTCAGATCGTGTGTCTCAGACCGTGTGTATTTTCTCGTAAACTAAGCTGGAAATAGCAATCAGCTGTGCACATGTTTCCTCCCAATCTACCGGTGATTTAGTTAAAATGTACCCAATGATACACTCTGACGGTCAAAATGCGTATTACGAACGACGGATATAACAAACTAAAATAAGTGGTCGCTTTGAGTTCGTTATAGCCGTAGTTTACGTAGAGGGGAATGTCTGAGTAACTCTCCATTCCTTAAAAATATCCCTACTTTTACACTTTGACAAGATATTCTGTTGTAGAAAATATTTGAAAAATAAACCAGAACTCTTATATATACTTATTATTTTGAGCTTTTAAGCATAATGCAAAATTATGAAAATATTATATAGTTAATTCACACCATACCTTCATGTGCCGCCGTAGCGGAGGTTGACAATTACACGTTCTCAAATCAAATGATGCGAGTTCGAACCCCGCTTCGACACATGTTTTCGGAAACAAATTGAAATTATTCACTTGACAATGAATATCCAAAATAGATCCGTCTATTCCAAGTGGAAATGAATTCAATGTCGGTTCAAGATAATGTATAGTTGACAAACAACTTTCCATTTCTGAAAAATAATGGAGCGTTCAAACAATAGAATGACGTCACAGATGTGTTTTAATGTAGAGTGCCGACAAGTAATCAGAAAGACTATCATGCCAGATGGAGCCTCAATCAGCCATGTCCTTGTACAAGTATTGGCCTGAGGAGACATTTGTTGACTGAGTAAGTATTTCTGTTATACCCCCATTCCACAAGGCGACGCTCTACTGCACTCTACATGCTCATTTTTCTGCTATCTAGGGGCACTTACGATCTGATTACAATCAGATAGTGCTCCTGTTGCGATCCAGTAGTGATCTATGCAATCCAATAGCGATCAGTTACTGTTCCTTTTGCGATCCAAGGTGATCAGGATGCGATCAAATGGCGCTCTATTTGCGCTCTGATGGCGATATATTGCTATTTAATGTGTTCTACTCTGATCCAATAGCGATCTAGGCGACCTATTGAGATCCATTGACACTCAATTAGTGCTCTAGGGAACCCTTTTGTGACACGATCGCCAAATTTTGGGTCCGATCCTATAATAACTCGTAGCGTTCTGAGGCGCTCATCAGTTCTACGCTTGGTAGCAGAGGGGTAGGTCCTAGTCTTTCGTGGCGCTCGGCGGCGCTCTAAGGTGATACGATAGGGCTCTGATTACGATCTTGACGATCAAGTAGCGCTCTGATTACGACCTTGGTGATCAAGTAGCACTCTGATTACGACCTTGGCGATCAAGTAGCGCTCCAATGGCGATCTCAGGGATCAAGAAGCGATCTGACGACATTCTGGGTGGAGCGCCACGGATTTTTGTGCAGGGAGTCGACAGGCGGCGACCTTGACGATCATGGAGATCAGTTAGAGATAAGATAACGATCCATTAACGCTTTTGAAGATCTTTGCGCTCTATATGGCGATCTATGGGGATTTGTAAGAGCGCCACAGATCACCGCTTAGTGGAATGGGGGTATTACCACAAATTTTAATGCTTACACTCTAAAGATGGTTGTGGCCTCTCTACGGCATGGCTTATGAAGTCAGTATCCAAAATATTGGGAAACAGCGACACTATTATTTTTTTTATACTTAACCAAGAGGAAGACAGAATATCAAATCAAACAAGTTTGAATATATTTTCATTTGCCTTACAGATCACTCTTTGATGGATTAGATAATAGAAATGATACCATTATGAATATTTAACAAAAGGTTCCTGTGAACTTATATTTGATCAAAAGGATTATATACTTCTCAAAAGAAGTTAAAGAACACCCAGTATTTTCATGTGACTCTGGTTAATCTGTCATCATGGCTTCGCGTATTAACAAATGAGGCGACTATGCTTGTCGTAAGAGGCGACTAACTTGATCGGGTGGTCAAGCTTGCTGACTTGGTTTTTGATGCATGTCATTGTAACCCAATTGCATGGATTGATGCTCATGATATCAATCACCAGATTGTCTGGTCCAGACTCGATTATTTACAGACTGCCATCATATAGATGGAATATTGTTGATTGCTGCGTTAAATGACATGCATCAACCAATTCAGCGAGCCTGACCACCCAATACCGTAAGTCACCTTTTACGGCAAGCATGGGTTGGTGAAGACCTGTTCTGATGATTGTAACTGTGTTAAGAATTATCACCGATATGTTGTTGCTATCATAGCGGAGGACATCCCAAGGCTTGTAATTTCCTCCCAACTGCCTTCTGGGATTGATGTTGGTGTTAAAAAATGGAAGAAAGCTTGGCCTTCTATGTCTGGAAGGTTAATTCCTGCCCTGACTAGCCCCATGGTAGACATTGTCAATGACGAGGAATCAAGTCTGAGAAGTAGATCATCTGTGTGTTGTATAAATACTTACAGCATGATGGAGTTTCACGCTCCATGAAGCTAATGGAGTATTTTGATGGAAAAAGTCATTACCCGAGCTAAGTGGTGCATGACAAGACCCGTCAGGAGATGGTGGCCAGGTCAAAGATGGCCGTCGGGAACAGGATTTTACAGGAGTGATGTAACATGGGCCAAATGAGAATTGGGCTTGACCTTTATTTCGAAAAAATGTAACTTTTTTTCTACTTGAAAATGTTTGATACATATGTGTGCTTGGGTGCATAATGTTGAACAGATATAAGTTTAATAAAACTATGGAGAAATAACGGTGTGGTGCTTTAAAAAATGTAGTGTCTGATGGTTGTACGTCTTTACAAGGTAACAAAATTAAGAAAGTTATGTATTTATGAGGCTGCAAGAAACTTACATATTTATAAGGTACGTTGCTAAAAAGTTTTGTTTATATAAGGTTACAAGAAAGTTTTGTATTTTTGAGGTGGCAAGTCAGTTATGTATTGATGAGATTGCAAAAAAGTGACATATTTATAAGGTGGCAAGAAAGTTTTGTATTTATGATTGCTATAGTATCATTTGAATTCATACCCGTGGAAATAGCAGAGTGGAATAGGTTTAAATCACCTTCTGGTATGTTTGTAGTTTCTGAGTTTGTTTGTTTTTGTTGTTTAACTCTGCATGATATCAATCACTGGATTATCGGGTCCAGATTTGATTATTTACAGTCCACCGTAACGTAGCTGAAATATTGCTGAGTGTGTCACATTAACACTACCGGTACTACTTGGGTCACACTGGACTCTCCCCCCAGAGTAAACTGACATGTGACTGAAACAATGCTAGAAACAGGGTTAAACCCACTCAATCACTCACTACACAGGCTTGATCCCATGTTTGATGTTACCTAATGCCCCCCTCCGTGTGAAACACGCTGCCAAGATAAACAATCCTTAAGTCACCCATTTCTAGACAAGAAGATGATATATGTATATTTATAGTTGCACAATTGGAAGATCATCACAAAGATGGCTACATGCTAATCAATGATGTTGATTCTTGGTGAGGCTGAAGAGCGGTACTGCTTCTGCAAGAATGAAAAGTTGGCGATATAAGTACAAACTGCGACCGTCAGCTGTTGTTGACTGATGAGTTGTAATCATTGTGTCTGTGGGGCATACATGATATTGGGGGCATGGATGGACCAATCTTCTTCAATCAACTTGCTGTGCAGAGTAGTGTCCCTTGCGGAGAATCAACCCAGGGCCCACTTGCACAAGCGATCTTTGCAATAAGATGATCGTAGCTCCCATACTTAAACATAGGCTTACGATAGTCTTAGCGCTAAGATCTCTTTGTGCAAGTTGGCCCTGGTCTTTGGCATGGCAACCACTAGGTTATCCCACCAGCCAGAACCAGTAAGGAATGGTATGAGGTTTTAATTGAGGTTAAATTTTTAACTCAAATCACTTGAAATAAAAGTACAAAATGAAATGTTTTTGTTAAGAATTAGGGAAATTTTAATCAAACCAAGTACTTTTATCAATTCATTACGCTTTTATTTTTGTCAAATATCGGTTAACGTTCTTCAATGATGGCATGCATCAATGTATGTTTACATCAGCCCTACTTCATGTTTTTATAAGGATTAACTGTTGATATTTTATTGTTCCTCACAATGTTGTAGTAAGATTGTTTAGAATAATATATGATGTTAACAAAGAGCTAGGTTGCACCTGATTTATTATCTGCTATATTATCGAGCTTATAGATCCATCTATAGAGAGAGCTGTATTTCATTCATGTTGCATAATGTTATGATACCAGACAGCAATGTGATTATTCCTTGTATAGTTATACAAATACTGTAAATCTCATTATGCATATATCATTGATGTAGATTGAGACTTGAAAACATAATTATGTCAATTAGATGGCATTTATAGGCTTTAGAGAATAAGTAATTACATTATGATCGTAATGATGTTGTGTTAGCATTCTCCATAATGTAATCATAATATTTGCAAAATGGTTTTTCATTTAAAATACGTACAGAGGCATTTTGCACCATGTGTACTAATTGTCTGGAATATTATTTGACTCTAACTTGTTTAATTTCTGTGACTGTAGGTGCATAGCCATAGAGGCTTTACACTGACTGTTTTGCACCATTTTGATACAATAGATGCTCCCTTGAGTATTTGTTTTTACTGCGAGTGAGTGACCCGCGATGGTCAGAGAGTTTGAGAAGTGTGGAAATTCAACTGTTGAGATGTGTTACATGGCCGAGATCCACTCTTGAGGTACAGACAACATGAATATGAGATAATATTAAGATATATGGGCATTTCATAAGCTGTTGTCAGTCAATTTCTTACATTTATTGGAAAGTTGAATTATTTAGCCAAGTGCGATAGTGTATCCTATTTTCGTAGTAGAGGTGCGCGCTATCACAGGAAAATCTTCATATATAGCAAGTTTTATGTGATAAAACCAATGCTATTGAGATTATTAATTGTGTTAGAAACTACATACTGCCCACATGGTCAGTGTTAATGCTTTCTTTTCATATTTTTGTGTGAACATAACATTTTCAAAGTTGCACGTAGCAAGGGAGCAGTCATTGTATTACAGTGTAAGGTATCATGCTATTGCTGTGTTGCAATTATATCAGCATGTGTGTGGTGTACTTCAGCATGTTTAATTACATGTATTGTCATGACAGTGAATGATGGATACATTCAATTACATTGTATCATTCTGTAATTTTCAGAACCCTGGAAAAGTAAATTCCGTGTTAGAAGAAATCTCGGCTTTGTGATGTCTGTATGATTCTTTCATCCTACCAGATATGAACCCCTCAATTGCTCCACAATGACCTATGGGGGCACGGGTGGCCCAGTCGTCTAAGGCACCGCAATTCGCTGTGCAGAGTTGCGTCCCTTGGGCACGCCAGAAACCTATGTTTGTGGGTTTGAATCCCGGTTCGCCCCAATTATGTTTCTAGGTTTGTCAGCACCATATCCGTGCTCGTGGGTTTCACCGAAGTGGTCAACGTCTGAGACCTGCATCACTTCGGGCTTTCCTCCCACATTAAGCTGACACGCCGCGATATGACTGGAATACTGTTAAAAGCGGCGTTAAACCCAACTCACTCACTCACTCACACAATGACCTATGCTGGTCGTAACATGTGACATAATGGATGGGGTGGTCAGCCACAATGACATGGTTGATTTTCAAACAGTAATACATTCAAAGGTTTACAGTAACCCAGCCTGATAACTGCTGTGTCTATTCAACCCAAAATCAAGTGTGTATGAAAGGAATAATGCTGGTCATGCATTATTTTTTAAAACTTTTAAGTGATTTTCATTTATATTTAATTTCCGACCAGCTTTCAGGTGTTTTGACGATAACATCTGTACAAAAAAGTAGTTAGGTTGGTCTCGCCTCTGCCTTAATTAAATACTATTTTCAAGATTCCTTACATCTTGTAGTGTTTCCAGAATTGATGGAGACCTTGTTTTTATTTCCTATGTTATAAAGCCAACTAGACATGTTTTGAATTTATAACTTTTTACAATTTCTAAATTGACAGCAATTTCAATTTCTTCCCCAAATTCTGAAAATTATCAACTCTTGTAAACGTGATCAGCTTCATTGTGACACAGAAAAAAATATATCAATTTTTTTTTCTTCAGTCGCCAATTTGATCTGTGCAACTCTGTTTTAATGTGCTGTTTGAGATGGTGAGAATTTTACACGACCATTAAGCCACCATATTTGCAATTTTCAATTACGGATTTCTCTCCCAGAACCAAAAGCCATCATAAAAAAATAAAATGAAATAAAAATAGTTTGTATTTTATTTGTACAACAACTATAAAATCTGACATAATTTGCTGATAACATTTTAGAAGATAATAGAATAAATACATTTTATTTATTGTCTCCAGACACAAAACATATAGAGTCAAGCACATGTTACTGTAAATATATTGAACATCCTACACATTTAACAGAATATTTATGGGGGTAACACTAAACAAGCAGACACAAACAATTTTGATGCAATATTTTTAAAAATATTACTGAGGAAAACGGAAATTATTATTTTAATTTTTCCCAATACAAACCCTTAAAATCATAAATCTGTTATCTTATAATCTATGAAGCTGTAGTAATTTGACCAAATAAGAACTACTGGTTATGGAAGTGAGCGACAGACAGACCTTAATTACAAGAATTTGAGTGAGTGTGTGAGTTAATTTGTAAAGTTACTTCTTCATTATTTCAGTCCCATTGTGAGAAGAAAATGTCGTACGTCAATATTGTGTAAAAAAACTGTCAATGAAGACTCTTTAATGATATTTTGTTGGTTTATTCTTTGTTTATTTGTATTTAATGCCGCACTCAGCAATATTCCAGCTATATGATGGCGGTCTGTAAATAATCGAGTCTTGACCAGACAATCCAGTTATTGACAACATGAGCATCGATCCACGCAATTGGGATACGATAACATGCATCAACCAAGTCAGTGAGCCTGACCACCCGATCCTGTTAGTCGCCTCTTATGCCAGGCATAGTCGCCTTTTACGGCAAGTATGGGTTGCTGAAGACCTATTCTACCCCGGATCTTCGCGGGTCTTGATCATTTGGCAGATTTAAACTTAAAACTAGTTGGGAGAATATCAACAAAGATTTATCTGTAAAACAGCAATACAATATGCAATTAGTGGTGCAGACTTGCAAGTGACCCCCAACAAGATGCTAGCCCTCTCAGGCAATTAAATTGAAAGTGTCGTATGATTTATCATAACCTCAAGGCAATATAAAATCTGAATGATTAACTAATGGCACTTTAGTGTTTTACCATAACCATCGACTTCAAATACATGACCATGGAACATGACTTATGTCACCATTGGCGCTTAATTATGGTCTTGTTGTACAAGAATCTGACTGTGAACCATTGACCCATGACCAGTAGCTGCAGTCATCCTGTCAGTGATTTATGAAGAAGAAGAATTATTGGGTGACAGTTATTGTCAGAATTGCTGTCTGATAAGTGGACAAGATGAAGATAGTCCCCTCTTGCCTCCATCTTGGCACTGTTGCATGTATAACTAATGACACTGTATTGACTTAAGGCTGGGAAATGACAGTGCTAATGTACTGCGTGATGACTTGTTTTGAGAGAACACTTGTGGATTTATGGGATGGTATAAGAACAACATCTGAAAGATCAATCTCAGTATGCCCCCAGAGAAACACAGGCAACCTGCAGATAAAGATCCTTGTGTGAGAAAATGGGTAAAAGTTGTATAATGAAAAAAGGATGTTTATTGTTTATTTCCGTCTCACGTTATCATCACCATGGAGTATTGGATGTAAAGGCTTTGATGAAAGGGAGTTATGTATTTCATGAAAAATTAAAAGAAAATAATGATATTGTTGTTTCTAATTACTAATTACTAAAATTATTTTCTAATTACTCAACATGTTTTTAAATGGTTCCGAGAAAGGTGGTTTTGAAATGAATCTGTTGATGTACTTTGTATTTTAAGTATGAAAGTCTCTTGGGTTCGATCAGAGGGAGATCAGGATCTGTTACAATCTCAAGACCCATCAGTGTTCATTAACTTCATCCAGGTATGAAAGCTTTGACATTTATCATCATCATCATCATCATTTGAAATTATACCGATGACATTTCCTTGTAAAGATTCATTTCAGTAAATGTGCCCAGGATGTTATATATCCTATAGAAGAAGCATCTTATGTGGAATTTGATCCTTGTAATGGCTGCTGAGTATGAATAGTTGATTGAATTAGTCTGAGTTATATTCTTGGTTATTTTCCTACTCCATTAAGTGATATACTCCATGCAGTGATATAACTGAATAAGAGTAATTGTTTATATGGTATTTTGCAAAGTATTTACAATCACAAATTATTTGAAAAGAATCTACATGACAGCCACGTCAGCCCAATTTTCCATGATTATGGAACATCCTTAGAAAATGGCCACTTTTCTTCTTGTGGCACAAATAGTCCCAGTGACTGTCATTATGACATCACCATAAAGCAGACAGTTACAATAAGTTGGTAGGAATATGCTTTCGATCATCAGATACAATAAACCCCCTCCAAATTTCCTATGTCATTGTGATGTCACCATTAAACAGTCACATTTACAATAAGTTGGTAGGAATATGCTATCTGTCATAAGTTACAAACACAAAACTCCAAATTTCCCATGTCATTATGATGTCACCATTAAACAGTCACATTTACAATAAGTTGGTAGGAATATGCTATCTGGCATCAAGGAAAGTCGTGCACAGATGTCATGAAGTCATCAGTTTCTGTGTTCCTCACATTGTACCATGTTTTGTGAAAACTATCAGCATTTAAGGTCAGCTACATCTGATAATTTGTGGGCAATTTGAAGGAGTGTGATCCTGAAACTTGTAGTATATCAGAAACACTATACATCTTTCACATCAGCATTCAAGAGGCAAGAGAGTCAACTGACTTTAAAAGTCCAGTTTCCACCCTTGCCGAACTAGGCTGGAATTCCTGGGCTCGATCGTAGCGCCACCAGTGGTTATTACGAGTTATGGCCCTGCTAAGCCTCTCCTATGGACCAATCAGAATCCACCTCTCATATCACTTGCATATGTTTCAAACAAATGGCGGCGCCCAGTCAAAACCGTCTGATCGATAATCAAGATCTGTGTTGCGATAAAACGGGTCTTACATTGGGAAGTGCATCAAATCACGTGAAAATGTCTGGAAATATCTGTTGACAACGAGTTGGCGGTGCACATGCTTTGTGCACATGCAATCAACCGAAATCTTCACGACAGTTTATGAACCGGATTTCGATTTCGGTGCGCGATTTTGAATGGACTATGCATAAACACGTTAGTCCAGCCAAAATGACACTACATAATACCAGCCTAGTTCGGCAAGGGCTGAAACTGGACTTTTACAGTCAGTTAACTCTCTTGTCTCGGGAAGATGTATCTGAATCTGAAATTATTGACATTTTTGTAGGTTTGATAAAAAAAAGAAGTTAATGAATGTCATGAGGCCTAGCTTCAACTTACCAATCCCAGTGCCGCTTAAATCTCTGAGAAAAAAATGCTTCTGGAAATCACAATAGGATAGATAAGCGCATGTACAGTCATTTAAGCTGCTTATTCTTTTCTCACGGGAGTGGGAGAATGTACACATCTGTGAATTGCTCCAAAGCATGCTGCACATGGCACTTTGTACAAAGAGATAACAATCTCTGAAATAATATTAGAAATTGTAAAAGGCTTTGGAAGTCAAGCGTTGTTGTATATTCCTCTTTGTGTTCTAGCTGTGTAATCATTTCTCTGGCATATGAAATCAAATTTTGTTAAAGACTATGAAATTATTTCAAATTGCCTGATTGACTGCGTGAGACTGTTGAATGTTTCTATGATAAAGTACAATGGTTGGAGCTCTGGGCCATTCAAATCGGATCATTTGTCCAGAATTTCAGAATAATTGGTGTAGATAGCTCTGAAACTTTAGGAATTTAAAAGATATGATTCATGTTTGTTCATCTACATTTGGCTGATTATGACCAGAGCAGATTGCAGGATCTTTTTGTGAAATGGAGGCCAATTTCAAAACCTCTTGGCATTTCAAGGTCAAGCAGTCTTTTATATTCAAACGCAGGCAGCATCTCGTACAGGACTTTCCCTTTTGGTTCTAATCATTATTTTCTTCGAGAAACACAAATCAGAACACCCCTGTCAGAGGGAGAAACTCATTCAGACCCTGTGGTGATAGATTCAGGCGAAGAGGGGAAACGGGCTGTAACGTCTCGTTCAAGATTATTGCACTTATATAGCGATGTGCATGTACGTGTGTGTGGCTGCTTGTTCTAGTCAGGATTGATGCCGATTTATGGTGCTAGCTCACTGAGATACCATGCGACAGTTTAACATCAATACCCCACTTGGACACAGTATACTGACTCGGAGACAACAAGTCCTTGTTTTAGCGCCTTTATGCCAAGATCCAGACAGGGTAGCAAGTTTTAACGTTTTTTGGTATGACATAGCCGAGGAAACCAGCAACCAGGAAGACGTTCTATCAACTTGACCACAGAGGCTATTGACATATACAGGAAGACTGACCATATTTTAAGAAATTTAATAATTGTAGTCTCAGGCCTCTGACCTACTTGTTAATCCGACATAATCACATGCAACCGGTGTTGACTGTACCTGTATTGCAATATATTGCAATGCAATATTTTTTCCAATACATAGCCTCAGACACTGATGGATCCAGATGGTGTAGACTGGATCACTGAAGGTTAAACTTGTTTGTTGTTTAACGCCGCACTCAGCAATATTCCAGTTATATGACTGCAGTCTGTAAATAATCGAATCTGGACCAGACAATCCAGTGATTGCCATCATGACCATCGATCCATGCAGTTGGGATACGATGACATGCATCAACCAAGTCAGCGAGCCTGACCACCCAAATCTCGTTAGTCACCTCTTACGACAAGCATAGTCACCTTTCATGGCAAGTATGGGTTGCTGAGGACCTGTTCTACCCCGGATCTTCATGGGTCCCAGATATACTAAGATATTGTTGACAATGTATGGCACAAAACTATTTACACATAATCAATTAATGACATTTCCTGGGATGAGGTCACTGACCCCTTGTAAAACTCTCACTCACACCTACAAGCAAGGTGAACTTGTGTCCAAGGGATTGGTTTATCCAGACTGAACTTTGCTATCGTCATGCAAACGGTTTGATGTTCCTCCAGGAGAATGTGGCTTAATCCCAAGGGAGCAGGCTACAATTGATTAGATTTTGATTGGCGCCAGTCTATTTGTGGCTTGGTTAGAGCCTTTATAATTACTGTGTTGGCTCTGCAGGAACAAATCGAGCATCTTAAGTGCCTCGAACTCTTTGTGCTCATTGCCTAGGCTTGTGGACTTGTCAGCTCGGTTTCTAACTCGTTTCATTTCGGGTATGAACTTATCAGCTGGCTGTTTCGTCTTCAGATGATGCAATCGTCGTAAATTGTATGGAATTTAAAACAAAATTTTGGACAAAACAGGATTATTCAAGGTATCCTAACGTCATTTTGTGACTACACATGCTACTCAAAAAATGTTAAGGACCAGCCAATTCTTTCATATTACTTTAGGTACTAAAGCTTTGGACAAAACGGGATTGTTCAAGGTGACCTAACCTCAGTTCGTGATTGTATTGTTTCTCAAAAGAAGTTAAGGAATACCAGGGTTAGAAACTAACAGTTTTCGGCCACTAGTCCTTATAATGATAACATATAGCAAAACCTTTAAAAATGGCAAATTTCTACTAGTCCTTATAATACCTTTACCATTTGGCAGTTTGGCAAGGGCTATAGGACTAGTGCCAATTTCTAACACTGAATACCTGATTCTTTCATATCACTATAGTTAATCCGTCATGCCATGACAGATTTATTATAGTAAAAAGAAGAAATCATGTGGTCCTTAACTAACTTGTATAATTGTTGTATATTTTTCATGATGTCCTGTTGATATGATATTTGATAGTTTGCATTGAAGAGGTTCATGATGTTCATAAGTAAATATATATATACATGGATTCATAAATGCATGCTTTTGATATAGTCGGATTCGTACAATGAAGATTTCTAATGATTATTTGATTTGCGTGTTTCTTCAGGTGAACAATTGACTTGCCTGTGCATGTTTTTGTGATGCGTCCCACCAGTCAGGCAGGATACTTTCACCTTTTCGCGAAAACCTGGTATCATCACTAATTGGTAGTGATTCATAAACACATGGTCCTGATATAGTCGAATTTGTGCAATGGACTCTGGTATTAGCAGAATTTTCTTACAAATATGGAAAATGTTTTGTCGCTTTTGTTAATTAGTATGATTTTGGAAAGGTATTTGTTGCCTATATTCAAGGAGATTGGCAATAATCTCATGAAAATTGTTTTCCAAATTAAATTGCTTCATTACATAGATGTCCCTTGCACAGGATTCGTGTCACCTAAACACTCCAGCATCTGAAATAAGGTGTTATTCGCCAGTGTACAAAAACAGTCTTGAATTGAGATGGAAAGGAGCCATTGTTGTCAATTTGATCACGTGAAGTCGGTCCGTTGTGAAAGTTGGGATCTGTATTTGGTAGCGGACTTGATGTAGTTTTGCATCTGAATCTATAGCAGTGGCAGGTGACGCCTTTGATCAGGACAGTATTGAAGTATGTGTTTGTATTGGAGATTCGGTTGGAGCAACTTGTCTTCATTTTGACTGGGTTCATTCTGGACAGGGAGGTTTTTCAGGCAATTCGGTGTCAGAAACAGAAGTTGCACAGATTTTATGGTCTTGTCGGATGATGATTGAAGAAATTCATTTCAAAATGTCAACGCCAGAGAATAATCAGTCTCGAATATCTACAGAAATAGATTCCATAAGGCATTGAAGCAAAATAGTGATGAAAATAATATAATGGATCAGTATGGATATATATATGAAAATCAGTGGTGGTGTTCACTAAAGGGTAAATATGCTCTGTATGTGGACTGATATTGCAGTAATTGATTGAGTAATTAAGCAACTTATACAGTGTTAATTCTATACTGTGATCATATAATTTTATTAAAAACTTAAGACTGATATAGCTTCACAGATTGGTCTGTGATTTCACCACTCGTCAAGACAGAACAGGAAAGCTGCATGTTGTTTTGATGTCTTTCCCATTGACTCTGCTGAACATTTCTCATAGGGAAGGGGCGGTGGGGTAGCCTAGTGATTAAAACGTTCGTTCATCACGCCGAAGACCCAGGTTCGATTCCCCACATGGGTACAATGTGTGAAGCCCATTTCTGGTGTCCCCCACTGTGATATTGTTGGAATAGCCTACTGTTTAAAACGTTCGCTCATCACGCCGAAGACCTGGGTTCGATTCCCCACATGGTTACAATGTGTGAAGCCCATTTCTGGTGTCCCCTGCTGTGACATTGTTGGAATATTGCTAAAAGCGGCGTAAAACCATACTCACTCACTCACTCACTCACTCACTCACTCACTCACTCACTCACTCACTCACTCACTCACTCACTCACTCACTCTCTCTCTCTCTCTCTCTCTCTCTCTCTTTGAAAATTAAACATTCTTTAACAAGCCAATTTGGTTCAATGTACATCTGCTCCACCTGGGTGCCACAGTCATATACGACCTTGAAGGGGTAGGGGTCCCACCCAGACCTGGAAGGGGGGTAGGGGTCCCACCCAGACCTGGAAGGGGGGTAGGGGTCCCACCCAGACCTGGAACGGGGGTAGGGGTCCCACCCAGACCTTTTTTATTCCAACTGAACTATTATATGCTGTGAGTTTGCAATAAGTTGCAGCTATATGAAAGCTGTCTGTAAATAATCAAGTTTGGACAAGACAATCTAGTGATTGACATCATGCGCATCTATCTACTAAATTCATGGGGAGCTTTATGCAACTGTTACTAAAACCCCTATAACATTTTGTGATATGTTTTCATTACCAATTACATGAATACCAAACACAGTCTCTCTCCCACAGTTTTTTAAAGGATGTATTTGCATTCATAATCACTTGTCTTTAAATGTGTGGTCACTAAATGATCCCCTTCGTTTCCAAAAAGCTGCATCCACTATGGTAAGTCTATGCTAAATGTTACAGTGATCTAAGCAAGAAGATCAATTTTCAAACTTGGCCCATCTTCCCAAGGCAAGGGAGTTAACTGACTTTCAAAGTCCACTTTCCACCCTTGCCGAACTAGGCTGGAATTATGGACTTTGAACTTTGGCTGGACTAACGAGTCTATGCATAGTCCAAGCAAAATCGTGTAACGAAATTGTCATCCGGGTCATAAACAGCCATGAAGAGTTTGGTTGATTGCAGGATTTGCAAAGCATGTGTACATCAACTTGGTGTCAACAGATATTTTCCAAATATTTTCGTGTTATTTATCAAGGTGCTCACATGATTTGATGCACTTCGCCAAGTAAGACCTGTTTTATCACAATATACATTTTGATTGTCAGTCAGATCGTCTTTACTGGGCACCGCCATTTTGTTTGAATATAATGTTAGAGGTGGAATCTGATTGGTCAATAGGAGGGACATAGAGGGGATATAACTCATAATAGCCACTGGCAAGGGTGGAAACTGGACTTTTACAGACTTGTAAACCTTACTCCCTTGCCTGGGGAAGATGAACTTGTCCCTGTACACTTCTTCAAAGAAAAGGAGAGCAATTTTGAGAACTGTATAATATTCTAATGTGTTAATATATGATGAATGAGAATAGAAAACCTCTCCGACATATCAGTATGTCTCTTTCAGCCAACAAGTTTGTACACCATCTAACTGCCAGGATAGAAAGGTGGTTAAAACATTCATTGAGTATACCAAAGACCCAGGTGCAATGTACGAAGACTAATTCTGGTGTCCCCCCCCCATGATATTGATGAAATACTGCTGAAAGCAGTTTAAAACCATATTCACAAAATCACCTATATGTTGAACTTTATCTTTACTTTTTTGGTTTTGAAAATCATGAAGTAGTAATGCATTCAGCACTTTCAAGAATGAGCGTGACAACCTGGTTCATTTAGTCACCTCTTACGGGGCGGTCGGGTAGCCTAGTGGTTAAAGCATTCGCTCGTCACGCCGAAGACCCGGGTTCGATTCCCGACATGGGTACAATGTGTGAAGCCCATTTCTGGTGTCCCCCGCCGTGATATTGCTGGAATATTGCTAAAAGCGGCGTAAAACCATACTCACTCACTCACTAGTCACCTCTTACAACAAGTATAGCATGCTGGGGACCTACTTTCTTACCCAGAATCCCCAGGTGCCTTAAGGTTTGATAGACATTAACATTACAAGACATACTACCTTATTGTGAGTTTTTCTCAATTGATTTAGTAGATACCTTCCTCTTGGCAGCCAAAACATTAAATCAGTTAATTTGGACATTTTCTTCCACTGAAAAGGTTCCAGAAGTGTCAACACAATAGACATGAAATATTTGGTAGTATTACAGAGTTTAAACAGGCCATCCATATTTTCCACTTAAACGTTGAAATAGTTCTTCTACGCCAACATAATTGTCAAGTATTAATCATCATTCTCCCAAATATAACTAAGCCATAGCCCTTTTCTTTTATATGTAGCTTTCTTTTCTTATGGATTAATCTTACTAGAAAAACCCACATAAGAATAAAAGTCGAACTAAAACAATTACAATCCATGAAATAAAATATGTGCCTCCATGCCTGGGCCTACCCTAGAGAGGTTCATAAAGTCTGAACCAATCACCAATAGCATGATTTGACGACTCCCGGGGGTGCGCGAGCTCAAACTACTGCTTCTGTCGACTGTCGTGTCTTGTCTACTGCCAATTGCCAATCAATAAGCATCTATTTCATGGTGTCTGTCTTCACAAGAGTGCTCGTGTAACTACTTCGCGTTCCGACCAGATAAGTTGATATAAATGGTAATCATGATTTAGGTGTGTGACAGGGGGATGAACTCCAACCGGGTTTATCAACCAGTGGTCATTGTTTTCTTCGTCTTGTAGTGTAACAGGTTGCAAGTGTCATGTAAGTTGTAAGGATAATAGTATAAATGATTTTTTCAAATGAATTGGGTACTAATTTATTAAAAAAGGATTTTGCTCTTTGGTGTTCAGATTTTTAGGTTCATGCCCGAGAGACTGGTGTCATAGCTTTAACATTAATCAAGGAGAACCTTTATCCAGCGAGGAAGAATTGTCTTGTTGACCATATGCATATAACCCAGCAAAACTTGCCAACTCAAATACTTTTATGACCCTAGGCCTCTCCCTGACAAAAAATATTTAAAAAGTTAAAAGATTTCTTAATTTCATTTAATTAATAAAGTGTCAACTATTACAGGATCTTACGTTCATAATAAGAAATATTGTTCAGTTCCTCTTTTGCTTGCCGTAAAAGGCGACTATGCTTATCATAAGAGGCGACTAACGGGGGCAGGTGGTCAGGCTTGCTGACTTGGTTCATGCATGTCATCGATTCCAAATGCATGGATCAATGCTCATGATATCAATCACTGAATTGTCTGGTCCAGACTGGATTATTTACAGACCGCCGTCACATAGCTGTAATATTGCTGAGTGCGGTGTTAAACAACAAACAAACAAATTTTAGAGTCAGATATTACTCTCTTCCCCCTCCCAACCACCACCGACCAAATATTAAATGAGTGGCTGGACCTTGTTAAGATTCAAAGACCAGTGCCTTGCCTTTTCTCCAGAAATGAAACTAACAGGCCATGATAGAACTTAAGTACTGTTTGACGCATTGTTAAACCAAACCCCCTCACTCCTTAACCTTTACCTCCTGCTGGAGGTTACTTATATAGGATAATTGAAATAGTGCCATGCTTGTCTGCTCATGGCTGGTTCATAGGTGGAATCAAATCTTGACTACAGGAGCAAGATAATATGATATTCAAGGGTCATATAGTTCCATTTAGCCAGACTGATTGCTTCTCACATTATAGATGCAAAAAGGCAAAGTAGATTACCCAGAACACTTTTCCCAATGTAACGAACTCCATGCTGCAACAGCTTGTAGCTAAGAGCTATTTATCTTTTATTGAATCTTATACCCTGTGTGTTATCTCTACCAGAAACAGTTTTACGATGCTGGATACACAATCACTTGCCTGATTTCCTCCAAATCCGAGTTATTGACCATAATTGTACAAGTGTAACGTATCGAAGAGAGGCTTGTTGCACGGCGGGAAGCATCATACGACAAAAGTGTCTTATCTGTCAGTGAACATGACTCGACTGAGAAGATGGACTTGTGTCGTGACGGGATGCGATAAGGTCTACTTGGGAGTCTAAGACTGGAAGTGGCGTTACCGGGTTCTGGACACTGACCAGGCCAACTCAATACTCCCTGTAATTCCATCAGACGGATGATTTCAGATCCTTTAAATAAGCTTCTCGGGACTACAGACAGTTTCACCTTGTTACCAAACTAATTATTCTGTCTTGTTTAGTTTTGGTTTTGTCGTTTTCTTGCTTTTTAAGGGTTAGGTATTTTATGTGTTGCTGAGATATATCACCAGAAATAGCAGAGAAGGATTATGGCCTGTCTGAAGGAGGTCTCAGTTTGTCCTAATCAGGCATTGTAAAGGATCTAGCAGTGATGGTAGATTTATGCTTTATCAGCAATTTATGTATGTGTGCTGGGGCAAATGAAAGTGTTTATATGTGGTATTTTGTGTAATGGTGACAACAGTGTTACAATGGCAGGTCGGTTTCCTATTTAACTAACTCACTCACTTTCTCAATTAAATATTGAGAATTTCAAATATAAATTTTTAATCCATCAAAATACAAACAAAAATTTTTCAAAATTGATGAACTAAATCCAAATATTAGACAATGTTAATTATTATTACTTTGCATGTTTGCATATCTTTTATATGTTTAGTTGATAAATGTTTTGAATCATTTTGAGTGAGTGTGATTTCTGATAGTTTAAAAATTGTATTCTTTGGGGACAAAACTCCAGTCTTACACTTTAACCTATAGGCTAATCTACTATCACTCATCACGCGAACTTGGCAACAATGGACAAAAGACATTCTGTATCATCAACTGTGTTCTTTGTGTTGAAATGTCTGTCTTGTTCCGTGGGTCTTTTAAGTTCATAATGGATTTGAAATATAAATAGCTCCATATTGCTCCTCAGCAGACAGCATGTCAGGAGAAAGATGTGTCCTTAGCATGTTCATTACTCATTGTCAGCCATAAAGAAAGTCTAAGACATCGTGTGTGTGTAGTCTGTGTGATGTAGCTCCATCCTTGTGTTAACCTGTAGGACTCCGGTGACGATCTAGGTTAGAATTGGGCTTCAGCAACCCATGGTTGTCTTAACAGGCAATTAGAGAGATCCAGTCAGGCTCAAACACTTGGTTGATGCATGTCATCGTATGCCAACTGCGAAGATTGATGCTCATGATGTTAATCACTGGATTGTTTGTCCCAGAGTAACGTTATATGGTTGGAATATTGCTTAAAAATGGTGTAAAACCATACTCACTCACTCACTCACTCACTCACTCACTCACTCACTCACTCACTCTAATCCTAGGTTCACCCTGTTTATGCTTCTAGATTTGTCAGTACTATACTTCTAGATTTGTCAGTACTATACCTGTGATATGTCAGTACTTTACCCATGGTCATGGGTTATATCAAGGCTCTAAACATATTAGACTTTTATCAATTCAGGCTTTCCTCCCACATTAAGCTGACACACCATGATATAACTAGAATACTGTTCAAATCGGCATTAAACCGAACTCACTCACTCACTCATGAAAATCTAGACTATAACTTAGTACATGTAGCTTGATTCGACATACCCTCTGACCCGTATCTGTTTTGTTTCTTTCTTCGTACAGGTAGTTTGGGTAGCATTGTAGTTACAGCGTTGACTCATGACGCTGAAGGTCTGGGTTTGATTCCTCATATGGGTACACTATGAAGACTATTACTGGTGGAATATTGCTGAAAGCAGTATATGAACCCTACTCCTTTCTTCGTTCCTTTTTAACATTCTCAATGACTTCTCTCCATAGTTCACTTAACGTTGATAAGTGTTAGAGTTGTCTGAAAAGACAACATTTCTTGAAGGCACTCAGTTGTATACTATTTGGGTAACTTACACAGGTACAAATGTACAGGAAAATAATTTCATATGTCCCAAACTGAATTTGTCTTATGCAAGAAAAGAAGAAATCGCATTTCAGAATTTAAAGGGTTATAATATCTGCTTCAGGCGTTCAGAAGAAATTGTATTTCAGAATTCGAAGGGTTATTCAAAACTGAAATGAAATTTCATCTGGAAGAATGATAGGACAAAAACACCCACCCTTTTTTAACACCTATGAATATAATTTGCCATTAATTCAACTATGACTTTACCTTATGGAATTCTGTGAGAAAAAAATTCCTGAAGTGACAATAAGGTTCTTTACTGTGGAGATGATGAGAGGCGCGCAGGGATGCAGTGTACATGAGATTTTCCTCATCCCTCGCACATGGATGCAGACCTCTAGACAGCTCCAAGAGGCAATGTACACATGACAGTGCTGTGAGGGCAGTCCACCCCAACATCCAACAGCCATTTCTGCCCCTCCATACTTCAAGAAATCACTTCACATTCCTTTGATGCATCAATATTTCCGATAAGGCTAATTTGGTCTTAAAACAGTTTGAAAATGTTGTGCAGGGTTCTGTTCCACAAGGTGATCTTAGCGCTAAGATGATCGTAACTCCCATATTTTAACAGCGTACTGCAGATTCTGTCTTAGGTGGGCCCTGGTTGTAAGACAGAACTTCTGCGTCTTGGTCCTAATCTAACTGTATGGACAAATTATGTTCTTCTATATTGCTTAAGCATTACATTATAGCTAAAATGGATAGAATTATCATTAAACTGCTCTGCTGTTGTCAGAAATGAGCGGGCCACTGTAACTTGATAATGCCCTCATATTGCTTGACGACGGGCCATTGTTAGCTAGGTGGCGTCATAGGGATAGGGATAGGTGACGTAACGTTCAATAGTGACGTCATCTGAATTAGAAGTGTGAATTTTATTTTCAAAGATTCATTCTTTTAGAATTATCAGGCATCAGGGATTTTGGTGTGATTTAGTTCTAATGGATGTTCAAATCTGTTAGGTTGAAGAAATTGGTAGTCCACTGGAGTGTGAGCAAGCATTTATCAGGATCAAAGTGCATGATCTTTAAAATATTCTCATCTAAATATGGTTTTAAGACTGGCAATGTAACATGATGTACCACATCCATGTGTTATGGCTATAGCTGGCAGTACACAGTTGCTTGTGATTTGTTTTCTATTACTCGGTTTTTGGATCCACCAACCCAAATATTCAGGAATGTGGAAAAAAAAGTAAAATGCTACCATAAGGTATAGTACAAACAGCAAGGGGCAGTTGGGTAGCCTTGTGGTTAAAGCATTTGCTCATCGTGCCGAAGACCCGGGTTCAATTCCCGACATGGGTACAATGTGTGTACTCATTTCTCGTGTACCCTGCTGTGATATTGCTGGAATTTTGCTGAAGATCCGGGGTAGAATAGGTCTTCAGCAACCCATGCTTGCCGTAAAAGGTGACTATGCTGTCGTAAGAAGCGACTAACGGGATCGGGTGGTCAGGCTCGCTGACTCACAAATCATGGAGAGACATAAATATGTTGAAGTTTACATATCTTGTTAACTTTCTGTTACCATACAATGCTGTTTTCCGATCAAAACCCTTTATGTAGTAGTACATAGTGCTTCTAATGTTACGATAAGTGGGACAAGTTACGAAGTGGCATTAAACCAAACTCTCACTCACTCACTCACTCACTCACTCACTCACTCACTCACCAATAATGGTCTAAATTCCATCACATGTCAATCAGTCATTGGATTGTCAGGTCCAGACTTGATTATTTACAGACCGCCATCATATAGCTTGAATATTGCTGAGTGCAGCATTAAACAAACAAACAAACAAACAAACAAACAAACAAACCTGGAGGAGCGGCATCAATGTCAGGCAAGACTATGCACTCCATGAAGTATCATCTCTAGAAGCAGGTTGGAGCACCTTGATGTGTTCAGTGAATATTTATGATTAGTGGTGTAACAATACGGCAATGCAGTATGGTAATCACGATGTGAGCCCCTTGATACAATACAACCTTTGTATCATGATACATACGATACTTTGCATTACAAGTTATATTGGTGTTATACCCGTGAATAATAACAGCAACTGTTCAACCACCAGCCTACGCAGATTCTCGAGTATTTCCCCGCTGGCGTTAAAAAGCGTAACTTTTACACTGCGCTCTAACTTTTATGATTCTGTCCTGCAATTTTCCAGCTTCGATCTCTGACATTGGAAAATAAGTGATTCAGGGTTGTGATTCACTTCCAAAAAGAAAAGAATATTAGCTTATGAAATATTAATACGGTATTGAGATTTGAATCATATCACACCAATGGTGTTGCGATATGTTTCGTCATGAATGACTACAGTGCAAACATTCCAGGAAAACTTGTAATGTCTCTTGTAAGAGATGGGTTGGTTTGGTTTGTTGTTTAACGCTGCACTCAGCAATATTCCAGCTATATGATGGCGGTCTGTAAATAATGGAGTCTGTGCAGAGTTGCGTCCCTTGGGCACGCCAGAAACCTATGATTGTAGGTTAGTATCCCGGTTCCCGATTATGTTTCTAGATTTGTCAGCACCATACCCGTGCTCGTGGGTTTCATCGAAGTGGTAAACTTCCGAGACCTGCATCACTTCGGGCTTTCCTCCCACATTAAGCTCAGACACGCCGTGATATAACTGGAATACTGTTAAAAGCGGCATTAAACCCAACTCACTCACTCACTCATATTGACTCAGAACTATGCATTATTTGTAAGGACTAAGAGTTTTTGATCATATGTCACAAAGGTATGGAATTGCTCATAAATGATTAAAACTATGACGTATCATAAATGATAATAATAAAAGGGACAAAACCCTTTCCATATATTCAAAAGAAATCGCTGCTAAAAGCACAGTCGATTGTTCAATTCTGACTGTATCATGAGCATGTGTTTATGAATCACAATTAGGTAGTGATGATACCAGGTGTTTGGGAAAAAGGTGAACGTATCCTGCCCCACCAGTGACACTGTCACAAACACATACAAAGAATATTTGTAAACATTTAAGATAGGAGGGTTTGTAAACAGAAAAAGACAGATTTTTCCATAATGTTTGTACACAACGACCTTTGGCCAAAGTTCTGAATAAGTAAATTGAAAAGATGGCTTGTCCATAAATTGTAAATAATATAGCATCATCTGTGAACGGGTAACATGTCCTAGGTCTACAAGACCTCTGCAGCTACAGTTCGGAGGCTATGTCTGACCTGTTGCTGAAAATCACACCCTTCCTTGCAGGCCATTTACAACCTGAAGCTATCAATCCGCTTGCTTCCTCCACACAGTGCTATTTGTATTAATTTATGGCATTACTGGGCATTGAGGCCAGACCAGAAACAGCTCTCTCTATCCCAGAGGTGAGCTGTGGAACCTCGTTATAGTAGTTCTCACAGTAACAAGACACATCAAATGGCCATGTGTCAGTTCCTTTGCCTTCATTAGAACCCTGATATGTTTGTTGACATTCATGTTTATGAATATTGCAAAAAATGGTTATGATATTTCAGTCCCCAGAAGAGACATGACCTTCTGTTAACACTTGTGTTCATGCCCTTGAAGCTCCTCATTTTGTGAATGAGTGAGTGAGTTTGGTTTTACGCCGCTTTATGCAATATTCCAGCAATATCACAGCGGGGGACACCAGAAATGGGCTTCACACATTGTACCCATGTTGGGAATCAAACTCGGGTCCTCGGCGTGATGAGCGAACGCTTTAACCACTAGGCTACCCGACCGCCCCTCATCATTTTGTGAAGGCCAATACAAGTGTAATGGATTAATGGCATTCTAACACAATTAAATACTGTTTTCACTGCTTGAAGTCTTTGAAGAAGATATTTTCTTTTACACTTTCTAACTAAGGAATGAATTTGTCTTCACAGTTGATTGTTAAAGCAAACTTTCTTTAGCTGTTACAATTTTTTTTTGGTCGGTTTACAAGACCAAACAACAAAGTTGGAAACAAATGAAAACTACTTTGGACAATTTTTGGGGAGGTCAACTACAATAAGTAGATGAAATGAAAAACCTTGAGATATTATCACCACTGTTTATAAGAAACAATAAATAATACATATAAACAGAATAATATACTCAAGAAGGATTTGTAACTTTAAATTTTTGGAGGTGTTGAACTTTAATATTTGTTTTTTTAAGTTTTTCTCGTCTTGAGAGGGTCCATATCATCTAGCATATGCAGTATCGATTTCTATTTACTTTTTATTTTACCTTCTCATCTCATTATATCAATAGTGTGATCAATCCTTGCACCCCCAACAGATATACCCAGTAATGCATCAAACAGCAGTGGCCCTTGGTAACACAGATTGTATGGCCATCTGGAAATGTCTTGTCTCAGTGATCGGTGATAGCGCATGACTGGGCACAGTCTTGTAAAGTGTTACATTGCCATTAAGCATCCTTGCAAGCATTCAGTGGATGTTCTTGGTGGATTTCAGCAGTCTGCAAAACACATCAGACATCAATGGGCTTAGTCTTTGCATTGGTTTAATAGAGAAATTCTCTTATGTTCAGTCTGAAGTTTGTCTCAATGATCCCATCACAACATGTGTGATGTCTCGTTTCTGATTCTGTTAAGGATGACAAAACTACTTTGTACAGACCACGTGATGAAACGAGATGGTTTTGTAAGATAAAATGAATGTGGATTTGATGATGTTATTTTCGTTTCATCTTTGGTGTGAGGTGAGGTGAGGTGAAATTGGGTTTAACGTTGCGTCCAAGATTATTGCACTTATATAGCGACATGCATGCACGTGTATGTGTGTGTGTGGCTGCTTGTACTAGTCCGGACTGATGCCGATTTATAGTGCATGCCCGCTGAGATACCATGCCGCAGTTTAACATGAATACCCCACTCAGACACAGTATACTGACTCTGAGCCGACCAGTCCTTGTTTTAGCCCCTTAATGCCGAGCGCCAGACAGGGTAACAACAAGTACCACCTTTTAACGTCTTTTGGTATGACGCGGCCGGGGATCGAACCCCGGACCTTACGCTCTCCGGGCGGACGCTCTACCACTAGACCACGGAGGCGGTCCTTTAATCTTTGGACCTCTTGGACTGAAAAAAAACTTGTCATATTTATTAGATGCATGTGAATTAAGATTGAAAAGATTAATGATTGTATGTTGTTTTGCCAAAGATGAAACAGAAAGTTTATAACCCTTTTGGTTTTGATATTCATTGCTAAATTATATCTCTCTGAGTCATTGAGGTTTTGTCCATACAGGGTACCACCATTCCGCTTGGACATGTTTTTTGCTGTATGTAAAAATCAATGCGTCATTCTTGATTCCCTGATTGGTTTTCTGTTCAGTATGTATAAGTAATCTGTATTTTAAATTAAGTTTTGGCACAGTGATAAAGATCCTGTTCAGTGTTTATATGACAGTGCCATAAATGAATGTCTATCTTTGGGTATTCCAGAATCCAGATGTATTTAACATGTGAATATACTGCGCATCTTTGATAGAAATATTCGGAGTGTCCGGGAGGGATACTGTATATGACTGTTTGTTTGTTTATTTAATGCCTCACTCAGCAGTATTCCACCTACTTGACAGTGATCTGTAAATAATCGAGTCTGGACCAGACAATCCAGTGATTGATATCATGAGCATCGATCCACGCAATTGGGATCAATGACATGCATCAACTAAGTCAGCGAGCCTGACCACCCGATCCCGTTAGTCACCTCTTACGATAAGAATAGTGGCCTTTTGGCAAGCATGGGTTACTGAAGACCTATTCTACCCCAGCCCTTCACGGGTCTATGACTTATTGTTGTGAGATGTTGTCATGCAAAAAGTTTTCATTATTGCCATGGAAATGAAACATTTACAGCATCATTATTTTAAGTTAAAAAATAATTAAGTACACTTAAGCTGTTTCCCTTAGTTTTGCAACATTATAAAATATCGCAGTATCTTTAAGGACAATTGAGTAGTATGTATTGAATTCATGATGTATTTGACCTGTAAAAGACAATACATTGATATTATGATGAATTTGACCTGTAAGTACATTGAACATCTAACTACACATTGACAAATATCCAGTTAATGTTATCCAGTTAAGGCTTAAAAACTTGCCAGGTGAGCTACTGCAAGGTGAGCTACTGAACCTCATGGTTGTTATATTCAGTTTTTCTTACCTTCAACATTTGAGATACACTTGACCTTGAAAGACTCAGGTTTATATTGGTCTCTGTGCCTTACAAGCTTAAAAGCCAAATTTAAACCATCAACTCTTGCTCTGAAGGTCACTTTGAGGACGGAAGATGCTGTCACCATAACATGTTTCCTCAGCTCACGTCTACATCTGTCACCAAACTAACAGCAATTAACACTGGGACTGCAGCTCTGCTGTGGTTTAACAGGCCTGGACAGATTTTGTGAACCTTTTCAAAAAGGCCTGGATTTAGACGTATCAATTTTTGTTCAACTTCATTAAACATGGTGGTAGATGGTTGACAGGCAGAATGTCAGTCTGAAATTGTAACATTCAGATGGTGAAATAAGACGGAAACAGGCTGGAGGAAATTTGGTAGAGAAGTTCAGATTGTATTGGGAATCACACTGCTTTTGAAAATGTCTAAGACTTGATAATTGCTCACTTTTGCTTCTTTTCCCTTTCTGAACACTTGTGTTTGATATCAATTTGTGGATGGAGTGTGATAGATCTGGAAAAACTACAGAAGTATTCATTGGAGAGTTACTGGCTGTTTCTCACAGTGAGATTTGCTGAAGCCTTGAACAGTTGGTTGGTTGGTTTGTTGTTTTACGCCGCACTCAGCAATATTCCAGCTATATGACGGAGGTCTGTAAATAATCGAGTCTGGACCTGACAATCCAGTGATAGATATCATGAGCATCGATCCACTCAATTAGGATACGATGACATGCATCAACCAAGTCAGCGAGCCTGACCACCAGATCCCGTTAGTCGCCTCTTACAACAAGCATAGTCACCTTTTACGGCAAGCATGGGTTGCTGAAGACCTATTCTACCCCGGATCCTCAAGGGTTGAAGCCATGAACGGCCTTGAACAGCCTTGAACAGCCTTGAACCGCCTTGAACCGACATGTATTAAGTACATTAAGCATCTCAGGAATATCTTTTATTAAGTATGTTTTTTTAAGAAATAAAGTTGTTTATCGTACAATAAAACACTTCAGGGAGGATAAACCATGAGGGGTGCAGCTATACGTTAAATGCCATATTTCCACACATAGGTTATTTCCATTTATCCTTGATACGGTAGTGACTATATGGAATACACAAGGACACACCCAAACGGTGTAGCTGCATTTATAACCTTCGAGGGCAAACATATCGGGGTTCATAAAAATCCTATGTGTCCCAAGAGTCATATCACATCACGAGACAACAGTGTATCGTCTAGTGGAAGGCAGTGTTGACGTCACTTGAATCTTATTGTGACATGAGGTCAGAATGATGTCACACTAGAAACGACGTCATAGCTGAAGATTGTTGACATCATTCGACAAATTGTGGTTCCGCTGCTGTTGTGACTTGCTGTCCTTATAGCTTAACATTAAAATTTGTCTCTGAATATAGACATCTTCTTTGGTAATAAATAGAACATAATGTTTGTATTCATGTCATACTGTTGCTCGGGAAGTACTGGAATTTAGACACTCGTGTCATAGTATGACATGAACACTATAATATCCTCTATTTATCTCGGATCACACTAGTGTCATCTCGCATAATGCATTCAATTTATGATAACCATCTTGTGTGTTTCAGATTAACTGTCATGAACCGGCTCCATTTATCTGCTGGTCTGTGGAACGTGTGACAAGTGTTTGTGCCGATGTGTAAGTATATCTCTAATCATTTCTTCTCACTCTCTCAGGGATGTGTGTGTGTTGGGGGGTGGGCACGGGTGTCCCAGTCGTCTAAGGCACTGCGGTTCGCTGTGCAGAGTTGCATCCCTTGGGCTCGCCAGAAACCCATGATTGTGGGTTCGAATCCCGATTGCCCCGATTATGTTTCCAGGTTTGTCAGCACCATACCCTTGGTCATGGGTTTTACCGAAGTGGTAAACGTCCAAGACCTGCATCACTTCGGGCTTTCCTTCCACCTTAAGCTGACACGCCGTGATATTACTGGAATACTGTTAAAAGCGCCGTTAAACCCAACTCATTCACTCACTCAGGGATGTACAGTCAGAGAAGTTGTGTCAGATCACCAGGATGGACATAGGTGGATATATATAATGGCCACAGTCTAGAGAAATCTGTCGCAATAGTTTTCTGAAGTTTTCAAATTTTCTCTGAATTGTAGGAAAGAGGATGTGTTTTCTTTTATCCTTCTTAAATAAAGCTACAAAACCCTATCCATATCCAATAGAAATATCTGCATAAAGCAGAGTCGATTGTAAGATTCAACTAAATCATGAGCATGTGTTTATGAATCACAATCTAATAGTAATGGTACATTCCAAGCTGTCTTTTCTGTTTCAAGATTAACTTTCAAATGACGTTTGTTTCTACTTTTGCGTTGTGACGTAAATCAATTTCAAAACCTTAAATTTGGCCATCAAGCACTCAATTCACTTCTTAATTCAAACAAAAGTCTAAATATATGTTGCTAATTGAGTATTGGCACCCTTCACGAAGGGGCAAGAAGTATCCTAAATGATGTCTATGAAAAGATGTATATACAGTAGGGCTGGGACGAGTCCAAATTTACTACCCAGGTACCTAACCCCCCTTTACCCGACCCCCCATTACCCGACCCTACCTGGGTACCCAACCCCCCATTACCCGACCACCACGGGTCCGGGTAGTCCTGTGGGTAGCCGGGTACCTGACCCCCCATTACCCGACCCTACCGGGGTAACCACTGAAGGACTCAATAGTTGGGAACAAAATGTCTGATTGGGAATTGTTTTACTGCAGCCCTGGCAAAAACTGTTTAGATACATGTATCAAACGATCAGATCATGCACCGAAGTTGACTGAAGCTTTATCTTTACTCACACATATACAAGTCAAAGGAATGTGTTCATCGTCAGAAAGAAATGTGAACTTTAGCGACTTGAAGTGTAACCACTGAGCTACAGTGAGTTGTTGTCATTAAACAATATATCACGTGACTAACCACGGGTCCGGGTAGTCCTGTGGGTAGCCGGGTCCTACTCAGGAACCACCCGACCCGAGTACCCGAGTTACCTGTCCCAGCCCTAATATACAGGGGTTGAATCCACACACAATAACTTGACATTGCATAAAGTTATCGCAGACAAAAAGACTGAAAAGTCTGTAGTACAAATTACATGAATTCTCCACACAATCTGAAGTAGGAGTAGTGGAGAGCAGTTGAAAACACATCAGAGACTCTTCGTTACCCAGAGTGTTCTTAAGCAGACCACCATGACAGATTGGCTTGCTTTTTGTGATCTCTGTAAGTCTTAATGCTGTTAAAAAAATTCATGTAATGCATAAGTTTTGCTGAGGTGTAGAGGTGTGAGTGTATTATACACACAGACAATGAAATCTGATTATTTTTTTTCCCAAAGTGAAATATTTTTTAGAGTAAAGGTTACTTAACCAAAATTACATATAACTTTAGCTGTGGTTGCTGGAGTCAGAGGACTTTCTGCTTTGAAAACCATCTTGCATTGGAAGTGATATCATTAAACAGGAATTGCCTTTAAATTTTAACATTCTTGATTTTTATGTAGTTGGCTTTAAATTTTAACATTCTTGAGTTTTATGTAGTTGGCTTTAAATTTTAACATTCTTGATTTTTATGTAGCTAGCGGCGTAGGGAGTCAAATTCACATTGCATATGACATGTGTTTTCCCCAACTGTATCGATTTTTTGGTTTGGCATTTGTGCTTTCATTTATGCATGATTCACATATTTTAACATGAAATCAGAGCTCCGTACATAAAAGGCCACAGTTTGTTACAGTCCCTGCACTATTACATTAAGTCACTACTAAAGGAGAAGATCATGCATGTTGGAGTGATTTATTCATTCCATGGAATAAGTAACTACCGTATTCGACGTAATTAGCGCCCCGCCCTTATAAGCACCGACAGCGATATTTGTTAATATATTGGCAAGTGAATAATCCTAATTAGCACCCTTTCCGTTTAATTAATGTACACAAGACTTATTTATTCACGTATAAAACGCACTCGTGTGTTAAATGCACCCTTTATTATGGGCAATTTAATTCTGGAAAGATATATATGTCGTACATAAACATTTCAGGCTGTCAGCATAAACCATGAAATTTATCTTTCAACTCTGTTTTTTTCCACCAAAATAATATTCTAATAAGAGCCCCCTATTTCTAATTTTGAGAACGCCCCAGGCGCTTATTACGTTGAATACAGTAATTGGTTTTCCCTTTAAAGTTTGCACCTTCTTCTCCGAAACTACAGACGGAGCATGACACGGTAGGAGGATGTCAGGCATCATAAACTGACTGAGGGTAGTTCATGGAGTGACTGACGGTATTCTTTTGCTTCGAAATGAAAAGACCGCCTCCGTGGTCTAGTGGTAGAGCATCCGCCCGGAGAACAGAAGGTCCGGGGTTCGATCCCCGGCCGCATCATACCAAAAGACGTTTAAAGATGGTACTTGTTGTTACCCTGTCTGGCGCTCAGTATTAAGGGACTATAACAATTAAGGACTGGTTGGCTCGGAGTTAGTATACTGTGTCTGAGTGGGGTTTTCATGTTAAACTGTGGCATGGTATCTCAGTGAGCTAGCACTGTAAATCGGCATCAGTCCGGACTAGTACAAGCAGCCACACAAACACATACACATACATGCACGTCACTATATAAGTGCAATAATCTTGGATGCAGCGTTAAACACAATTTCACCTCACCCCACCTCAAAATGAAAAAGGAATCAAATTGTGCAAATAATGTTGAAGGACATTTGTCTTAGAAACCACAAAGTCTAAGCATCTAAAACTTTGACTTGCTGTGCAGCATCACATGTGGATACAAATTTGTTCTTTTCAGTTAAAATGAAAAACTATATACAGAAGAGTGTTATTACCTCCTCAGAAACCACAATATCCAGTCAGCTGAAATATTTTGAAGAATTGTAGGTTCATAGTTTGACTTTGATGTCTTCATGTCATGGAATTGAAAAATGAAGCACACTGTTTAAATTGAAAAGTTTTTCTTCCATTGTGGAAAATGTAAATCATCTTCTCAGAAACCAAACGACTGACAAAGCGGATATTTTGTAAGTATTAATAGCTCTACAATGGAGTTTTGATTTAATCATAGTATATTGATAAAGAATTAAGCTTTGTTCTTTGAATTGGAAATAAAATGTATTCGTTTAGAATGTCTCAGTGATCAAGGTAGGACTTGTACAGAAGATGATGCCATAAAGTTACTTTTAGACGTTTACTGTGGCCATTGTTGAAGAAATTATAAAAATTAGAATATTTTGCATCACATAAAATTCATAACCACATGCGGAGATGCTTTACATGAATTTTTGTTACCATGTGATAAGAAGAAAAACATAACACAGGGATTATTCAGTCTTCTTACATCAATGAGACCACATCACACATCCCCCAGGAAGATCCAGGTTGAATGTACTGTGGAGTGATACTCCTCAAAATTTTAGTCTTTCTTTCATCAATTGTTGAATCAATAAACAAAATTAAATATATCTTTTTTTATAAACTTTCAATTGTCAAACATGCTTCTTTCTTTGAGAATTGATGATTTCCCAATGCAGTTTTATCCCAGAAACGCTGCTGGTAGTTTGGTTGAGTTCCAAAGTGTAGTCATTGGTCTGATTAGCCAAGCTTCATCACAATGGGTTTGTTGTTTCTTATCACACCAGGTCTACTTCGTTCTACTAGCTGTATTTAAGGTCGCACCGGTGACTGGCGGGGCAGCAGTTTTAGGCAGGAACCTTCTGTATGTCATGTACACTCCTACACAGTGGGAGCTGCTGACACACACATACGTCTCTCTCAATCACCTACCCAGCATCGGGCTGTCCACTGACCTTGTTTAGCCATGGCCTGGAAGATGGAGTTAGTTGGAGATACAGTGAAGCTCCCCAATATCAGGCTGTCCACTGACCTTGTTTAATACTGGAGTATACTATAGCCATTCTTGCTTCACAGCGGTATACAGATCTATACCGAACGTCGCCTTTACAGTTATTAAAGAAGTTGTTGTCAATAAATTGTGTCTACTTTGACTATAGCCACAGCCTGGAAGATAGCGTTTGTTGGATAAAGTATGTGTGGCAATACATAATTCATAATCAATATAACGTACAAAATCATGTCGCTGCCAAAAATGTACAGTCAAGGCCCATCACAATCTCTGGCAACGATGTTGTGCTGTCAATAACTGTCCTCTGTAAGGTCTGTTAGTCCAAATTCCTTGAGCCCTGTGTCACCTGGCCACTGTCTGTTGTATAACAATATGCCCTTAGGCATTCGTCGCTGGTGACATCATTGTCAGGAAGTGATTCCAGAGATGCAAAGTATGCAAGTACCGGTCTTCATTGTGCATAGTTTACTGGGCCTGCCTGTTCTTCTCTTGTGTCTGCCCTGTCTGTCTGTTACATTGTAACAGCAACATGGGAGCAACCAAAAATACCAGCAATGTGGACATGGGTGGCTCCTATGTGTATCATACCCAGGACCCGGTTGTGCTGTTAAGTTGTCAGTCGTGGCATTACTATGGTGGTTTTCATCAGTGTGAGTGTCTGACATGCCATCAGTATCATTTATATACCCTTATAGCTAAAATGGATAGAATTATCATTAAACCGCCGGCCTGTTATCAGAAATGAGCGGTCCACTGTAACTTGATAATACCCTCATATTGTTTGACGCAGGCCATTATCACGCCTATTGTTAGGTGGCGTCATAGGGATAAGGATAGACAACGTCACGTTCAATAGTGACATCATCAGGTTTGTTCTATGACGTTTCCATATTTGTAAAAGTGGGTCAGTGACATTTGTGTTGATTGCACTAAATGTTTCAAAACCGATATTGTTGTTTATTTTTATTTGATAACAAATTCTATCCATTTTAGCTATAATAATGGTAACGCTATTTTTCAGGGCATTATCATTTGCAGAAGCTCTCGGTCTTTTCACCTGCCCTCCTTTGTCAGGCAGTTAATGGAAGACCTCGGGCTTCTGCTTATGATAATGCCCTGAAAAATAGCATTACCCTTATATTATTGCCCTGTCGGCACAAGTTTTTAACTTTTTCACATCTTCTACAAAAAAAACATGCCTTGAACATGCCGACTCGTCTTGCATCAAAACACGGACTGTGTACTCGCAGGCAGTTAACCACAGAGTATGCTAATCACTGTGTCGGATTAATTAGAGTGATTAATGATTGATTTCAGTACTTCATTGCAAATTAGGTGTTTCGGAGTCGGAGTGCAAGACTGTCGAGTCGGATAAAGCCGATTGTCGGATTAACAAGTGTCAGATTAACAAAACTTAATGGTATCTGTATTGTGATACGTATTACACTACGTTTGGAATGTTTACACTGATTTTTGATTGTGCATACAGATCCTAATTTCTACAATCTGAAGTAAATATTACAACATCAAAGTCAGCATGGTCAGTGGCCTCTGCCATGAGAAAAAAATTACTTCCGCGTTTCCGCCTTTCAATTTTGAAGAGAAACATCATTTTATGAGTGAATTTCTGTGTAGATTTTTCTATGCTTGACACTTTATAAATATAGTTTTTACCATGTATACAAGAACACAGAAAAAATATTTTGCAGTACGTAAAAACATTTAAACGTGTATTGTTGTACACAGGTATACCGGTAATACCGTGACCTTGACCTTGAATATAGTGACCTTGACCTTGAATATAGTGACCTTGTAGGGAAGTGGGACTGTGTCAGAACATTGAGTCGTCCGACATATTTGTCCTGCTGCCATCTAAAGGCTATGGATTAGCACACACAACAGAGATCAGACAAGTCGAACCACAAGACATAAAACACATACTGTATGAAATGTTAATTGACACTCTTAAATGAAATGTAAATGTGGCCGTATTCATGAATGGCCTATTTGAACTCTTAATACCAGATAATGCATTGTGGGACGATGTAAGCGTGTGCTAATGATCTCCATCCATTTTCATCACTGCAAAACTCAGACGTGAATGTACAAGTAACAGTCGTTTCTGTGAAATACTCTTTTATGTTTACCCATAAAGTATTTTAGTATAAAGTGAACAACTGTGGTCTGGCTTTGGGTTTCCATTACTGCTTCCAGTTCATTATATCAACTCACCCTTCCTTCTGATGTTTTCGATCGACTATTATGTTTACCATTGCGTATGTGATGTGTTGTCCATGATGAGTGTTTACCGATGTAATATGTGTTCACTATTGTGATTTGTTTTCTTAAGATATGAAAAGATCCGGGTTGGAGTAGGTCTTCAGCAACCCATTCTTGCCGTAAAAGGCGACTATGCTTGTTGTAAGAGACGACTAACGGGATCGGGTGGTCAGGCTCTCTGACTTTGTTGATGCATTTTATCGTATCCCAATTAAGTGGATCAATGCGCATGATGTCAATCACTGGATTGTCTGGTCAACAAACAAACAATGCATACAGTGGACGGAAACTCCTCCACTTTGTATTAACAAGGATAAAGTTCTGTAGGCTTTCGATAAAAAACATGATAAAACATACAGATGGGAAGGAAATTAAAGTGTATCGAAGTTATAAAAATTTCAATATGTTAGGTTACCAAATGGATCAGAGTATGTACTATTTCCAATATGGTTTACATGTCCAATATTAATGTTTGTTTGTTTGTTTGTTTGTTTGTTCTTTAACGCCTCGCTCAGCTATATGACGGCGGTCTGTAAATAATCGAGTCTGGACCAGACAATTCAGTGATTGATATCATGAGCATCACTTCATACAATTTGGATATGTCGACATGCATCAAACCAAGTCAGCAAGCCTCACCAACCGATCCCGTTAGTCGCCTCTTACGACGAGCATAGTCGCCTTTTACGACAAGCAAGGGTTGCTGAAGACCTACTCTACCCCGGATCTTCATGGGATCCAATGTCAATGTCCAGTGTCAGGTGGCCTTGTGGTTAAAGGGTTTGTTCATCATGCTCAAGGCTTGGGTTTGATTCCCCACATGGATACAATGGTTGAAGCCCAATTCTGGTGTCCCCTGCTCTGAATTTTTCTAAAAGCGACATAAAACCATACTCCCTCACTCACTCATGGAGCACAGGTTTAAGTATTGAGTTGAAGAGTACGAAACTTCTGTGTAGTTTGTTATGGCAATGAATAACTTGGGGTGTTTGTTTACAGCCCTTATGTTAATATTCAACTGAGACAATGTTTCTGTAGAATGTAAATTTCAAGAATGTTAATAGTCAAGATGGATAATTTTAATTTAAATTGAAAACAAATTAACAAATCCTGTTTATAAAGATTGATAACTTTAACAAAAGTTTTAGATGTATTAATGGCTTTGGTCTAATGTTCTTCCCAACTCCTCAAGCAAAGCTGCTCGAGAAGAATCAATTGAAAATCATCCAGCAGTTTTGCCAGAAATTGAATTATTAACACCTTGAAGTAAAATGAAAATGTAAAATCTATTTCAGGGCAAATGACCCTTCCTTTCTCCATACAACATGTGATGTAATTGTGGATATCATTCATCATAGCCTACATCCCTGGACAAAAAGTGATTGAAAAAAACACAAGTTCCTTAATGGCTTTCTATGCACATTGATTAAGGGGATCTGTTCCCTATTTCTGCTGTTGATTCAGGGTACTTACATGTCAATTCCATATCGTGTCTTCCGTTTGCACCCTCGTAATCTCCATGCAAATCTAATCTACAGGCTTGTCTGATTCACAATCTGCATGTCCACAGAATGGTAGTTTGTGTCCTCGGAATTGGAAACAGTTCACAGACTTAATGTACATCTGGCAATTGTCTATATGTATAATCCAATTACAGGCTCACATTTACCAGGATAAAGACATTATTGTAGCAAGTCGGAATTGTACAATGGAAAATGGAGATTTCTTATTATTATGGAAAATGATTTTTTTGCTTTTAGTTTTAATTAACTAAATACTCCAGGACACAGTTGACACAATTTTATGGATAACAACTTCTTTATGTTACTGTCATGGTGACATTTCAGTATAGATCCTTATACCGTTGTTAAGTAAGGATAATCGGTATAAGGATCTACACCAAAATGTTGCTATTGTACATAATTTTATTATGAGTTTATGCAATAACAACATCGCCCACCGGCTCGTATAGGCTATCTCCATTCTTAGCATCCATAACTCTTCAATCCACAACTACTTCCGTGCACCATGCTGGTTTTCTACTTAGCGTTTACACAGGTCTCCACTGTGTATATTTTCATTACCATGCTCTCTGAGGCTATCTTACCCCAGTCCACAGGTACAGCGTAACTACACGTGTCTAGCACGGCAATTAATATGGCCCATTCTATATATATTGTGCATCTGCGTAACAGTAGTATAAAATATATATATGTTATAGGAAATAATTAACATTATACTTTATCAACTAACAATTTATCTATCGAACATAATACCCACAGTGCCTCGGGTAATTGACCCACAATGCATTTTGGGTAGCACGTCTTTTATTCGCCATATTGAAAGTTCCCACGCATGAATTATTTGAAAATAAAGAAGTTGTTGTCCGTAAATTGTGTCGCCATTGTCATCCGTCAACTTCTGAGAAATTTGTATAAAATATACTCCTTAACTACAATTATTTCCATGTGAAGGAAGGCTCATGTGGAACATATCTTTTATAGAAATATATTAATATTGTGAATTAATTGAAAAATATGTGAATATGAATCCAGTGTTGTACTGATGGATCCTCATCCTTATAGATGTGGAAATGTCCGAGTAAACATGTTGCCCCTGAACATTTGCCCTGGAGAAATTGATATACCGTATTCGACGTAATAAGCGCTCAGCTCTAATAATCCCAATTAGCACCCCTTCTGATTGATGAATGTACACAAGACTTATTTATTCACCTATAATACACACTCGTGTGTTATATGCACTCTTAATTATGGGCAATTAAATTCTGGAAAAATATATCTGTCGTATATAAACAGTTCAGGCTGTCTGCATAAACCATGAAATTTATCTTTCAACTCTGTTTTTTTCACCAAAATAATATTCTAATAAGAGCCCCATATTTCTAATTTTGAGAGCGCCCTGGGCGCTTATTACGTCGATTATGGTACCAGGAGTATTGGTTCCTGTGGAACAATATTCCCAGGATGTGGGCTGTATTTCCTTCCCTCAGTCAATTTCTACATGTGAATTTTATTCGTTCAGAATATTTATACGCAAGACTAATTCATCGCTTACAAAAACACCATTCACCTGAAAACAAGGCCAGAGCAATTAAATCACTTGTTTAGTTATTTATTTACAGATCTGCCAGTCACATTTTAGTCCTTTTCAACAATATAAAGTCGAAATTACCCTACCTGCTGAAAACAAACCCAATTTGTATGACCAACCATTAGTATCCACTGATCAGGCTAGGGCTAGAAGCGTCTTGATGTCAGTGACTGTTACATACCATAGTGCTGCACTGAAGATGTACTTATATAGATGTACTGTGTCTCTTAAAAAACAACTAAAATAAAGAGATTTCAGAAAGTGTTATTCTTGGAACCATAATGGCTACAGATTAAATTCAAAATTTTAAACAAATGCCTTGGTGATTTCTATCGTTATTGTATGAGACATTTACGTGATATTCTAATCACTTCTCTTTAAAATTTGGACAAAACCGCATCACAAGAGTACTGCATCACGCAAGAAACACTTACATTTTTGTGCAGATTGTGTAAAGTGGCAGGTGCAGCCAGTATGGCAGGACATGCTAACCCTTTTCGAAAACCCTTTTCAGGTACTGGTCCTATACAGTTAAGTACTGGCCCCGTACAGTTAAGTACTGGTCCTATACAGTTAAGTACTGGTCCTATACAGTTAAGAACTGGTCCTATACAGTTAAGTACTGGTCCTATACAGTTAAGTACTGGTCCTGTACAGTTAAGTACTGGTCCTATACAGTTAAGAACTGGTCCTATACAGTTAAGTACTGGTCCTATACAGTTAAGTACTGGTCCTGTACAGTTAAGTACTGGTCCTATACAGTTAAGTACTTGTCCCATACAGTTAAGTACTGGTCCTGTACAGTTAAGTACTGGTCCTATGCAGTTAAGTACTGGTCCCGTACAGTTAAGTACTTGTCCCATACAGTTAAGAACTGGTCCTGTACAGTTAAGTACTGGTCCTATACAGTAAAGTACTGGCCCCATACAGTTAACTTCTGGTCCTGTACAGTTAAGTACTGGTCCTGTACAGTTAAGTACTGGTCCTATACAGTTAAGTACTGATCCTGTACAGTTAAGTACTGGTCCTGTACAGTTAAGTACCGATCCTATACAGTTAAGTACTGGTCCTATACAGCTAAGTACTGGTCCTGTACAGTTAAGTACTGATCCTGTACAGTTAAGTACTGATCCTATATGGTTAAGTACTGGTCCTATACAGTTAAGTACTGGTCCTATACAGTTAAGTACTGGTCCTGTACAGTTTAGTACTGGTCCTATACAGTTAAGTACTGATCCTGTACAGTTAAGTACTGGTCCTGTACAGTTAAGTACCGATCCTATACAGTTAAGTACTGGTCCTATACAGCTAAGTACTGGTCCTGTACAGTTAAGTACTGATTCCATAAAGTTAAGTATTGCAGTTGTATGCTGTTCTTAAATGTTGCAGTTGAACAAGCGCTGACAGTTATGACTGTGTCTGTCAACTGGCTTAATGTCACACTATTTTCTTGCTTTAAGGAATACTTGAAAAATCAATTTTGAAAGAAATCAACAAATTACATCTTACTTACTCCTACCTGTTCGTAGTCATGTGCACTGCTTCACAACTGTATAAGGATCTACACCAAATGTCACTATAATAGTAAATTAAAGAAGTTTAAACATTATTGTCTTAATTAAGAAATGAAAATATCGTAAAATAAAAAGGGATATGAATTATTGGTAGTTTATTTCTAAAATCAATAATTACTAGTAGCCCTGTAAGATGCTTTAAATACGAGGCATAAACATTGCAGCCGGGAGCTAATACAAACTCTGTGACTTTCATCCAGTTTGAAATTGTATGAGCAATCAAGATCTTCTTCTGATTGTATTCAGCAATGCTTCCATTACATGTTCCAGCCCAGCATATTAAACTCCATGTTTAAGCCGATCGGTTCAGCAGGACTTTCAAGAAAAACATATGTAGTCAGAGTCATACAATGGAATGCTTTTAGCAGCAATTTCTTATAATTATGGAAGTGTTTTTTGTCACCTTTATTTCAAGAAAAGCGCATTAAACATGCACATTCTTCCTTAAAAGTTCGGATCAACTTTTGCAATTGTCATTCTTGTGTTTTTGAGCAAGGCTGATGATACCTCATTTCCGAGGAGCTAAAGAATATAAATTATTCCTTTGGAAAATGGCAGTAGCATCATACTTTTCCGTCTTTATAATGTGGAAGAAAGCCATTTGTGAAGACAATTCGAATTGTTTATGTGAGAGGACATGCATTGGAGATATTTCTCTTGCTAAAGAATGCATTAACGTCATCCTTTGATCTCACTGAAAATTCACTGAAACATTACAGAATTAATATTTGCGTGATAATTTCTATCAGAAGGAACATTTCAACACCTTTAAGTATCTCTGAAAACAAAAGTCAATAACTTTGTATGAACACTACAATATAGAGATCAGGTACGTGATTGACCAAACTAAGCAGAAAGTTGAGGAAAACTTTAATCCCCATCATGACCGTTCATCCCCGTGCTGTGAGGAGGGGCAATCAAGTCCCTCCCTCATCATCAGCCTCAGATTGCTGTTGTAGTTCTTAGAATCTTGTCGATATCTGTTCTTTCTTGAACATTATTTGGACTTTGTGAAATGTAACTTGAATAATTCGGGATCCACACATTGTCAAATGTGACAGAAACATTGTAGTACAGTCACATATCAGTACAAAGAGTCACGTTTACAGCATTAAAAAATGTATGTCGTAGTTCTTGCTTGAACATTGTTTGGACGTTGTAAAATGTAACTTGAACTTTTCAGTATTCAGATACCATCAAATACAACTGGAACGTTGTCACATTGAAACAGTCAAATTGCAGTAAAGCCAGTGAGTTACATTTACAACATTGTAAGATTGCAAATGAACTCATCTTTAAGAATGGTTTCAGAACCCTGATTCTGTGTTTCTTTTAGATTCAGATTGGATGTTCATTGTAATAGAACCTAATGGATCAAAAATAGGATTGACTTATTTCCACAGATAAAATTCCATTAGTACAACCACTCATTCTGCAATGATGATTCAAACAAACACAGAGGTAATTAAATTCAGCATGCACAATGTCAGGAGTTAAATGTCAGCACAAATTTCAAGTATTGAAATTTGATATTTGCAATTTGAGATCCCCTACCTGCAATGACATTTCATACACAGAGGTCATAAAATTCAGCATACACAAGATCAAGATTTAAATGTCAGCCTAAATAAAAATTTCAAGTGTCGAAATTTGATATTTGAAATTTGAAATCCCCTACCTGCTTGACGGGAGGTATCCATTACTGTACATTGTGTTGTTGTGCACTCTCCTCATGCTAAATCCTCTCTCTCCTTGTGCGTGGAGATTTAAGGGGGCACACCTCCCTCACGCCTATGTAAGGGTCAGCACAGCATCCTCCAGAATCACAACTTTATCAAGAAATCAACAGGTGTAAGTTTTCCAGTTTCATCCTGTTTTGTTGTAAGTTTACCAAGTGTTTCGCTCTGGCTTCTATACCGTTCCTTATTCTCAGAGCAATAGGAAGAGGGCTATTCGAGAAAATCAATGAAATTCCGACATGATAATTATACTTTTCCCCCGGTGTGCCCGCTTGCTTATTGCCTCCCCTGATCACTGAGCTAACCCATCGCTGGTATTTAATGCCAAATTTTACTTTTCTTGCCTGTTTTTATGCATCAACCTTCATCAACTCAGGATTCTGCAAGGTACTAAGATGTTGTGTGTATGTGTGTGTGTGTGTGGTGTAACATTGTGTTGGTTCCCTTTGATAGGCGCGAGGGTTCCTGTTGATTTATATCTTTTCTAAATCTCGTCAGCCTTTCTTCAATGTTTCCGTTTCTAATGACTGGGCGCAACAGCGCAACATTTCACAATGATGATGGTGATGGTGAAGGGCAATTTGTTGTGTGTTTAAAGCGTTTCTGTTGAAAACAGGTTTTGTTTGATTAAAGATGGCATGTTTTGCATGCTGGGATGACTTTTGTTGCCCTCTTGTAGTCAGCGGCTGCCATTCTCTACTGACATGTTTCTCACTCTCTCGTGTGTGAATTATGTAAGTGTTCGTGGTAGCATCACATTGTGTCCAAGGTGGCACGAAGACCAGCTTCAGCAACATCATCTTGTAGTGAATGTACATGAAACCATGGCTATATTATCGATGGGAGAAACATCTAAGTTAAATGTCTGAACAGGCTGTAGAGGTATGTGATTTAGCAGGTGTTATTTTTTTTAACAAGTATTGTTTGATCAGTGGGTGTAAGTTTTGAGAAAATTATTCATGATGTTATGGATTTTCACTGTCAGCAGTCTTCAAGGTAGTTAGTTGTGATTCAAGGTACAGTGGGAAGCTATGAAGTACTTGCCGTGTGTTGGATCACCATGGGCAGGTGGGTGTTGGTAGCTCATGAACAGATGTTGGGGAATACAAACTGACCTGAGAATGATTGTTTGTACATCACTGGTGTGTTGCTGGTGTGTATCTCGATCTGCTTGCTGTGCTCAGACTGATGTTTCACTGCTATCAATTTTCTGGATTAAGTCATTTAATGTTAGGAATAAATTTGAGTTTTGGATTTTCTCATTTTCTTAAAGTATCTACTCCACATTTGACAGGAGTACTGAGATATGTCATACTATGATGTTATGTCATAACTTATTGAACTGTGTAATTTTTTTAAATTTTTTTGTTTGTTTGTTTTTTAATGCCGCACTCAGCGATGTTCCAGTTACATGACAGCAGTCTGTACATATTCAAGTCTGGATCAGACAATCCAGTGATTGACATCATGAGCATCGATCTACACAAAAGAGATACAATGACATGCATCAACCAAGTCAGTGAGTCTGATCTCACGATCCCGCTAGTCGCCTCTTAGGACAAGCATAGTTGCCTTTTCCGGCAAGGGTGGGTTGCTGAAGACCTACTCTACCCGGGATATTTAATAAACTTGTAATGAAGTTGCACATATGCTTCATATCCAGGCAGTATCAAATACTATTTGCAAGACAACATGTCCAAGCAATCAGTCACATTCAGACCCCACTTGGATAGTCACAATTCCTATCAAAATTTGAGTAGTTTTTTTATATATATATATATATATATATATATATATATATATATATATATATATATATATATATATATATAATAAAATAATAAAGTCCACGTTAGTCCATCATCTTCTTTATATCAGTTTACTATGTCTGAAACTGATATAAAGAAGATGATAGACTAACGTGAACTTTATTATTTTATTATATATTACATGTACACCGAGTGAACATTTACCTCATTTTTGTGTATATATATATATATATATATATATAAAAAGGACAGTAAAGTTCTAACTCTCAGGCACAATATAGTAATGATTAAATAAGTGGAGTAAGTTTGAACTCAGTTTTAATAGGCTAGCTCTTTCAACTCGTACCACGTACGAGTCACCAGGTACGAGTTGAAAGGGCTAGCCTATTAAAACTGTGTTCAATCTTACTCCACTTATTTAATTATTACTATATATATATATAAAATACAAAAGTTCAAAGATGAGCGGTATTCATGGAGCATAAAATTGTCAGTTTGTGAAAGAAATATGCTCCAATACACTGCATAGCTGCACAGCTTATGTCTGTATCTGTGTTTGAATTTCAGCCAGTTCGAGATCAATATGATGGAAAAGGTATGTGATATTGAGAGAATATAACCTTCATATGACATGATGACTTTGTTATCGACCCGTGAAGATGCGGGTTCACTAAGAATAGGTCTTCAGCAACCCATTCTTGTCGTAAAAGGCGACTATGCTTGTCGTAAGAGGCGACTAAAGGGATAGGGTGACAGGCTCGCTGACTTGATTGATGCATGTCATCATATCCCATGATGTCAATCACTGCATTGTCTGGTCCAAACTTGAATATTTACAGGCTGCCATCATATAGCTGGAATATTGCGGAGTTAAACAACAAACAAACAAACTTTGTTATGAATGCGTGAGTGTGTGTATGTCATAAGGGGAAGTATAGCAGCTGTACCACAGTGGCCTGTAAATAATCGAGCCCGGAAATGTCAAACTAGTGGCTGAAATCATGAGTATGGATCCACTCCATCGGTTTACAGTGAAGTCAAATCACAGAAACTGATCCCAACGAAAGTGAAGTCACATGGATCTGTTCTCACCTGCCTGTGTTAATTAGTGAATGCCTTGCCATAATGTGCTTGTCGTAAGAGGCGACTAACAGGATCAGGTAGTCTGGCTTGCCGACTTGGTTGATGCATGGCATCGTATCCCAATTGTGTGGATCAATGCTCATGATGTCAATCACTTGATTGTCTGGTCCAGACTCAATTATTTACAGATCTATAGCCGAGTGCAGTGTTAAACAACAAACAAACAAATACTAAAGATAAACAAAAGATGTAAGGGAGTGATGTCCCTTTGTACAACTCCCAGTCATATTAATTCAGGGGGCAGCATCCGGACAAATGTATGTTGTTCTAGCCTTGGACTTTAGATAGAATTATGACCCACTTGTCTAAGTGACCTAGGTTTCTAGCTTTGTCAGCACTTTACCCATGCTCGTGGGTTTCACCGAAGTGGTAAACGTCTGAGACTTCGGGCTTTTCTCCCATAAATAGCATAGATAGCATCATCTTTCATGTTGACAAGCAACATGTCATATCTGGTTACTTCCTAGATTGTCTACCATAAATTTTATGGAATTATTTATATAACCAGATTTTTTATGGTGAAATCTTGATTGTAAACGTAAGTTGAAAGCAAAATGTGCCTTTCCATGAAATTGAAATAAAATGCACATGCTCTAGAGAACTTTAGCAACTGAGATATGTCGACATTGTAAGCTGAAGCTGATGGTTAATTACTCAACATGAAGGGGAATTCACGACCGGAAAATCATCTCTCTGATCAGTTAGCATGGTACAGAGTCTGTCTTCAGTAAGAATTTCTATGCACAGACCCAAATAAGACACTGAATATTGTGACCCGTGAAGATTACGGGGTAGAATCTTGGTTGATGCATGTCATCAATCCCAATGGCGTGGATCGAGGTTCAAGATGTCAGGCTTAATATATATTTATACTCAATGTACAAACATACCATTATTTTCTATAAATCACGGAGAGATATAAGTATGTTGTAGTTTACATCTCTTGTTAACTTCCTGTTACCACACAAGGCTGTTTTCCGATCAAAATCCTTTATGTGGTAGTACATAGAGCTTCTAATGTTACGATAAGTAGGACAAGTTACGAGGGCGGCGGGGCGGTCGGGTAGCCTAGTGGTTAAAGCGTTCGCTCGTCACGCCGAAGACCCGGGTTCGATTCCCGACAATGTGTGAAGCCCATTTCTGGTGTCCCCCGCCGTGATATTGCTGGAATAGTGCTAAAAGCGGCGTAAAACCATACTCACTCACTCACTCACTACGAGGGCGGCCCTCTCCTCTAAGGTGTGCAATTTGCTGTTCAGGGTTGTGTCCCTTAGGCATGGCAGGAACCTTTGACTGTGGGTTCAAATCCAGGTTTGCCGTGATGATGTTTCCATGTTGTCTCAGACCTGCTTCACCTCAGGCTTTCTCCCACAATACTCTTCAAAGTGGTATTAAACCAAACTCTCACTCACTCACTCACTCACTCACTCACTCACTCACTCACTCACTCACTCACTCACTCACTAATGTTCTAAATTCAGAGGATTGTGGGAGTTGTTGGGGAGCTAAGCAAGTTAACTCTGTTTATTAGCTCAGATGAATTTATTTAAGGGAGGTAACTCTGTCTATTTTCTTATATGAAGTTTGTAATGTTTTCAAGTAAGGTTTCTTTTGGATAAGATAGTAAAGTATATGAACAGTATTTTTTTCATTTTGTTACCTTGATCAGTATTATTTATAGTATAGCTCCTCACTCACTGACTCACTGACTCACTTAATTTTTCGGCAGTAACAGTAATAGACAAGGTGACACATCGTCAAATTTGAGAGTAATGGAAAAGTAGGCTTATGAAAAGAACAACTCTTAAAAAATTGATGGTGTCGCCCCCTGACCTGACTAAAAGTGGCAAAATACTCACTCACTCACTCACTCACTCACTCACTCACTCACTCACCCAGCTCACCCACCCTCCCACTCACTCACTCACCCATCCACCCAGCTCTTTTCAGCTCAGTTCAGCTCCACTCCACATTTTTAAGAAATAATCAAAGAAAAGCTGTATCTGACAAACTCATTTCGCCAAACATCATTTGCGAGTAGACACACATCAGTATTCATTAATGTGATCCTGGGGTTCAAGGCCAGATGATGCTATTACTGGCAGTCCATGCATGTCAATTTGCATGTTCAGGACTATCAAGAGATGGCCTTTGTCGTGAATGGTGTCACAGATGGGTGGGAAATCAGGCTATCAAGATGCAACTTTCTGTTTTAGAGCCCTTCTGAATCAGGAAAGTGTTTTCCAAAGTGGAAGTGCATGCCCACTGAATGTGTTAGCTTTTAAATGGCATCAAACATGAATATAAATAGATGCATGTATCAGGGATGTTTGCAAGCTGGACCCTGATTTGTGACGTACCAGATGGGCAGTGGGTGGCTGGATAGTTAAAGCAGTGTAAAAAAATATAAATATCAATGTTATTTTTTATTAATAATATGCTCAATTATATAGGGCCCGTGAAGATCCGGGGGTAGAATAGGTCTTCAGAAACCCATGCTTGCTGTAAATGGCGACTATGCTTTTGTCATAAGAGGCGACTAACGGGATCAGGTGGTCAGGCTCGCTGACTTTGTTGATGCATGTCACTGTATACCAATTGGGTAGATCGACGCTCATGATGTCAATCATTGGTTTGTCTGGTCCAGACTAGATTATCTATAGACCACCATCATATAGCTGGAATATTGCTGAGTGAGGCATTAAAGAACAAGAAACAAACTAACAAACAAGCAAATTCTAGTCTCTGAAGGAAAATATTTTACTGGAAAAAAAACAGTAGTTGAATTATCGACTCCTTGCCTCCTTAAAGACACATGTTCCACTACCAACATAGGTAATGTGAAAAAGCCAATGGCCATTCCCATGCTTGAATCAGATCTTAGTACTTGCTACCGCTAGACAAAGATCTGAGGACATCCCATTACGGGTTACGTCAGAATGACCTTTGACCGATCAATGAAATGACTAACAAGAAGTAGACATTAGCTAATCAGAAAGCAGCTTTCTCAAGCTTTACCGCACTAATTTCAAACTGGTGACTTCCATTTCAGACTATACTTGAAAAATATGTTGACAAAGTTCTCAATTAAAAAATTGAAAACTGAACAAAAGAACATTCTGGAATGTCTAACATATGGTCGTGATTGTAGGGCAGACAGATTGACGATGATTTAGACGGAATCAGAAAACACATTCTGACTGTCACTTTCCTGATCTGGTAAGCGATGCTTACTGATTGGTCGGAAGAAAGGTCATTCCGACATGACTGTAGTGGTGTTGTCCTCAGATTTTTGTTTAGCTGCACCGAGAACTAATGTCTGATTGGATTCATGTAGAAATATGTCAGAAGTATTGGTATGCATGTAACAGTTTGGGGAAGGAGGTCGAGGATGCTTTTCTATTTTTTTCCAAAAGTTTTCTTTTGTCTTGTTCATTTTTTCCTTGTTTTTTCTTTCCTGGCGTACAAGTACACACATTGTATAATTGGTTATTCTTATTAAGTAAGGCTATGTTCATATCGATAGATGATAGAAAGTACAGTTAGAGTAAGTACAACAGATAATAGAGATATGTGTGTGGACTTTGTAAATGCACTTCTAGAGAAAAGTCAGTGGATCTGTACAATTGTTATTTAGTTTTTTTCTTATGTTTTTGTGAGTTTTTAATTTTAATTTTCATGAAATCAACAATGGCTGTGAAGCAACACAGTTTGGGTCCAAAATATTGATTCATAAAAAGTATTTTAACACAATCAAAATCAAAACATTAAAGCATTCACACAGCTTAACAATCTAATGAGACGTGAGTGATTACAAAATTTAATTGCTAGAACTCTTGTTTGCTTCATGAGAATTAACTTTAATCTTGTTTACCAAGCGAACTGCTTTGAGTTGGTAGCTCTTGTGATATTTGTGATGTTTGACACGCCACCACATTAATGAAATTGTACTGCAAAGGATTCACCGCTTCCAATCATGCCTGTTTGAGAGCAAAATGCAATTTCTTCGATATCAGGTTCGGGGGTCAACTTTCACTGTAATTCCAGCTCTTGTAATTGACAATTTAAATTGGAAAATATTCCAAAGCTCTTGAAAGTTATGATCATTAAAACCCAAACCAAATTCCAGCATGACAGTTTCAGTCATATCGCATTTTTCCTGATGGTTTATCACATTGCTTTATATTTGTAACTGTTCAGTGTGACTTGTGAAGATCCGGGTAGAATAGGTCGTCAGAAACCCATGCTTGCCATAAAAGGCGACTCTGCTTGTCGTAAGAGGCGACTAACGTGATCGGGTGGTCAGGCTCGCTGACTTGGTTGATGCATGTCATTGTATACCAAATGGTGGATTGGTGCTCATGATGTCAATCACTGGATTGTCTTATCCTGACTTGATTATTTACAGACCGCTGTCATATAGCTGGAATATTGGTGAGTGCGGCGTTAAACAACAAACAAACAAAACTGTTCAGTGTCGTCACATTGTTGATGTATATGTGTTACAGTCAGTGTCTTGAATTAGGCAATATGTATGCTGACTGAAATTGCAGGCAATATACATACTGCTTGATTATAGACATTGCCTGTAACATGTAAATGCTCACATACACTCATTGTATCACTTGCATGGTAAAGGTGTTAGAATTAACACCAAAACCACCACGTGGTGAGTATGTATACCTGTACTGTTCTACAGCGTAGGTTTACTACTTCATTCAACAAAGCATAACTTACACATAATGTTCTGGGGCGGTGGGGCAGCCTAGTGGTTAAAGCAATGGCCTGTCACTGACTGACTGACTGACTGACTGACTGACTGACTGACTGACTGACTGACTGACTCACTGACTCACTGACTGACTCACTGACTGACTCACTCACTCACTCATGAGATCACTAACTCATTCACTCACTCATGAGATCACTCACTCACTCACTCACTCACCAATAATGTTCTAAATTCAAAAGATTGTGGGAGTTGTTGGGGAGCTAAGGGAGTTAACAATGTTTATTAGCTGATATGAAGTTATTTAAGGGAGGTAACTCTGTCTATTTTCTTATAAGTAATGTTTTCAAGTAAGGTTTATTTTGGACATGATAGTAAAGTAAATGAAAAGTATTTTTTCACCCTTATCAGTATTATTTATAGTATCACTCACTCACTCACTCACTCACGCTGTAACCTGAAACCAGTTGATCCAGTTTCCAATGGATGCACGGTCACCCCTCCACCTACTCTCCAGGCCATCGTCATTACCATATAAGTTCTCCTGATTCCTGACTGTACACAGGACCTCATGCCACCACAAACTTATATATATCCTAATTTTGAAACAAATGCCATGAAACCGAACACATAATTGACACCTCTTCAACTAATTGACTTCACACAGAGTACAGACTGCCACTCTTTCATCTCTTTAAATTGACCAATTTGTTGAACAACCAGGATAAAATGTGGCACATTACGATAATATTCCGTTTTAACTCGACGAAGATTAAACTAGTGACTTTGAATGATTGTTCGTAGGCTGATAACAGTGTTATGTCCTCCCGCAAGGTGTGTTTTCTAGGTCAAGGTCAGTTCGGAGACCATTCTGACTGTTTCCACATGTCCTAACTGCGTTAATCAATGTCGAGGCTAATGAAACCAGATGTCAAGGCAAATGAGTTTGGTTTCATGTTGGGATGGTGCTGTGTTCTCTGTGCAGAGTTGCATCCCTTGTTGCAGTGCCAGCATCTGTGGTAGATTCAAGGTCAATTTTACCCTGATTAGGATCCTAGGTTTGCTCATACTCTAGGATGTAAATGTCTTTAGTCTTTGCTCATAGGATAGTTGGGGTGTATTCTTACATTTTGTAGGGCGGTCGGGTAGCCTAGTGGTTAAAGCGTCCGCCTGTCACGTCAAAGACCCTGGTTCGATTCTCGACATGGGTACAATGCGCGAAGCCCATTTCTGGTGTCCCCCGCCGTGATATTGCTGGAATATTGCTAAAAGCGGCGTAAAACCATACTCACTCACTCATTCATATTTTGTTTCTTATTATATTTGAATAAATGTTTATCTAACCTGACTGAAAGTCATGTGAGATTATGTCGAGTCACGTTGTCCATCTGTAGTTATCTTTTGCACTTTTTGACTGCTTCTTTGACTGATCCCAGCTACGGTGTCTCTGAAATTCTGATCTGATTTTAAACAAGGCCGCCACAGAGGCCATATTGGAAATGTCATTTTTGGCCATAACGTAATAACATAATTTGATTTTCAGCAAGTAAGTGATGTTAGGAATAACATCTGAAATCTTTTTTGGCATAGTTTCATTTTTGATCCAATTACAACCTTTAACTTTCATGTTTGCCCCGTTTTTCTGGTATTACTGTATTTTCCTGTTGCGCTGAAACCATTTTTTTATAATCCAAGTTATACTGTCACATAATTTCAATCCTATAATAAACAGTTTGTATACCATTAATGGCTATCAATAGGCCATCTTTTTCTCAAAATGTATTCAAATTTGGTATAAACATAGTAACTACAAGGGCACAACATGCATGTTCCCGTTCTTAAATATTATGAATTTTGACCTTGATTAAACCTTTACAGGATAACCGTAAGTGTCAAGAAAATGAAATGATTTTGTGGCAATAAAAATCAAAGTACCGGTAAGTGCAAATTGGAAAACCATATCTTGAGCAGACAAATAGCTTAATTGCTATCATGTTTCGTCAAATTACATGCATACATTGGGGAGCAAGAACTAAAAGTAGTTTTTGCATATGGTTGCCATGGAAACCAAACTTGACTCCAAACATAAACTGTTGGAGCAACACTGGGAGAGGCTGTGGGTAGGATGGTCAAGTCACAGTTTCACCATCCTACATCTTTTTATATAGGTTATAAATAGTGAAACAAGTCCATGGACAACAGGCCAGCATGTTTTTCCCTTTGACTCATTTGTTTGTTACCCCTTGGCTGATCAAAGCTAAAAAGGCCTTTGTTTGGCCACTGAGCCATTCAATGAGAAGTTTCTTTCTTGTGTGGGGCAACTTTAGAGTTACATAGGACCCTGTGACCCCATTGACCTGACCTTGACCTTTGCAGTTGAAAGACCTTTGAACTTGCACCATGCTCTAAAGCATCTTCTACTCTAGCTGATGAAGTTCAATTTGGCATGTAGGTTCTTTTTTGTGAAGACATATTTTGATCAAATTGATGTGATTTAATTTTTATTTTTTTTAATATTTAAAAAATCTGATTGTACAAAACAGTTTAAAATCTTGTTCTTATGAAACACTGGGCACTGGACTTAAACTTTGTGTGAATGTGAAAACCATAAGAAGATTGAAGTTTGTTAGAGGCATCACTATTTGCACTCAACATCATTGGTCTAAACAATGTTGCAGAAATTATGTTTTGTGTGTTTCCCATAACCCTTAGCACCAATTTATCTAACTTCACCATAGATGTCTTTTTTGTGTTATTGGATGCAGCTGAGGTGTTTATCCTTAAATATTGTAAATCATGAAATTAATACATAAAAATGAGAGTGTCCCTTGTTGCATTATTAAAGTGACACACTATTACTGAAACATGTGAACATATCCTTGTAGAATTGACAATGTGTGAACTGAGGAAAAACTCACTCTACATAATCAAAGTGAAAGCATTTGTCTTATTGGCTGATTTAAGTTTCAGCACGACAGGACTTTGCAATACAGCTATTGTAACAGAGGAGGTTTGGTTTCTGTTTGATGTTCAGTTTCAATTTAATATATTGATACAATGGGCAGATGCAGCAGCTCCCACAGATAGGTCTATGCACTTCAGTGTTTGACTGTACTAAAACTGTTTCTTTTTTCATCTTTATTATACAACCTGATATACACAACCATTCATTGACTGGGTTTGCTGATAGCAGGAATTTAATCATCATCCAGATCAACATTGTGAAGTCGCCCTGGATGGTGTTGTTTAAAATCAGGAGAACCAGTAGCCATACTTAATGTGATATTGTAGTTTATCATCAAGAATGTTAGCCAGCTCTGATTTTATATGGTGGTTATGCATCAGTAGCCAACCCTAAAAGGATATGGTGGTTATTCATCGGTACCAAGCTCTGATGGGATATGGTGCTTTTTCATCAGTAGCCAGCCCTGATGGGATATGTTGGTTATTCATTTGTAGCCAACCCTGATTTTATACGGTGCTCATTTATCAGTAGCCAGCCCTAAAATGATATGGTGCTTATTTATCAGTGGCCAACCCTGATGGGATATGGTAGTTATTCAACGGTAGCCAACCCTGGTGGGATATGGTAGTTATTCATCAGTAGACAGCACTGATGGGATTTGGTGGTTATTCATCAGTAGTCAACCCTGAAGTGATATGGTGGTTATTCATCAGTAGCCAATCCTAATGGGATATTGTGGTTATTCATCAGTAGCCAGCCCTGGTGGGATATGTTGGTTATTCATTTGTAGCCAACCCTGATTTTATATGGTGCTTATTCATCAGTAGCCAGCCCTAAAATGATATGGTGTTTATTCATCAGTAGCCAACCCTGATGGGATATGGTAGTTATTCATCAGTAGCCAGCCCTAAAAGGATATGTTTTTTATTCATCAGTAGCCAGCCGTGATGGGATATGGTTGTTATTCATCAGTAGCCAACCCTGAAGTGATATGGTGGTTATTTATCAGTAGCCAGCCCTGATGGGATATGGTAGTTATTCATCAGTAGCAAACCCTGATGAGATATGGTTGTTATTCATCAGTAGCCAGCCGTGATGGGATATGGTTGTTATTCATCAGTAGCCAACCGTGATGGGATATGGTGGTTATTTATCAGTAGCCAGCCCTGATGGGATATGGTAGTTATTCATCAGTAGCCAACCCTGATGAGATATGGTTGTTATTCATCAGTAGCCAGCCCTGATGGGATATGGTTGTTATTCATCAGTAGCCAACCCTGAAGTGATATGGTGGTTATTTATCAGTAGCCAGCCCTGATGGGATATGGTAGTTATTCATCAGTAGCAAACCCTGATGAGATATGGTTGTTATTCATCAGTAGCCAGCCGTGATGGGATATGGTTGTTATTCATCAGTAGCCAACCCTGAAGTGATATGGTGGTTATTTATCAGTAGCCAGCCCTGATGGGATATGGTAGTTATTCATCAGTAGCCAACCCTGATGGGATATGGTTGTTATTTACCACAAGCCAACAATGATGGGATATGGTTGTTATTCATCAGTAGCCACTCAAGATGACATATCTTAGTTATTCATCACTGAGAATGTTAGTAGCCAGTCAAGACAAGAAACCATGGTTATATTCCACACCAACAATGTCAGTAGCCAGCCCTGATTGGATATGGTTGTTATTTGTCAATATCTAGCTGTACGGTGGTCATTCATTGGTATAGCAAACTTTGGTTGGCTATCATGATTATTTGTCAGTAGCCTGCCATGATGGGATATATCATGATTATTTGTCAGTAGCCTGCCATGATGGGATATATCATGATTATTTGTCAGTAGCCTGCCATGATGGGATATATCATGATTATTTGTCAGTAGCCTGCCATGATGGGATATATCATGATTATTTGTCAGTAGCCTGCCATGATGGGAAATATTATGATTATTTGTCAGTAGCCTGCCATGATGGGATATATCATGCTTATTTGTCAGTAGCCTGCCATGATGGGATATATCATGCTTATTTGTCAGTAGCCTGCCATGATGGGATATATCATGCTTATTTGTCAGTAGCCTGCCATGATGGGATATATCATGATTATTTGTCAGTAGCCTGCCATGATGGGATATATCATGATTATTTGTCAGTAGCCTGCCATGATGGGAAATATCATGCTTATTTGTCAGTAGCCTACCATGATGGGAAATATCATGCTTATTTGCCAGTAGCCTGCCATGATGGGATATATCATGCTTATTTGTCAGTAGCCTGCCATGATGGGATATATCATGATTATTTGTCAGGGCAGAGTAAGAGAGTACATGCAGAAGACTTAGTTTATCATACCATTAACATGGCCAATGTAAGGGATGCATGGGTTCGTCAGCTTGAATCCTGACAGTTTCTTGGGCTTTGGTCCTACCCGACACTAAAGCACATGTAGCACATGTGGTGTCTCCTTAGGCAAGTGCCTTTGTTCATAATATGCCTCTGTTCACCCAGCAGTATATGGATTCAGATGGTTATGTTAACCTTCTAGCGCCTCATAGGCAGCTTGGGTTGCATACTCCCATGGGAGCTGAGAAAGAAAATCGAGTGCGTAGTGATCATTTGACCGGGGTAGTAATGGTGGATGCGCTTTGAGCATTCGTCACCAGATGGACAATAGAGCATTACAAATATCCATTTATTTATTATAACGTGTTTATGCAGTTGCGACGTTGCTTGGTGACTTGGTTTCATGTAATGGATCCAATGTTTTTATCTAAGAATTTCAGAATCACGTCCCCATGTTAACATGGCAATCCTAGCCATCCGAATTGAAATCAGGATTTGATGTTGCAAGCTATGAGAATGAAGGCTGAAGTGATAGGTGGGTTTTTTCCAAAGTAATATCTTCAGTCAATGGGAGTGTGAGCCTCAGATTGAAAATGTGTTTACCATGGAAATAATTGAGGAGCCCCAGTGCAATATAAAGTGACAACATCATCAGGCTTTGTGGAGACATTTCGTTCTCATCATTGGAGTCTGAGTTAAACAACCACCTCTCACCACAGGCAGTGTAATATGACATTCAGTTGAGAAGCATAGGTTTCAGTACATCTGGAAGGTGCTGTACAGATAGGTGACATCAAGGAAGACCTATTCTGAGGTGTCACACCTACAGACAGGTCACACCTGAGAGTAGGTCTCCCTTGATGTCTCCTGTACAGAAAGATCACACCTGAGAGTAGGTCTTCCTTGATGGTCACCTGTACAGATAGGTCACACCTGAGTGTTCATTACCCTGTGATCACCTGAACAGATAGGGCACACCTGAGTGTTCTTCACCCTGTGATCACCTGTACAGATAGGGCACACCTGAGTGTTCATTACCCTGTGATCACCTGTACAGACAGGTCACACCTGAGTGTTCATTACCCTGTGATCACCTGTACAGACAGGTCACACCTGAGAGTAAGTCTTCCCTGTGATCACCTGTACAGATAGGGCACACCTGAGAGTAAGTCTTCCCTGATGTCACCTGTACAGATAGGGCACACCTGAGTGTAGGTCTTCCCTGATGTCATATGTACAGACAGGTCACACCTGAGAGTAGGTCTCCCTTGATGTTCTGTACAGATAGGTCACACCTGAGTGTTCTTTACCCTGTGATCACCTGTACAGATAAGGCACACCTGAGAGTAGGTCTTCCTTGATGTTCTGTACAGATAGGTCACACCTGAGTGTTCTTCACCCTGTGATCACCTGTACAGATAAGGCACACCTGAGATTTGGTCTTCCCTGATGTCACCTGTACAGACAGGTCACACCTGAGTGTTCATTACCCTGTGATCAACTGTACAGATAGGTCACACCTGAGAGTAAGTCTTCCTTGATGGTCACCTGTACAGATAGGTCACACCTGAGTGTTCTTCACCCTGTGATCACCTGTACAGATAGGGCACACCTGAGTGTTCTTCACCCTGTGATCACCTGTACAGATGAGGCACACAGAGTGTTCATTACCCTGTTATCACCTGTACAGATAGGTCACACCTGAGTGTTCTTTACCCTGTGATCACCTGTACAGACAGGTCACACCTGAGTGTTCATTACCCTGTGATCACAGACAGACAGGTCACATCTGAGAGTAAGTCTCCCTTGATGCTCTGTACAGATAGGGCACACCTGAGTGTTCTTTACCCTGTGATCACCTGTACAGATAGGATAATATCGCTGCACTATGTTGACTGCTCACTGACTCATAAACCCATGAGGAGATCATTAAAATGCTGGTACACCAATTTTACTGATCTGATCATATTCCCTCACACAATAATGACAAAATGAAACAATATTTCTTCCCTGATGGCAATAACAGATAACGAAAATATGAATTACCCTCAGACAAAAATAGATTCTTTTACAAACTAAATCTTCTTGGTTACCAAAAAAATAGGCATAATTCAGAACATACGATGGCATGAACGTGTGTTTTGGTCGTTATCCTGAATACCGAATGGTTAAGCAATCTTTTTCAAGTGTGCTGGGCCCTTACCCTCTAATCCTCAACCATATAAATGTCTCTTTTATTTGAATCTATTGTGGCATTAGGTATTCTATGTGCTGCTTGTTTCCGAATAGAGTTTGTAATGTTGTTATCAAACACTTCAGGCACAAGTTCATTGGCAATAGAAGTTAGGGCTGATTTGACTTTATAGAGTGAGAAAGGTTAATAAAAGCACTTGTGCTGTTTTAGCTTCCCTATCTGGGTCCAAGAAGCACCTGCATTGAGGTTAAAAAAAACTTACAGCTGTCTTCACTATTTGTACCAGACACAATTTGTTTTGGGAACAGTTAATCTGGTTTGTTGCATGTCGGCAGGTTTTTTATATTTTTTAGTATTTATTTTCTATTTGTTTTACAGATCTACCAACCCAGTATACTGAGTAAATGGAAAAAGACTTTAATCTTTTTAATTTTTTTAAATTTTTTTTATTCTGATAAAGAAATAAAAGAACAAAAAATATTTTTTCGAGAATCTTGCGTTGCAGTAGAGAAATGATGTTGCCTTTAGGACTCTCGTTTCTCACACCTACATGTATTTAAAAATGCAATTAAAAGTATTATGGAGTACAGAGAGAGTTAATGTGCTGTATATTTTTTTTATCTTCTCACAGTTTAAACGTACAGTTCTATTGTCTCAGTATTAAAGGGCATTTAAGTCCAAATACAGGTATATGTCGAGTCAGATCTCATCTTTGCGAAAGTTTTAGAAATGGAATATTTAATTGCTAGTTTTAATTAAGTCTTTCTTCTTGTAGGTTTTATTTCACTCTACTGACCATGACTTGAAAAAGTAGGTTTTTTTTCACTTTTATGAATATGTTTGTTTTGACCACTAAACTTTTGGTTCTGAAAATGTTTCAACAAGACATATGCTTTATTCAATCCATTCATAATGGTTTTATATCTTCCGAATAATTAGGTTTATTTAAAAGGGAGGTCACCCTAATTGCCATCTGGAGTGGGTTTTACTCATTTTTTCTGTATAATGTATTAAATAGGCATTGTGTTGTACCACGAATTTGGTGAAAGATATTATTTGGTCAAATTAATTTGGGATAAATTTAAACAGGATAAAGGGTTAGTTAGCCTAGTGGTTGAAGGTGAATGCTGAATTTCTGGGTTTGATTCCCAACATGGGTACAAAGTATGTAGTCCATTAATTTGATAGTTTGGAATATGAGCTAAATCCCTTGAATGTTAACCTCTGCCTATGAAAGTCGAGTCTAAATTAAAAACACAGTATTCAGTCAAGGACATCAACAGTGATCACTAACACATCTACGTTACACCACATACTTTGAGGGTGTGTTGGAGTAGCCAAGTGGATGAAACATTAATTCATCACACTGCAGAGACTGGTTCAATTCCCACATGGGTGATGTGTGATGCCCATTCTTTATGTCCCTTGCGGACTGCCTCCGTGGTTTTGTGGTAGAGCGGAAGGTCCGGGGTTTGATCCCCGGCCGCGTCATACCAAAAGACGTTAAAAGATGTTACTTGTTGTTACCCTGTATAGCGCTCGGCATTAGGGGGCTAGAACAAGGTCTGGTTTGCTTGGAGTCAGTATACTTTGTCTGAGTGGGGTATTCATGTTAAACTGCGGCATGGTATCTCAGTGAGCTAGCACTATAAATCGGCATCAGTCCAGGCTTGTACAAGCAGCCACACACAACGTGCATGCACGTCGCTATATAAGTTAAGTAATCTTGGACACGACGTTAAACCCCATTTCAACTCACCATGTGTCCCTCGCCATGGCTGGACTATCTCTAAAAGCTGTGCAAAACCGTATGTTCACTCACCACAACCTGAATAACACAAGCAAAGGACCCGTTGTGCCTATGATACAGAAATTATTTGACATATTGATAGGAATACAACCCTAATTACCAGAAATTGCAGTACATTTGAATGTAGACCGTAAGCCTGTAACATGATTAGAGCTGGGACCAGTGCTATCCTACAGGGACACTGGTGAACTACCTCCTGGGAAACTGGTGAAATATCCCGGAGAATGCAAGGGATGTTATCCTAACTGGATCAGAATCAGGAAGTATCTTGTCTCAAGAGTTTGTATACTTGCGAAATTTAATTACCACGTATACTAGGTGGCGCTACCTGTAGGCAGGAGAGGATCTCTGAATCACCATCGGGATGGGAAATACGATTGACCTGCGCCGCTGACGTGATGGCGTGTTTATTTGCTGTCTGCCTCGCGCATATACACGTAATTGCGGTACTAATTCAATTTTCGGCTAAATGTAGTGGCAGGGTCAAGTAGAGCAGTAGGTAGTAAGTTGATTGTAGATGCTTCGCGAAAAGCTTGTCCTTGGCCATCAACAGTTCTCGAGATGGTATTAGGCAGACTACCACAGGCGATACAGGGCTATATTCACAATGAAATTGGGGTGATTTGGGGGAGGGTGTTGGGACACTGTCATCTCCTGTTTGGACTGTCATCTGTTTCTGCTGACATTTGTATAATTAAGTATTTGAATTGATTTTGAGGTTGTAGCTCAATAAATCTTAATTTCGCCCATGTCTGTAAAGTGCCTACGGGTTAGCTTCAGAAAGTGTTTTGTGATGGGAAGCATGTTGGCGAACCTGTGAATATGCTTGATGAAATTGATGTGACATTTGAAGGCTAGAATAAATAAAGTGGTCAGCTATGAAAATTGCTACTACAAAATTTGGATGGATATGCGAATAGAAGAATTTTTATCCTAACTCATTCTAACTTGCGAAACTAATAGTGTATGTGTCGCACATCGATGTCGGTGAATAATATTTGTAGAACCTGTAAATATATTTTACGAAAATTAGTGTGCCATATGTACTGATTTCAACTTACTTGAGTTTGTTTATCAATAGAGAGAAAAAAGATCTGATTTTAATGAGATTGCTTGAGTGTATGAATGAGTACATAATGCTTAACACTGTATTATCAATGTTGCAGGTAATCACGGCAATCGCTATTGTCATGTTGCTTTAAATATACTACTCAAAAGAAGTTAAGGATCACTCGCTTCTTTCTTATTACTATTGTTTATCTTGCCATGACAGATTAACTACAGTAATATGAAATATTAACTTCTTTTGAGTAGTATATTAACATCCCCCAAACAGTGGATAAGACAACACACAAAAGATGGCCTCCAGGCTCTCGTTCAACAAAATGACAGTCATAACTTTGACACAGTGTGAAAGGCCCGTACCATGGTGGAATATTTTCTTAGAGCAGCAATAAAACTCACTCACTCACTCACTCACTCACTCACTCACTCACTCACTCACTCACTCACTCACTCACTCACAGGACTATTGTACCTGAAGATTGTACCGCCATTAACACAAATTAGTTGACTTAGTTGTAGGGGTGGTGGGGTAGCCTATAGGTCGAGGTGTTCGCTCATCACACTGAAGGCCCAGGTTCTATTCCCAACTAGGTACAATATGTGAAGCACGTTTGTGATGTCCCTTGCTGGGATATTGCTAGAAATTGCTAAAAGAGGCATAAAACCCAACCCACTTGCTCGCACAAAAAAAGCCAACTCGCTCTCACGAATGCAGCACGCTTGTTCACAGATTTAAGTGTTTAACGACTTGAAAATATCTAGTACATGGAATCCTAAATGTAAAAACTTATAAACTCTGAATCTTCGTGGTCGACGGAGCCATGGTGTTCATCAGTGATCTCTTGTGATCTGGAAGTACCCCATTCATGCACAGAGAGCATGGTAGTGCAGTCCACTGATTTAGCACAACTTACTGGGACCCTCAGCACTTGAGACCAGTCTGGGCCTTCCTTAGTATTTCCCCAATAATCTCTTTGTGCTGTAGAATATAGGGAAGCAATCATTACAATACATTGATTTCATGAAAAATAGACATATCTAAAGCATGCTATGTACTGCCTTCTTTTATTTACCCAATGTGAATTTTCCCATGTTATGATATGTTTTTCGAGAATATGTTTTTGCTATGAATTGATTTGTTGACAGTCAGTTTGATTAGGTTGTTTTTTAGCGATGTATATGGGCGATGTGTTTTCATGTTTAGGGCATTTCCTGTTGTGCCTGTGCTTATTAAGTTGTTTTCAGTCTGCAGATCAATCAACCACAGCCAAACTCCAAACACTGGAAACTAAATGGTGATAATTAAAAAAATAAATGATAGAAAAAAACACACAAAATGCAAGAAAATAATAATGGAAAATCTTCCTATTTTTAACTTTTCCATGCTAATTGTAAACATCATGAACATCATGCCCACCAGTCACAGTTTGGTTGAGACCCGTGAAGATCCAGGGTAGAAAAGGTCTTCAGCAACCCATGCTTGCCCTAAAAGGCGGTTATGCTTGTGGTAAGAGGCGACTAATGGGATCGGGTGGTCAGGCTTGCTGACTTGATTGACGCATGTCAACGATCCCAATTGTGTGGACCGATGCTCATTATGTCCATCACTAGATTGTCTGGAGTATTGCTGAGTGCGGCATCAAACAACAAACAAACCCCAAAACAGTATGGTTGATGCTGATATGTTTGCAGAAATTCTGTTGTTGATCATATGATTAGAGCTCATTACCGACCCTGCTGATGTAAAAGTCAAAGGAATCTTCATTTTGGATTGGCCCATGGCTGGCTCAGTAATTCGTGGTTTGGGATTCTAGGCAAAGATAGCTTGGTGTTCAGTTCCCCATGCTTGTCATTAGAGTGAGTGAGTTAGGTTGGATTTATAACTTGCCTGTGAAGAGATCACCCGTTTAATAAACATACAGCTGTATTACACATTGTGTAATACCAAAACGCGTGCTTATGTACTTTCGGAACCTGTTTCACAAACAAATATTGAAAGCTCTCAACATCCCTTGGCTTATTCAACGACATTGCGTGTGGAGATGATAGATCACTGAGAGGAGCTTATGCACACCGGATGACCCCAGCAACCTTGTTGTTAGGTTGACGTCACATGGCATTGTTTCGCCGAAGGATCTTGCAAAAGAATTCCACAAATTATGTCATCGGGTATTGTGACGTGATTGTAAACTTTGAGGTGCAAGGCCCCGTTCCACAAGGCGATCGTACAGTAGCGCGACGACAGTCGTTGGTCAAAGTTAAAGTATGTGAGTTGCGATAACCTTAACGCTACGATAATTTTGTGGAACGGACGTCTGAATTCTAAAGGTGGCAGTTTGATGGTATTAAATTCATACGTTTCAACTTTTGACGTATTTGAAGTATTACTGTGTTGAACTCAGTTGGATTATGCCGTGGATCGTGTAGGTGTCAGCCTATTCACACTCAACAGTATAATTCTAAAAACGTTATAAATGGCCAGTAATAAATAAAATACTAAACTCGCTCCCGTGTAAAACCAATTTTATGAAACTCGTGAATAGTTATGGTATACCAGAACTATTCACTCGTTTCATAAAATTGGTATTAAACGGGAGCTCGTTTAGTATTCTATATTTATAACATGGCTTTGAGCAGTATTCCAGTAGTATATCACGGCATGTCAGCTAAATGTGAGAGGAAAGCCTGAAGTGAGGTTTGTCTGGTCCAGATTCAACCTGGCCGTGTAATTTACAGGCAGCCATGATAAAGTAATATTGCTGACTATAGTACAACGACCAGAATCCGTTCACTTCCTACAAGCAGGCAGCAGTGTTGAGAGAAGCACACGTCATCAATATTGCAAGTGTGAGTAAATATAGCCTCGGTCCCTCAAGAATAGCAGGGTGATTATCTGGGACTTAATCACACATCAGGTCTGGAGATTTCAACATGAATGATTAAATATGTAAACCTCCACTTCTTTCTGAGTGATGAATTCATCCTGAGTGCATTGTTAGTTTGTCCCTTCTCCATCGCAGATTGGTTCAGATGGAGTAATGTGCCGAACTACACAGTCAGGCATGGCCCCTGTTGTCAACACCAACCAATACCATTTGTCACAAAACATATATCAAACAGCTTTTTATCTCTCACTACAAAGTGAAGTTGGGAATATATACTACGCAAAAGAAGTTAAGGACCATCTGATTCATATTACTTTAGTTACGCTGTCATGCCGTGACAGATTAACTATAGCAACATGAAAAAAATCAGATGGTCCTTTACTTTTTTTGAGTAGTATAGTATTGGGTTCCATATGTCAGTCCATCCCACTTCAATGGTTACAAGTTCTTTTGGAAACTGCGTTGGATACAAGGATAGTATTTTGCATTCATCAGTAGGGGATCAATGAGTTGAAGTTTGAAAACTCTCATCGGAAATCTATCTTATACAGAGTTATGGCCCTTGTTCATATTGTTTGTTTGTTTGTATGTTGTTTAATGCTGCACTCAGCAATATTCCGACTATATGACTGCAGTGTGTAAATAATTGAATCTTGACCAGACAATCCAGTGATTGACATCATGAGCATCGATCTACACAATTGGGATATAACAAAATGCATCAACCAAATCAGTGAGTATGACCACCCAATCCCCTTTGTCGCCTCTTTTGACAAGCATAGTTGCCTGTTACGGCAAGCATGGGTTGCTGAAGACCTATGCTACCCCAGATCTTCACGGGACCCCTTGTTTGTAACTTTCTTCAAAACTATTATGTCAGTATTCAAAATGTATCAGAAGTGAAAAAAAGTAAGAAAGGTTTTGTATGGTTATGGTGTTTCAAATCCCTGTGGGGGCGGTTGGGTAGCCTCATGGTTAAAGCATTCGCTCGTCACGCCAAAGACCCGAGTTCAATTCCCGACATGGGTACAATGTGTGAAGCCCATTACTGGTGTCCCCCGCCGTGATATTGCTGGAATATTGCTAAAAGCGGCGTAAAACCATACTCACTCACTCACTCAAATCCCTGTGTTTGGTTGGCCCAGTTGTCAGAGGCAGCCCTGTTGAAAGACCTGACTGTGGGTGGCTAAGCTGTTTGACTTAGTGATTTTGTGTCATTGTACACCGATGGTATGCAGTCAACCAATGGATTTCCAGGGCAAGTTGATTATTACAGGACGACATAAGATTTTGCTGACGGTGGCCAAAACATGCACTAACTTTCACATGTCAGGGAGCTTCAGTGGAAACTGTTATAGGAATTCTTGGAGCAGAGCCTGGTGGTTCCAACTATGGCTCGTCATACTGATGATTGGGCTTGGTGTCTCACACCTCTGTATGGATTCTGGCAGGTCCCAGATACAAGGGTGCCAACCCTCCCTGAATCCTGAATACCATCTAAGTTTTCTCATTGCTAACACCTGAATCCTGAATACTACTTAACACAAATCTCAAAAGCATTGAGAAAAAGGCGCAGTTTTGAAGTTAAATTACTGAAAAAATATAATGTATTTAGGAAACTTTTACAAAAACAAATAATTTTTGGGGAATGTAGAAACTGAGTACAAAATACAATTATAGTTGCGTCCCACGTACCACACAGCTGAGACCCCCAAATCCTGAGTACCGAAGGGGAGTTGGCAGCTTGAAGTTCCCTAATGCCATGATTGTAAGGGCTGACAAATAAGGATCAGCTTATTACAATGTGTGAGTGAGTGAGTTTGGTTTAACGCCACTTTTAACAGTATTCCAGTTATATCACGGCGTGTCAGCTTAACGTGGGAGGAAAGCCCGAAGTGATGCAGGTCTCAGACGTTTACCACTTCGGTGAAACCCACAAGCACAGGAATGGTACTGACAAACCTAGAAACATAATCGGGGTGAACCAGGACTCAAACCCACAATCAAAGAATTCTGGCGTGCCCAAGGGACCCAACTCTGCACAGTGAATCACAGCGCCTTAGACGACTGGGACACCCGTGCCCCCCTACAATGTGTGACCTGGATGACCGTGTGTCAACATGGCATCCGATGTTGCTCATGCTATCAATCTCTGTTTACCTGGCCCATTCTCCATTATTTATAGGCCATCACGCTAGAGGTGAAATATTGATGACTGGCGCTTTCTTTCTGTCTTCATTTCAAGGGTTCATACACTAAAAATACAATACTGGTACTCATTCCATCATTTTACAGTTGTCAGGAATAGACTACATTTTTATACAAGATGCTGTATAGATTTTCTATTTTGAAAGAAAATAACTGTCATTAAGTAACAAGTACTTGTCAATATTAATTGTCATCCTCGTTTGATTGGCTGCATCTGCATGCAATGCATAATGTCAGCTGCCAATCAAATTGGCTTGATTACTTACAGGTAGGCAGTCTTGTGTTTAGTTCTATTTGAAGGGTACTGTTTTGTTTCTTTGAAGCTTTACATGTTTTTAAGATTCTATACATATCTCTCAGCAGTGTTCTGTCACAAATGTTATCGGCTGTGCAGGTTTTTGTGATTTCTCAGAATTTTGTCTAAATAAAGATATAAGTTGAGTTTGTTCATTAGCAACTTCTAAAAAGAATTTGACATATGTTATTGTCTTGATTGCCCTGAAATCTCAGTTCATCTTGTGTTCCCTGGTGTAGTTTTGGGTTCAGGAGGTAACCAGCCTGTCATTTAAGAAGGGGATCATATGGTCCTTGTTCACAGCTGAGTAGGCGTAATAGAAGGTTGTGTGATTGCCAGATACAACACTCTCGAAGCTTTGACCTAGTGTGTTTTATCATACCCCGATTACATTTGTAACTTTGCATTGCCTAGACTTGATTACATACAATACAATCGACTCTGTTTTGGGGAGAGATTTTTTATGAATATGGAAAGGGTTTTGTCGTTTTATTTATATACAAGATAATGGATATATGGATGTTTTTTTTAGACCAGGCATTTCGAATTTTGGTGGTATTTGGGGACCTTTAACTTGAAAACTACCAAATAGATTTATTTCAAACTTTTGAACACTTTCTGTGGAAATAGGAGAGGTGCAATGTAAGTTTGATTTCAATATTGGGATTTTCTGATATATTTACTTTTTATTTTTTACTTAAACATTTGTACGACCTATAACTTAGAAACTATATTATGGAATATTTTCAAATTAAGCGAACAGTTTCCATGCTAATAGAAGAGGTGCAGTGCAAAGTTAGATTTTGATATGTAGGATTTCCTGAAACAATATGAATGTTTACATGTTTTGAACTTAGAATGATCTTTTTACTTCAACATTTGTGCAACCTATAACTCAGATTCTTTTTTGATTTAAGGAATACTTTGTATACTAATAGGAGAGGTGCAGTGCAAAGTTTGATTTTGATATGTGAATTTATTTTCTGAAAAAATATTGCTTTTTTTTCATGTTGTGAACTTAGAAATATGTTGGAGTCAAAGTTGGGGATATTAGTGATCCCTGCTCACTTCTTGCCTTGTTTATTTTTGTTCTTATAACTGATTTTATTGGTTTCAAAGTTTAATGTATTGTATGTAATTTATAGGTGGGGAACATGTAAGTATCAGTGAATTAAATTTATAGTGGGTTTCAGATTTGATTTTTCTGCTGTCATGAAATCTGTAAACTACTTGAAAACAAATAATGCTGTGGCTGTGTTTCAGTTTCGGACAATGACTGGCTACGTAAACACAACTGAGTGTCGGGAGAAGCTTTTTGAAAACCGTACGAAAACAAGATCACCAAAGACCGTCCAACTTTGTATGAACATGAATGACAAACCTTGGATACCAGAAATGGCTCCATATCTTGATATAAGTCAATAAATCTTCTGTAGTTTTATCATAAAAAATCAAATCGGTCGTGTTTAAGTGTCTGCAATAATCACAGTGGGCGGAGCTTATTTAGGAGTGCGCTATAAATAAGTACACTTGTTTAAGCATTAACCAATGAAATGTGTGTGTTACGACATTATATTGACCTGTCCGATCACTCGTATAGGCTACGCCCACTCAGAGTGCGTTAGTTCCGCAAATGCCCCTTTAAATAATGTATTTCAGAGTCAGTAACCATACTACAACAACGCCAGGGCTGAGGCTGTGTGTCTCTTGTGTTTTCATTTGAAAGATTTCCAGAAAAACAAATACATCCATCTGAGAACATTCATAAACTGTGTTATAAGTGCAGTTACATTCCTTACACAATATCATACTCACTGATGAGCTGAAACAATCTTTGCCTGAATTTATATCTGAATCATTGTCTAGTGGATAGAGCATCTGCCCGGAGAGCGGAAGGTCTGTGGTACTTTTTACCCTGCCTGGTGCTCGGCACTAAGGGGATAAAACAAGGTGCATGCATGTGCAATAATTTTGAACGTGACCCCATTTCGCTCACCTCTGAATCATTAACAATGCTGATTAGTTGGGCAGTCCCCCTGCAACACGCCTGATTAGGTGTACCTTCAACCAATGTGAAGTCCGTGTGTGGCGCCTGAAGTGCCATGTGTGTGTTGAAGTCAAGGTCACAAGGCAAATTGACAAAGAAAAGATTTTCTATCAATCAAATACTAACCTAAATACCAGGTCTCGTATACAGTCTACTAGGGCTGGGACGGGTAACTTGGGTACTCGGGTCAGGTGGGTCCTGAGTAGGACCCGGGTACCCACACCACTACCCGGACCCGTGGTTAGTCACGTGATAAACTGTTTAATGAAGTTAACAATAAACTCCATGGTTACACTACAAGTACTGCTAATTCCACATTTCTTTCAGACAACGCAACCGTTCGTTCTATCTTTTATGTGGTCATGTAAGCAAAAACGTCTAACAACTTCAGTGTATGCATTAGCAGATCGTTTTATACATGTATCTGAATAGTTTTTGCCAGGGCTCCTCTACCCTGGTAATAACGCCAACATCTGTCCAGGAAAATGTGGGCGTTATAACCAGGGTGGCATTATAACCAGGGAAGGCATTTTAGTCATGTCAAAACCAAGTCATACATGAATACATGTATATTTAATAAAAATCAGTGTAGTGCAGAGAGATCTGTATTCATTCAACAAGTACATACATATGTAATATAACACTCATATTGTTTGTGCACTAAATGGACATAGCACACTGTCATACTGGCATTCATTGTGCCTTACAGAAGCCTTGTATTGATTACAGCTGTATAGTGAATATGATTAAAACCAGTGTTTAACAATGAAGCCAGTGCACTATGTTCAAGACATCATGGCACCATCATGAACAAGTTCCCACATGCATAGGGGCGGTCGGGTAGCCTAGTGGTTAAAGTGTTCACTCATCACACCAAAGCCCCGAGTTCGATTCCCAACATGGGTACAACGTGTGAAGCCCATTTCTGGTGTCTCACCTTGATATTGCTGGAATATTACTAAAAACAGCGTCAAAGTTGGTTGGTTGGTCTACTGATGTTTTTGCCTCCCTCCTCTCTCTCCCCCCCCCCCCCCCCCCCCCCTGAATCAACTTCTTCTTTATTTAATTGGACATGACATCTTTTATTAAAGTTGTATGGTTTTATGGATGGTATTGTACAAGTGGTTCATGCATGTTAATATTATGATAATGTTGAGGTGTGTGGTTACTCCGCATGAGGCTGTGCAATATAAAGCACACAGCAATACACCAGTGAGGCATTGTGTTTTTATCAATACCATGCTAAGAAAACCTCTAACAGACAAGTTTAATGAAGCAGCCTTGTGGATAAAACAAAGGTTCATCACATGAAAAACCCAGGTTCCACATGGATACAGTGTGACATCCATTCTTTGTGGTCCTCGACATGATATATACTACTCAAAAGAAGTTAACGACCACTCAATTCTTTCATATGACACTACATGGCAGGACAGATTAACTATGGTAGTATGAAAGATTTGGGTTGACTCTTTACTTCTTTCAATTAGTATATATGGCAGGAATATTGCTCAAAGTGGTGTGAACTTTCTATACTGATCTCCCAATGCTAACTATTAATGCTATAGTGACATGCTGTATTACTCTATTTATGATGTTTTAACTTTGCTAATTACAGATACAGTTGTGGAGTAGGACTCATGCTCGACAGTGTCGTCTGCACCTCGCAAATCAAGAAGATCATGTATCCAGGACAGTGTCGTCTGAACCGTCTGAATAAAAAAAGTCACATATACAGGACAGTGTCGTCTGAACCTTCTGAATCAAGAAAGTCACATATACAGGACAATGTTCTCTGCACATTCCGAATCAAGAAGATCATGTATCCAGGACAGTGTTGCCACAGAATCTTGTATCCTTGATCAAGCACACCTTGAACTGTATCCTTGAACAGGTGGCATATATTGCCAACCGAATGTAATGTATCCTTTATCAGAGAAGGTTAATTGCAATCCTCTCATTTGATTATGGCATTAATTGACATGTATATTTCATTTTCATATTTGACTTCAAAATACATCTGATATGAATAAAAATGATTATAATTAATAATGTGAATTATTTTCAATTTCATTTAACAATTATGATAAAAATTCTGAAATGGCAAAAAATCAAAGATCTTTTCTGAAAATTTTGGTATTAGAAGAACTAAGTTTGTTGAACTCCAATGGGTTATAATACACATTTAAGTTCAGGATCCCATTCCACAAAGCGATCTCAGCTCTACGACTACTGTAAGCATGGTTGTTACGATCATCTTTGCACTAGGACGGCTTTGTGGAACCGGGCCCTGAACTGTTACAGTAACTAAATGAGGGCACCATTAGAGATGGTTACTCTATGGTGTCTGTGTTCAGTCAGATGTATGTGGTCAGGTATGGAAGCTGTGTGTCTGACAGGAAGGGTATACAGTGTTGTAAAGGCTGTTGCTGTGTGTTGCAGATTGATCCCCATCGATCACATGGAGTTGGTGCTGTTGCATATCACAGCCGTCGGGGACGAGGCCAAGCTGTCCGAACGACCAAAACGAGAGGTACATATACTAACCACACCCATCATAGTGTTTTCAGATACAGTCAAACACTGTTGTGTCAAACTTTGATGTGTCGAAGTTACGGTTGTCTTGAAATAAAAGCTTGGTTGATGCCATCTTCCTGAGGCAAGGGAGTTAACTGACTTTAAAAGTCAAGTTTCCACCCTTGCCGAACTAGGCTGGAATTCCTGGGCTTGTCCGTAGCACCACCAGTGGCTATTGCGAGTTATGTCCTTTCTATGACTCTCCTACTGACCATTCAGATTCAACCTCTCGTATTTGCTTCAAACAAAACGGTTGCGCCCAGTCAAGATGATCTGATCGATAATCAAGATCTATATTGTGATAAAACGAGTCTTACACCGTGAAGTGCATCAAATCACGTGAGCACCTTGATTAAAAACATGAAAAGATTTAGAAAATATCTGTTGACAAGATTGGTTGATGCGTATTCCTTCTTTTCGGATGTGTCGTACCTCGGATAACTCGAAATACGTACGTAGGTCCCTTCAACTTCGACACAATGTTGTTTGCCTGTAGTTGGGTTATGTGAGGTACATATGCTGTCATTCTAACCATGTCATCAATGTGTTACCAGGTAGTTGGGACCAGACTCAGAGAATAGGTCCACGTAGCAATGATTTTATTCACTTCATACACTTGAAGTTGTTTCAAGTACAATGTTCAGTGAGACCAATCATTTCTTTCATTTGACGAATTTTCTTGGTCAATATGCCAAGATTGAGGAGGAATAATAACTTCATAAAATTAATGTTTGAGATTCATTTTCTGAAAATACTCTTGGAATAAAAGTTATATAAATAAAACTAAAATGTTTTAATTGAGCATATTATTAATAAAAAATAACATTGTTGTTTATATTTTTTACAAAATATATATATATTTTTTTTCCCTATATATTGTAAAAAATATAAATAACAATATTATTTTTTATTAATAATATGCTCAATTATATAGGGTCCGTGAAGATCCGGGGTAGAATAGGTCTTCAGAAACCCATGCTTGCTGTAAATGGCAACTATGCTTGTCGTAAGAGGCGACTAATGGGATTGGGTGGTCAGACTCGCTGACTGCTGAGTGCAGCGTTAAACAACAAACAAACAAACAATATATAGGGCTGATTCATCTGTTGGTCCTGCCTTGTATTGTTTTCTTTTGTCCTTCCCCCTGGAAGTTACCAGGGCCCCTTTCCACAAAGCGATGATCAGAACCCTCAGGGTTGGTGTACATAGCTACCTAGCACCTGCTTGTCAAACAAGGTGCCTAGAATTGGACTGGCTGAACATCGTGTATGACCTTGTTGACCTTGCTGATCTTGTGTATCATTATCCTCGGACGGGGTGGATCGTTGCTCTTGCCCAGACTCCATTCTTACAGCTATTCATACATTCCTTGCAATATTGGATGATCATCAAATGACACAATAAAAGATGGTATTCTTAGGTTACGAAATTGATAGCTGTGGCAGCAAACTTGCTGTGCAGAAATAATTGTCTGCCTTCACTGCCATGATGAAATGGTTATGAGTTTAGATTCCTGAATTTCATTTTTTTAAAGTGGTACTAGTCTGAAGAAAATTGGCAATCGTTTCAAATTTGATTCCAGTTGTTCAAACTGGTTTATATGTGTCTGCTCAGTTTTTCATGGTGTCTTTCTCCAGTAAATCATGAAATTAATGAATCACCAAATTAATGTGAGTGTCAACGCCAACCCTAAAGTGCAACATTACAGGACCCCCAAAGATCCGGGGTAGAATGGGTCTTCGGCAACCCATGCTTGCCGTAAAAGGCGACTATGCTTGTCGTAAGAGGCGACTAACAGAAACGGGTGGTCAGACTCACTGACTTGGTTGATGCATGTCATCGATCCCAATTGCGTGGATCGATGCTCATGATATCAATCACTGGATTGTCTGGTCCAGACTTGATTATTTACAGACCGCCGTCATATAGCTGGTATATTGCTAAGTGCGGCGTTAAACCACAAACCAACCAACCAACCAACCAATATGACATTACTGGTTCAAATGCGAGTCGCCCAACCTGTGAACTCAGCTCACGATAACACCAAGAAGTTGACTTAGAATACCAGGATATGGGGTGATGGCACTTTGACTGAAAAATATGTTTTGCTTTCGTCACAAACTTCACTTGATCAACATGTGTAAACAAATTGACTTCACTGGACATGAAATTTTGTAAGAAGCACTCAGTTACATGTCTTTGTTTCTGATACGTGCAGTGAACTTGACATGAAAATAAATGCCAAATATACAGATACAAATGTATCACTTATGAATTTTATGCTCACGTTAATCTTGTGATTACTGTGTATAACAATTAACAGTTTCACACATATGACACTGATGTCAACATGAAGACATAGAAACCATTGTACTTGACTAAATTTAGAAGAAAAAAGTCCTGCTAATTAGGCACATTATTTTGTGCGACACATCTTTTTTCAGTCACATCATTTCCAAAATTGACATCAAGGAAACTGAGAGTTAGCTGTGACGTTCAGTGTCATTCAAAGTTTCTCATCTGTTCTTCAGGAGGTTTTTTATCCATCTTCTGAAAAGCGGGGGGTTATCTTGATTAGCATATGTGTATCCGTCCGTTTTCCGTTTCCTGAGTATAAACATTAAATATTTCTTGTTGAAACTTGATATACAGATCAGTCTGGTGGTGAGTTTGTGCATTTTAAAGATTTGGGATTTTTAATTTTATTAATTTATTTTTTTGCCATGACAACGAGGTTGATTTCTACTGAAAATGAGGGTAGTGCTCGTTTCAGGAGAGGAACTCCAAAGCTGTTAAATATGTATAGAGCAAACTTGCTATATTTATCAGTCTAGTGTTTAACTGGTGCTTTTTGATAATTTGGGAATTTAAAAAAATATTTTATTATGGTTTCATGAAGTTGGACTTACTGAATATGAGGGTAGTGCTCGTTTCCGGAGCAAAACTCCAAAAGCATTGAATATTTCCTGTCGAAAATTGCTTTACAGATCAGTCTAGTGGAGAACTGGTGCCTTTTGATGGTTTGGGATGTTGAAAAGCGCTGAACAGCATTAAGTTTTTCTTCACTCAACTGAACTTATCAAGTGGCAGTGAATCAAAAGTGGGGTATGAGTAGACAAACTCCATTTCTGAATTGCACCAGACCGGGGAGATATGTCATCACCTGATGACTCTTGTTGTATCTACAGGTTGTTCATGTTGACTGGGATACATGGGGACCCCGTTGTCAGGGTCGACCTATCACTACAGAGTTGTGTCACTTCGACAAATCCTTGGATCCCCGATTTCCCTGATCAGGACTTTTGGTTTGGCAGCTCCATACTCGAGGAGATAAACGTTTAGGACCTTTGGGGTTGAGTTTTTCTGACACATCAGCCTGATGTTCTGTGAGGTTGCTGAAACACTGTTCAGTGTGGGGTTAAATTACTCAGTCAGTTGACTAATGCTTCTGAATGGTTGAAGTAACATTTTGGTTTAAAGTTATTATGTGTTATCAATATCTTGTACACAGACAACAGAGACTCCCCCTACCATGCATGATTCTCAAAATTGTGCACTCGACTGAGATACAAGCCTGTTGTGATTCAGGGTCGGAATAGCTAGGTGAGTGCCTGGTAGCGACTGAGCCATAGAGATACAAGCCTGTGGTGATTCAGGGTTGGAATAGCTAGGTGCCTGGTAGTGTCTGAGACATAGAGATATAAGCCTGTGGTGATTCAGGGTCAGAATAGCTAGGTGTCTGGTAGTGTCTGAGCCATAGAGATACAAGCCTGTGGTGATTCAGGGTCGGAATAGCTAGGTGCCTGGTAGCGACTGAGCCATAGAGATATAAGCCTGTCGTGATTCAGGGTCGGAATAGCTAGGTGCCTGGTAGCGACTGAGCCATAGAGATACAAGCCTGTGGTGATTCAGGGTCGGAATAGCTAGGTGCCTGGTAGCGTCTGAGCCATAGAGATACAAGCCTGTGGTGATTCAGGGTCGGAATAGCTAGGTGCCTGGTAGCGACTGAGCCATAGAGATACATGCCTGTGGTGATTCAGGGTTGGAATAGCTAGGTGCCTGGTAGTGTCTGAGCCATAGAGATATAAGCCTGTCGTGATTCAGGGTCGGAATAGCTAAGTGCCTTGTAGCGACTGAGCCATAGAGATATAAGCCTGTGGTGATTCAGGGTCGGAATAGCTAGGTGCCTGGTAGCCGACTCAGCTGGGCATTGGGTAAGTTTGCTGATGTCACCATACTCAGACGTCATTGAGGCTTGTACTAGTCCGGACTGATGCCGATTTATAGTGCTAGCCCACTGAGATACCATGTACAGTTTAACATGAATACCCCACTCAGACGCAGTATACTGACTCCAAGCCGGCCTGTCCTTGTTTCATCCCATAATGCCAAGCACCAGTTAGGGTAACAATAAGTAACATTTTTAGATGCCTTTGGTATGATGTGGCCAGGGATTGAACCCCTGACCTTCCACTCTCCATGAAGATGCGGGGTAGAATAGGCCTTCAGCAACCCATGCTTGACGTAAAAGGCGACGATGCTTGTAAGAGGCGACAAATGGGATCGGGGGGTCAGGCTTGCTGACTTAGTTGATGCATGTCATCTATCCCAATTGCGTGGATCGATGCTCATGATGTCAATCACTGGATTGTCTGGACCAGACTCGATTATTTACAGATCGCCATCATATAGCTGGAATATTGCTGAATGCGGCGTTAAACAACAAACAAACAAACAAAAACTCTCCAGGCAAGCACTCTACCCACTAGACCACGAAGGTGATCTCATGAAACAGAAATAAATTTAGGCAAAGATTGCTTTAGCTTGTCAAAGGAGTGGGAATGATTTGTTTAAGAATGAAACTTAGCTTATAAGAGAACACACTTTAACAAAACTGTAAAGGCTAATGACCTGAGTTAGTTGTGTTTGTACATCTGGAAATCTTTCAAAACAAAACAAGAAGCATTTACTCCATATAAGGGGCGGTGAGGTAGCCTAGTGATTAAAGCATTTGCTCGTCAGGCCAAAGACTCTGGTTCGATTCCCCACATAGGTACAATGTGTGAAGCCCATTTCTTCTGTCCCGTGATATTGCTGGAATATTGCTAAAAGTGGCATAAACAACACTCACTCACTCACTCACTCACTCACTCACTCACTCACTCACACTTTAAGCATCAACTAGACCACGGATTCATTCTTCAGAAAGTTTGGAAGAAGCCATCATCTCATCTTCATACTGTTTCATACACACAGATGAGAAAAGAAATGAATGATAAATGAAAAAGAATCTGAACAAAATTTACCAACCAACAAAACTTTGATTCCTAAACTGAGACACAATATGTGAATGAAGGAAGCATTGAGTGTATCAACCACTGGTGGAACTGTGTTGAAGGATGGCAGAGATGCCGGGAGGTTTATGACCATTTTATGACAGTTTGGCGGCACAAGAGCGTCCCAGGAGAAGGATGTGTTCTATTAAGTATCAATATAGCCCCTGACTGCCACCTATCATGAAATACTATTATTTTTTCAATCAAGCTGGTCGGTCCATAATCTTGGAATCTGTAAGTCTCAAACTTGTTTCTGTTTTTGATGAATTCGCCTGTTATTGTGCAAGTAAATTCTTTTTTCCAAATATACATGTAAATAAGCATGTTTTGAAACTCTGATATATAACACTTTTAGGAAACAAAAACAGCTATACTGAAACACTTTCAAAATTAATTTTTTTGTAATACATGTATTTGGCAAAATGGCCCCCAAAATCAAATTATGTTGTTCTGTGTATTTAGGCATGAGGTAATCACACACATCAATGTCGTCGTACAGGTTCGACTTTTATTCGAGATGGATTTACAAGAGCATTAATTACTGACTTTATTACATACTTCAGTGTGAAAGACTGAGTGTTCTGAAGTTGAGAAAAGTGATATTTTCATTGCAGTGAACATAACACTTGATATTTCACTGCAGTGAACATAACACTTGATATTTCACTGCAGTGAACATAACACTTGATATTTCACTGCAGTGAACATGACACTTGATATTTCACTGCAGTGAACATAACACTTGATATTTCACTGCAGTGAACATAACACTTGATATTTCACTGCAGTGAACATAACACTTGATATTTCACTGCAGTGAACATAACACTTGATATTTCACTGCAGTGAACATAACACTTGATATTTCACTGCAGTGAACATAACACTTGATATTTCATTGCAGTGAACATGACACTTTGATGGAACTATTGTCGTTAAAGAGTTACCTCCCCTCAAATTGTGTCCCTTTATCGTGTCTCGCCCGTACACAAACTGTTGACTTCCTTTATGCGTTAGTTCCACATTGACAAGGCAAAATAATGACAGATGTGATTTATGAAGTTAATATTGCTTCTTGCTGTTTGTTATTCTCTTGAAAATGTTTTGTTATAAACTGTAAATTTCTTATTTAACTCGTCAATTGAGGCTGTTCGTTTTGCAAAGCACCATTTTTGTTACTTGACCAGCCTGTATTCTTTCGCTTCCAACAGCGGTTTCATAGTTTGAAAGAATATTTTTTATTACAGTTTATTTTGTATATAATTATATCTAAATGTATGATAGGGAATTTTCGTCACCCTAAATGTTTTTTGATACTTTTGGTTATATTTTTAAAGATTTTGTTAACACAAAACTACTTTCAAAGTCGCAAATACAAGGGGTGGTGAACTGTCCCTGTGTGTTAGGTAAGAAGAATTTATTTTTTAAGGTTTTACATTTGTAATAAAATAATTTAATTTTCCGGTAGACAACTACACAAAAGGTATATAATAAATAGGATATTCCATGTGTCTCGTGAAATATGTTTCTCTCATCTGGTGACGGGGGGAGGAGGAGATATTTTCACTCGCGTCAAAGCCACTCCTTTCCTCCGTTACTCGATGAGAGAAACATGATATTTCACTCAACACATGAAATATCCTCTATGGATATAATTTTAGTTTTCATGCATGTAATAATTCCATGGGGAATGTATATAATACATCGTTGGTCAAGGTCACTCTTTATGCAGTAGGGAGCAAGAGCTTGAGGGGTCCTAAAATGATTGAAGCCATGAACACACATGATCGCTTGAGGGGTCCTAAGATGATTGAAGCCGTGAACACACATGATCGCTTGAGGGGTCCTAAAATGATTGAAGCCGTGAACACACATGATCGATTGAGGGGTCCTAAAATGATTGAAGCCGTGAACACACATGATCGCTTGAGGGGTCCTAAGATGATTGAAGCCGTGAACACACATGATCGATTGATGGGGCCTAAAATGATTGAAGCCGTGAACACACATGATCGCTTGAGGGGTCCTAAAACGATTGAAGCCATGAACACACATGATCGCTTGAGGGGTCCTAAAATGATTGGATATTTGGTGACACCTATATAAGGTCATGCAATGTCATATGTAATAAAAAACGTAGCATTTTTCTTTACTACACCTGTCATATGTCATGGTTTTCTTGTAAAAGATGTGTGAGTGTGTGCATGATCGAGTGTTTATGTGTTTTTTGATTGGTTAATGCAGCACCCAGTATTTAATATTCTAACAGTATGAAGGTGGCCTCTAGATAATAAAATCTTGACCAGACAATCTGATAATTCATATCATAAGCAACGATTCACGCTGTTGGGATATGTTGACACGCCATGAACCAAGTTGCTGAGCCTGACTACCGGATCCATTTAGTCACCTTGTACGACTAGCACATTTTGCTGGGGACCAGTTCTGACCCAGAAACACCACAAGGCAAAGACTTTTTGTGGCATTTATGAAAGGCAGTGATGGTAGTGCTTAAATTAACAAAAATAAATATGATTTTTAACGAGTCACAGTATGGCATTCATGATATATGTATCCATTCTCTATCAACTAAATTCGTTTTAAGGCGTCAATAGCGGTAATCTGACCGTGGTTGCTGTTAATAACGGTGAGTTGTGCGATCTTCCGATCGCTTCACACACGATCTCACCGAAATTAATTAAATGGAATTTTGAATAAAATTAATAAAATAAGTTACAAACATAGTCCAGATATACAAAGAACGCTTTTTATAGCCAGACAGTGTAATTACATGACTAATTTGCATACTCCAGTATGGATTTGTTGACATGGTATTTCCGATGTTACATGCTAACGGTACAGTCTTTTAAATTTGCATAAGGGAAAAAATATCAAAACTCATTAATTTGTGTATAATGCACACACCCTTCTACACAGCTGTGTTTTTTGGAAAAAAAGTGTGCACTATACTCAAGAAAATATGTTAATGCAAGAACTTATTTAGTCATATGTACATATTTAATTCTGATCATAATCAGTACACAATATTATAAAAGGTCTGAAAGAAAAAAAGTGACCACTAGAAAATGTTTTTACGGAACAATTAAGCAATTTTTTATCATACGTTCAGATATGATTTTTATAAACCCCCAAAAAGCATGATCAGATTCCGTAAAAATAAAAAAATAAAACATCTTCATTTGTACAACAAAGCAGTCTAATAGAAAATGTCAGATGTAATACAAATGAGGGATTTGTGAGCTCTGTACAGAGACAAATACGTTGACACTTTTTTCCGATTGTGCCATTTCTTTTTCTCCTCTGTTTGGTCAAGCAGAAGAATAAAACACCAACCGATCTTTGAACCAATAGCCTGGGGAGTTATTACACATCGTGTATTAGCTTCTTAACTTCACTAGGGCAGCTGGAAGAACGAAGAGGTTGATGGAAACTGAATGAAAGTATTGAATGTCTCCCTACATCATATCTTGTAGTCCCTCTGGAAGCCAATCTGGCAATGCTTGCGTAATATAACGGACCTTATCCGAGCTTAGCATCACTGTGATTCCTCAAAATATTCGTCAAGCAGCTTACTATGTTTGTTTTATCAATAGCTAGTTTTAATCGTGAGGACATTTTTTCATCTGTGGAGATCGGAAAGTAATGACAGATCACTAAATAAATATTTGATTTCAATTTTACTCAGCTTGCGGTAAATGCGTAATTTTCTGTGTCACTGATGTGGCTATTTATCAAGTTTAGCCATCATTTCCTCACAGCTTGACATAATAATGCCTTGATTGACGATTTCATACGTTATTACGACGCTAACGCTGTAATTTTATTTCCACACGTCTCTGAGTGCTTGTCCACGGATGTTTTCTCAATGGGCATAGATTTCTTGCGGGTTTTCCAATATTTTTCTAGATGCCCTCTTACGACAAGATTGTGACAACTCTAATGAATTGTCACGTTGAATTCCACTGCTCTTGTGTTGCCAATATTGTTAGCTTAACTTGAATTAATTCTGTGTACAGGGTAACTATACTTGTGTCATCTCTTCAGATGTTTCCAGACAATAAATATTTTTCAACATTACTCTTTAAGTCAATTGTGTTTATGAGATTTTCTTTATAAGGGAGTCTAATATTTTCTTTTTTCTGATATTGGAAATTCTTCTAAACAATGATAGTGTGAATTATCTTTCATGCAGAATATATTCATGTAATTTGTTTGGTTTGAACCTGTTTTATTGACATAGTCAAAAGAACTAGATAACAGTGAATCACTTAGTGGGGCCACTTCTTTAATACAGGGGCAGTCGGGTAGCCTAGTGGTTAAAGCGTTTGCTCATCACCCCAAAGACCCGGGTTCAATTCCCGACATGTCACAATGTATGAAGCCCATTTCTGGTGTCCCCCGACGTGATATTGCTGGAATATTGCTAAAAGTGGCGTAAAACCATACTCACTCACTCACTCACTAATACATTTATACATATGGTTACTATGTACTATATGGTCATGTTCATCACATATGTTAAGATAGGCGAGGCTGTATCTGTACCAGACATTTTCAAATGTACATGTCGTTTGAAATTACACTGAAATTAAGAAAGTACAGATTGTTTTCTGGATTTCTATTTGCATTTTGTCTGTTGTTTACTGTTTCACGTTTGTATTTTATTTTGAATTGGGTAAAGGCTCGGGGCAATGAGAAGTCCCAGTAAATGTGATTCATTCGGAAACCATTGGGTTGTCTACAAAATTGTGTAATGTCTGTCAATCTTATATGTCATGCCTATCCTAATTACATAGAGTGAGTGAGTGAGTTGGGTTTAACAGTGCTTTGAACAGTATTCCAGTTATGTCGCAGTATGTCAACTTAATGTGGAAACAAAGCCCAAAGTGATACAAGTCTCGGGTGAAACCCACGAGCACAGGCATAGTGCTGACCAAGCTAGAAAAATAATCGGGACAAACTTGGATTCGAACACACAGTCATAGGTTTCTGGTGTACCCATGGGACACAACAACCTTAGATGACTGGGCCACCTGTGCCCCCTAATAACATAGAGAAAATGTCTTAGTTTCACACATGCCACCAGATAAAGTGTCTCAACCCTGACTTCACATTAGATCATGGAAAATAATACCTTTTTAATTATGATAAGAATGGTTGGGTAGCCTAGTGGTTCAAGCATAGACAGGTCATCCTGAAGGCCTGTGTTTGATTCTGCCCATTCTTGGTGTCCACCGCTGTAATATGGCTGGAAATATTGATAGATCAGGATTACACACAACCACTAGAAACTTTTAGCTGACCCCAACATTTTTTAAACAAAGAGTATGCACTTTTATCTTCTGGCCGAAGATATGTATTGCCACAATTTGAAACAAGTAGAGCTCTTAAATCTTTTTTCCCATCAAGTGTCTGTGTTTTCAATGATTGCCAAGTTCTGTAATATTTGAATTGTCTCTGTTTGTCATGTCATTTTTGGTATACAATATGTCATCACTTCATATGTACAAAGAATTCCCTTGTGGGTCATAAAGAATTGCCATTGCCATTGCCATTGCCATTGCCATTGCCATTGCCATTGCCATTGTCTTTATAGGTATGAGGAAAAAGATATGAATTATTTTAACAAAATCACTTTTTTGCAGTCAACACCGTTGAGTAGAAGTTGAAGGAACCTACGTAAATACTTCGCGTTATCCGAAGTTCGACACAAACAAAACTGATGAATAAAAAAGGAATACACAGGGAGGAAGCATTTACTTCAAGACAACCGTACATTCAACACATAAACCTTTGACATATCGGTGTTTGACTGTAAATAAATTTAGATCATCATATGGTAGACAAAAAAATGTACATCAGTACCAAATTTTAGCCACCTAATGTTCACATATTCAACGCAATTAGAAATGTGTGTCAGTGGCAATAAGGGTAATTTATCGACTTGTTCAGTGACATTGTGCACCAGAGCAATGGTGAATGGTTTCAGCCTTCGTAATCAGAAAACTTCTATAAGGTTTGTCACTTCCTTCCTGAATTTATTTGAAGAATTTGTTCTCAGAGCATCAATTAGGAGGGCTATGTTACCTGTAAACTGGATTTACAAAATTTAATTTGTCACATGAGGCATCAACACAAGGTTTAAAATTCTGATTTATGTTGAAAACATCATGACGTTCTTTTATCGTGGACATTTTCAATTCAAGGGCAATCTAACCTTGAGACGGACATTTCTTATAAATAAGTGGACTTGCCCAGGGGTAGAAGGTATGAAGGTTGACTGATAAGTTCTCAGCCTCACATAGAAGGAATTGCATGTACAGTAAACTACGGTTAGAATGAACTCAAAGGGACCTATAATTCTAATCCATTATAGTTTGTTTGTTTCTTTGTTGTTTAATGCCGCACTCAGCAATATTTCAGCTATATGACGGCGATCTGTAAATAATCGAGTCTGGACCAGACAATCGAGTGATTGACATCATGAGCATCGATCCATGCAATTGGGATCGATGACATGCATCAACCAAGTCAGCAAGCCTGACCACCCGATCCCATCAGTCACCTCTTACGACAAGCATAGTCACCTTTTACTGCAAGTATGGGTTGCTGAAGACTTATTCTACCCCGGCTCTTCACACGTATAATTCGTTATAACCGTAGTTCATTATAAACACATATACAGCAAATGGCTGGGACAAAAAAGCAGTTTCTTATATCTGCCAGTTCGTTATAAGTGTGTTTGTTATAAACATAGTTTACTGTTTTGAAATCTTTTGTTTTTGGCATTGCTTGATGTCATGGAGGTGTATCCACAAAAACTTGAGTCAAAATGTTTCACTGTGACATAGGCAGTTATAATAGCAAAAAGTATTATCTGCAATTGAAAATGCCTAGCAAATGGAACTTGAAAACAATCCACTCTTATTTTCCCGAATGTGTTCGTTTGTAGTAAGGTTGATGTTAAAGAGGGGCATCAATTAGCCATCTCACAAACAGCTTGTGTAGGCTGGTGAAACACTCTACAAATACAATGTTTACTACTCAATTGTTTACTCTTTGTTTTATGTGTTTATGTGTTGTGCTGTGTGTCGAAATATAACATGTTTGTTGTTTAACACCACGCTCAGCAATATACCAGCTTTGTGACATTGACCTCTAAATAATTAAGGCTGGTCCAGACAAGCCAGTGTTCAATGTTACTAGCAATGATCCACGCTGTCAGTGAAGGATGACATGCTGTCAACCAAGTCACTGAGCCCGACCACCGAATCCTTATGACCGGCGTAGGTAGCCGAGGCCCTGTTTTAACCTAGAAGCTCCACGGAGTGGAATGAGATGTGGGCCACATGTAACTCTAAGTTTTTCCAGCCTTTTGCTGTGAGTCAGTGACAAAATCTCGCCATTGAACTGTATGGAATTTGTCTTTGTAGGTGTCATCAATCCTGGCTAGTGAAGTTCTAATCAGCCAGTCTGGCAAATTCCTCTACAACAAGCTGGTGTCACTGGTACAGAGGCACTACAACCTTGGGTCTACCACCGTTACAGGCATCCCTATGAAGGTGAGTCTTGTAGGACCCTAATACAGAGGCACTACAGCCTTGGGTCTACCACCGCTACAGGCATCCCTATGAAGGTAAGTCTTGTAGGACCCTAATACAGAGGCACTACAGCCTTGTGTCTACCACCGCTACAGGCATCCCTATGAAGGTGAGTCTTGTAGGATCCTAATACAGAGGCACTACAGCCTTGGGTCTACCACCGTTACAGGCATCCCTATGAAGGTGAGTCTTGTAGGACCCTAATACAGAGGCACTACAACCTTGGGTCTACCACCGTTACAGGCATCCCTATGAAGGTAAGTCTTGTAGGACCCTAATACAGAGGCACTACAGCCTTGTGTCTACCACCGCTACAGGCATCCCTATGAAGGTGAGTCTTGTAGGATCCTAATACAGAGGCACTACAGCCTTGGGTCTACCACCGTTACAGGCATCCCTATGAAGGTGAGTCTTGTTGGACCCTAATACAGAGGCACTACAGCCTTGGGTCTACCACCGTTACAGGCATCCCTATGAAGGTGAGTCTTGTTGGACCCTAATACAGAGGCACTACAACCTTGGGTCTACCACCGCTACAGGCATCCCTATGAAGGTGAGTCTTGTAGGATCCTAATACAGAGGCACTACAGCCTTGGGTCTACCACCGTTACAGGCATCCCTATGAAGGTGAGTCTTGTTGGACCCTAATACAGAGGCACTACAACCTTGGGTCTACCACCGCTACAGGCATCCCTATGAAGGTGAGTCTTGTAGGACCCTAATACAGAGGCACTACAGCCTTGGGTCTACCACCGCTACAGGCATCCCTATGAAGGTGAGTCTTGTAGGACCCTAATACAGAGGCACTACAGCCTTGGGTCTACCACCGTTACAGGCATCCCTATGAAGGTGAGTCTTGTAGGACCCTAATACAGAGAAACTACAGCCTTGGGTCTACCACCGCTACAGGCATCCCTATGAAGGTGAGTCTTGTAGGACCCTAATACAGAGGCACTACAGCCTTGGGTCTACCACCGCTACAGGCATCCCTATGAAGGTGAGTCTTGTAGGACCCTAATACAGAGGCACTACAGCCTTGGGTCTACCACCGTTACAGGCATCCCTATGAAGGTGAGTCTTGTAGGACCCTAATACAGAGGCACTACAGCCTTGGGTCTACCACCGTTACAGGCATCCCTATGAAGGTGAGTCTTGTAGGACCCTAATACAGAGGCACTACAGCCTTGGGTCTACCACCGCTACAGGCATCCCTATGAAGGTGAGTCTTGTAGGACCCTAATACAGAGGCACTACAGCCTTGGGTCTACCACCGTTACAGGCATCCCTATGAAGGTGAGTCTTGTAGGACCCTAATACAGAGGCACTACAGCCTTGGGTCTACCACCGCTACAGGCATCCCTATGAAGGTGAGTCTTGTAGGACCCTAATACAGAGGCACTACAGCCTTGGGTCTACCACCGTTACAGGCATCCCTATGAAGGTGAGTCTTGTAGGACCCTAATACAGAGGCACTACAGCCTTGGGTCTACCACCGCTACAGGCATCCCTATGAAGGTGAGTCTTGTAGGACCCTAATACAGAGGCACTACAGCCTTGGGTCTACCACCGTTACAGGCATCCCTATGAAGGTGAGTCTTGTAGGACCCTAATACAGAGGCACTACAGCCTTGGGTCTACCACCGCTACAGGCATCCCTATGAAGGTGAGTCTTGTAGGACCCTAATACAGAGGCACTACAGCCTTGGGTCTACCACCGTTACAGGCATCCCTATGAAGGTGAGTCTTGTAGGACCCTAATACAGAGGCACTACAACCTTGGGTCTACCACCGTTACAGGCATCCCTATGAAGGTGAGTCTTGTAGGATCCTAATACAGAGGCACTACAGCCTTGGGTCTACCACCGTTACAGGCATCCCTATGAAGGTGAGTCTTGTAGGACCCTAATACAGAGGCACTACAGCCTTGGGTCTACCACCGCTACAGGCATCCCTATGAAGGTGAGTCTTGTAGGACCCTAATACAGAGGCACTACAGCCTTGGGTCTACCACCGTTACAGGCATCCCTATGAAGGTGAGTCTTGTAGGACCCTAATACAGAGGCACTACAGCCTTGGGTCTACCACCGCTACAGGCATCCCTATGAAGGTGAGTCTTGTAGGACCATAATTCAGAGGCACTACAGCCTTGGGTCTACCACCGTTACAGGCATCCCTATGAAGGTGAGTCTTGTAGGACCCTAATACAGAGGCACTACAGCCTTGGGTCTACCACCGCTACAGGCATCCCTATGAAGGTGAGTCTTGTAGGACCCTAATACAGAGGCACTACAGCCTTGGGTCTACCACCGTTACAGGCATCCCTATGAAGGTGAGTCTTGTAGGACCCTAATACAGAGGAACTACAGCCTTGAAGGTGTCTTGTAGGACCCTAATACAAAGGCACTACAGCCTTGAAGGTGTCTTGTAGGACCCTAATACAGAGGCACTACAGCCTTGAAGGTGTCTTGTGTAGAACCTTAATACAGAGGCTCTACAGCCTTGAAGGTGTCTTGTAGAACCCTAGTACAGAGGTACTACAGCCTTGGGTCTACCACCGCTACAGGCATCCCTATGAAGGTGAGTCTTGTAGGACCCTAATACAGAGGCACTACAGCCTTGGGTCTACCACCGTTACAGGCATCCATATGAAGGTGAGTCTTGTAGGACCCTAATACAGAGGCACTACAGCCTTGGGTCTACCACCGCTACAGGCATCCCTATGAAGGTGAGTCTTGTAGGACCCTAATACAGAGGCACTACAGCCTTGGGTCTACCACCGTTACAGGCATCCCTATGAAGGTGAGTCTTGTAGGACCCTAATACAGAGGCACTACAGCCTTGGGTCTACCACCGTTACAGGCATCCCTATGAAGGTGAGTCTTGTAGGACCCTAATACAGAGGCACTACAGCCTTGGGTCTACCACCGCTACAGGCATCCCTATGAAGGTGAGTCTTGTAGGACCCTAATACAGAGGCACTACAGCCTTGGGTCTACCACCGTTACAGGCATCCCTATGAAGGTGAGTCTTGTAGGACCCTAATACAGAGGCACTACAGCCTTGGGTCTACCACCGTTACAGGCATCCCTATGAAGGTGAGTCTTGTAGGACCCTAATACAGAGGCACTACAGCCTTGGGTCTACCACCGTTACAGGCATCCCTATGAAGGTGAGTCTTGTAGGACCCTAATACAGAGGCACTTCAGCCTTGGGTCTACCACCGTTACAGGCATCCCTATGAAGGTGAGTCTTGTAGGACCCTAATACAGAGGCACTACAACCTTGGGTCTACCACCGTTACAGGCATCCCTATGAAGGTGAGTCTTGTAGGATCCTAATACAGAGGCACTACAGCCTTGGGTCTACCACCGTTACAGGCATCCCTATGAAGGTGAGTCTTGTAGGACCCTAATACAGAGGCACTACAACCTTGGGTCTACCACCGTTACAGGCATCCCTATGAAGGTGAGTCTTGTAGGACCCTAATACAGAGGCACTACAACCTTGGGTCTACCACCGTTACAGGCATCCCTATGAAGGTGAGTCTTGTAGGATCCTAATACAGAGGCACTACAGCCTTGGGTCTACCACCGTTACAGGCATCCCTATGAAGGTGAGTCTTGTAGGACCCTAATACAGAGGCACTACAGCCTTGAAGGTGTCTTGTAGGACCCTAATACAGAGGCACTATAGCCTTGAAGGTGTCTTGTAGGACCCTAATACAGAAGCACTACAGCCTTGAAGGTGTCTTGTAGGACCCTAATACAGAGGCACTACAGCCTTGAAGGTGTCTTGTAGGACCCTAATACAGAGGCACTACAACCTTGAAGGTGTCTTGTAGGACCCTAATACAGAAGCACTACAGCCTTGAAGGTGTCTTGTAGGACCCTAATACAGAGGCACTACATACTTGGGTCTTCCACCATTGAAGTCATGTCTTCACCTACCCTTTGCCAGCTGTGTGCCATGAGACATTATCAAACTTAAACCCTATTTACATGATTTTCTTCAGCCTAATGAAAACAGTGGAATTCAGTGTCCCGAAAGCCTCGCTTCAAACACCCATAGGCAATATATGTAAAAAGCCTAAAGTCCCATCAAATCAAATTAGTTGTCACTCGATGAGACAGCCAGAAAAGAAAGAAATGTTTTTTTTTCTCTTTGCTTCAGGAATTATCTTTTCTAGACATGTAAAACTAACTTATCAATAAACACTGTCTCTATATGTCATTAACGTTTGCCTGAAATACCATCGCAGCCAGAGAGGGGGCATCTTCCGTTAAGAGTATATCACATCTGGTTTGGTGTCTTTAAGTTGGTAACGAAGACATTTACTGGTAACAGCAGTATCACACGGGGGAAGAAGACCGTGGGATCACCGTGTACTGACAGTAGTCGGTACTGATTACTGGCAAAACACTGGGCGATTACATTGTGTTTTTGATTACTTGGGGAAAATGGTCACTGACCTGTTGAAATACTGCACATGTCGTTGTTGATTTAGTCATTTTGTGGTGATTTTTCTTATAGATTATGAGTATTGATTGATTCTTGTCCTGCTACTGCTTCTGATGCAGGTTTATCATGTCATGACTCGCCACCATTGATTCAGGGGACTGGGGATGATGGCAGGGAAGTCACATTAAAGGGGTTCTTTGAATTGACTGCATTTGTGTTTTCTATGTAAGAAATCTTCTTTCAATAGGAATTCAACTCTGTTGTATTTTATGGGTGCAAATTCCTAAGATTTGTTTAATATTTTTATTTGGGAGATTAACCTTTTGTGTTTTCAATTTAAAGGTTTCAAAAGTAGATTATATTTATATTTTTATTTAGATCATATTTATTGAATCGAATTTCTTATTCAATCATTGTTGGTAGGCATTTTGAAAACATATTTACAACTACGGTCCACGTTCTAAATGCCTGAAATATATGTGGGTAGAGCATAATGATTTAAAGGGCAAGTTCACACGGAAATTAACCTATTTTTCTTGTACTTTTTCCACATTAAAAGTGTTAACCTAGAAGTGTCATAGACAAAAATATAAAAATATCACAATTAATTAACATATTTTTCGCATTAAAACGATTTATATTTTTCACATTTACCAAGTGTTCTATTTCCACAACAAAAACACCATGGCTTATGCCCCTTGCAATATGACGTCATTGGTGCCAATTGATAAACATTATGACGTCATCATGCTTTGTTAGAGCCGCTTCACGTGGTGTAGGTCTAGATGTGTGATTCTAGCGTCTCAGATGCCAGCCAGCATAGTGTTATGCTGAGTCACCACTGCGCCGGAGTGTGTCGTAGGCCATGTTGTTTTACCGCAAACTGGTACTTGATATCTTTTGCGTTGAGAATAGACAGGGACCCAGTTGAATTGGCACCAATTACGTCATAATCTAAGGGGGATAACTCAGGCCTGTTTAGCTCGAAAAACGAGGGCCTCATAACGGCATATCATTTTCACACTATTGTGAGCTTCCTACTTTCACTGTGAAAAAAATGAGTGTATATTTTCAAACACAGATACTAATTAATTCTAAAATTGCGTTTTGTTTAGAAAAAGAAAGAAAGTGATTTTTGCGTGTACACTTCCCCTTTAACAAACTAAAACGTTTGAGCATATACAGGGCTATACTTTGTTCAACAGCTAGTATCAGTGTTTCCCACTCAAAACACTGAGCTCAACAAATGCAGTTACACTTAATATATTCGTAGCCCCAAAGAGTTGTGTTTAATGTTGTCATAGAGGAAAGAACGTACATTCTCAATACTCTGGCGATGCAGATCTGAATGCAACATCTAATCACAATGAAATTTCACATCATGCATGAACAGGACGTGATGCACATGCACATGGAGAAAACAAAGTGTGTGCGCCTATAGGGGAACTCACAATCACTAATGCAATTGAGCTGAGCATAGGCTTAAGAATGCCTTCCAGCAATATCACGGCGGGGGACACCAGAAATGGGCTTCACACATTGTACCCATGTCGGAAATAGAACCCGGGTCTTCGGCGTGACAAGTGAACGCTTTAACCACTAGGCTACCCAACCGCACCTGACACATTTGAATCCAGATACAAATGTAATAAGGTTCGTTGGAAAATGTTATTACTTTTAATTCTAAATTATCTCCAATACACACTTCATCAGGGGGCACGGATGGCCCATTCATCTCTGGCGCTGTGCAGAGTTGCATCCCCAAATCCTATGGTTGTGGGTTCAAATCCCAGTTTGCCCTGATTATGTTTCTAGATTTGTGAGCACCATACTCATGCTCATGGGTTTCACCAAAGTGGTAAACATCTGAGACCTGCGGGCTTTCCTCTCACATCAAGCTGACACGCCATGATACAACTGGAATACTGTTCAAAGTGGCATTAAACCCAACTCACTGACAGTTCATCAAGTTTCTTTACACATTCTAATGGTTGAAATCCCAAACTGAAACAATGAGGTAAGGGCTCTCTCAATTTACCTTTTAACCTTCCACCAGATAAATAATATATGGACTGCAAACTCAACAGGCCTATATGTGTGTCAGTGACACACCATTACCCAGTTGCATCACTTTGGTGGTGTGTTCTTGTAATGAATTGTTCATTTGAAAACATTTCGAGAAGCGATGAGAACTTCTCAACGTGCAAACACCAGTGAATAATTGACATGTGCATTTTTGTACACTGAATAACCTGGCTCAAAGAAATATTTTTTGTCACACAGTCTCTCAGCTTTTCTGTTCATGAGGAGAAATATTCAATAAATGTTTTTTATAGACCTTAAAAACTTGCTGTTATATCCTTGCTGTTGAAATGCTATGAAAAGTTTGCCTGAATTTTGAGGAATTTTGAAATCCTCTCCATTGAAGTAGACATTTAAATTTTGGCACTTGTGAGTGTAAGGAATTCAGTGTGATTGAAAAGTGCTAAGAATTCCTTTCTAAAGAAACATGTGGCGAAATCCGAGTCAGTGAAGCGTGATAAAAAGCAATTAGATCCTAACTGGTCTCTACGTCACGTCTCTATCAGCAGTTGGAGCATATGGATGAGTGGATGAGTAGCAATCTGACCCCACCAGTGATTATCAGTGTATCATTAATGAAGGTCACAGTCTGTGTATGGACAATTGATCCAATATTCTACAACAACTTGGGAGAGTCAGAGGAAGACATCTGACCTCGACAGCAAACTGACAACAGTAATTAACACTGATTGCTGAATGTGAATCTGTTCTTGTCAGCATGTGGAAAGTGTTGCTGGAGCCTTGAATAAAGCCCTGAGTGGAGTCCTGATTGGAGCCTTGAGTGGAGCCCTGGGTGGAGCCTTGAGTGGACCCTTGACTGGACCCTGAATGGACCCTGAATGGACCTTTGATTGGACCTTTGACTGGACCCCTGACTGGACCCTGACTGGACCCTGACTGGAGCACTGACTGGAGCACTGACTGGACCCTGACTGGACCCTGACTGGACCCTTGACTGGACCCTTGACTGGAGCCCTGACTGGACCCTTGACTGGACCCTTGACTGGACCCTGACTGGACCCTTGACTGGACCCTTGACTGGACCCTTGCCTGGAGCCCTGACTGGAGCCCTGACTGGACCCTTGACTGGAGCACTGACTGGACCCTTGACTGGAGCACTGACTGGACCCTGACTGGACCCTGACTGGACCCTTGACTGGAGCACTGACTGGAGCACTGACTGGAGCCCAGTGGTCAAAGCGTTTGCTTGTCCAGCTACATACTTGGGTTCAGGTCTGCACATCGACTGTATATATATCTAAGGGGATTAACCTGGGGCAAATTGGCAGTCCTAGCAAGTTACATCCAAATCTTTCTTACACCATTATGAGTGTCTGATTAGTTAATGTTATGAGTTGATGTTGGAGGAAGGCCCGAAGTGATGCTAGTGTTAGATGTTTACCACTTCGGTGAATCCCACGGGAACAGGAATGGTGCTGACAAACCTAGAAACATAATCGAGGCGAACTGGTGATCGAACCCACAACTCTACACAGTGAATTGCAGGGCCTTAGACGACTGGGGCACCCATGCCCCCAGGACAAGTTTATAATGTCAGTCTACCTAACAGTTGAAGGTATTTCTAATTACTCTGGACTCAGGACTATCTCTGTGGTCTAGTGGGTAGAACATCTGTCTGGAGGGCAGAAAGTCACTGGTTTGATCCTTAATCATGTCATACCAGTGGGCACGGGGTAGCCCAGTCGTCAAAGGCGCCGCGATTCCCTGTGCAGAGTTGCGTCCCTTGGGCACGCCAGAAACCTATTATTGTGGGTTCGAATCCCGGTTCGCCCCTATTATGTTTCTAGGTTTGTCAGCACCATACACGTGCTCGTGGGTTTCACTGAAGTAGTAAACGTCTGAGACCTGCATCACTTCGGGCTTTCCTCCCACATTAAGCTGACGCACCGTGATATAACTTAAACCCAACTCACTCATGTCATACCCAAAGACGTTTAAAGATGGTACTTGTTGTTTCCCTGTCTGGTGTTTGGCATTTAGGGTATAAAGCAAAGACTAGTCGGCTCGGAGTCAGTATACCATGAGTGGGGTTAATCCAGGGATAGGGCATATCAGCGTCCTAGCAGTGGTTGGGTAGCCTAGTGGTTAAAACATTCGCTTGTCATGCAGGAGATCCTGGTTCTATTCCCAACTTCGGTACAATGTGTGAAGCCCATTTCAGGTGTCCCCCGCTGTGATATTGCTGAAATATCGCTAAAAGCAGCGTAAAACTATGCTCACTCACTCACTCACTTCTAGCACTATAAAACCAGCATTAGTCCACAGACACATACACATCACTATTTTAGTGCAATAGCCTTGAACGCAATGTTTAACCCCATCTCACCTCACCTTATAATCTTAATGGCAGGTTAGAGAATTCAATATGTATTTTTTTTATAAATTGTGAAGGTATTTAAAAAAATCAGTCATCAAAATATGTTAGTGTGAGAAACTCCATCATTGATTGGATGCACTTGTGATGAGGTATCTAAGATGTTGTTGTGACATGGCATGCTTTTTTCCAGAGTTGTGGAGAGAAAGTTTGGCACCTTTAATCATGCCTCAAGATATTCATGTGTAATTCATGCCAAGAACATCCGTTCACTATCAAATATTTATGTCTTTGCTCCAGGGAGAAATATGTCTGCATCTGTTTGTGATTCACACACAGACTTGTTGCCTTCTCCTTCTTGACTTTTTTGTTGACTGAATTGTTTTTCTTGAATTCCATACCTGACAGATTTTATGACTTATATAAAAGGTTATTTGAAATGTTGGCAATATGAGATCTTCTGTCTACACCCAGGGGAAATATCTTGAGAGGAAATTGTGAAGAAAATTCGAAAAAAATATAGATTCAGAAAGGTGATACTTTTGTGTCAGTGTTTGTTATGCTAGCAAGAGCCACATAAGTGTAACAAAGTCATTCTATCATAGTGGTTTGATTTTATTTTTATTTTAATTCATAAATTGTACTTAAAAAGCTAAATAGTTTTTTTGTGAACTCATCTAATACCTAGAACAGCACCTAAAAGATTGTTTCCAGATTTTTTTCCAATCAGTTTGCTTTAATCAGGAGATTATCACTGATCAGATATTAATTGTGATGCCTTTAAAGATTCACTGTGCAGAGTTGCTTTTTTAGTTGTACCAGGATCTGCTGTTTATGGATACTGATCCTAGATTTACACAGATTACGATCCTTGGTTCATGTCATCATTCCCTTCATATTACTGAAATAGTAGCGATAGCTAACTTACTTTATGATCCAAAGTTTAATAAAGAAATAGAAAACATGGATGGCCATCCTCCTCATGTAACAGGGAAAAGGTAAAATAAAATGTATAAAACAAAAAAAAGAAACAGAAAACATGTTTCCTGATAGCTGTTTTAATTCTTGCTACAGTTGATCTTCAAATATTTGAGTTTATGTGCATCCCAAAGGTTACCACTTTCCTGCTAGCAATTCTCACAAGATTTTTTTATGCGGGATTCCAGGATAAAAGTGGTCCCCAGCGATCTATGCTGCTTATAACTGGCGACTTAATGGAGAAGACGGTCCGACGTGGCTGTGTTGGTTGCATGTTAATGTACCCCAGCATGGTGGATCATTGTTCATAATATCAATCACTGGACCTTTGATCCAGTTCAAATATTTACAGGTTGCTGTCATACATTTGGAACAATGCTGTGCAACATAAAACAACAAACAAACAAATAAACACAAGATTTACAGTAATTATTCCCTCCCCCCACGACTGACTGTTGGAATTGTCCTCTGTTCCAGGAAGAGCAGAATGCAAGTTCCTCTGCCAACTATGACGTGGAGCTGTTGCACCCAGCATCTGTCCATGAGGAGATCTTCAAGACAGGTGAGTTAACTTGTGATGAACCAGCCGGTAGATAAAACACAATATCAACACAGGCATAAAGGCTACACCAATAATTACTTTAGGAGGAGGTCTTAAAGGCAGATGAGTTAACATGTGATGAACCAAGCAGTGTATAAAACACAATATCAACACCGACATCAAGGCTACACATATGATTACCATTTATTGACAATCTCCAACTTGATATTGAGTGATTCTGGGGTATAACAGAGAATTTTCCATGGATCTGCAGATTTGTAACATCAATGATCACTTTTGTGTATATGCCATAACAATATACACATAAATTATATACCGGTAGTCCCTTAGGTCCCCAGCTAACATTTGGGTGTTTTTTTTGTTAAAAACATTCTCATCCCTGTAAAGGGTTTCAGTGTAGTTTAATTCTTTTCCAGTGCTTCAATTTTTGTTTTTTTAGCTAAGTAAGTGACAAAAGTTGTTTCTGATGCTACTCTCATTAAGATTGTTTCAATGATGGATTCAACAAGTATCATCCATGATGTCTTATTTCAAATATTTCCTACGTGTTTGTCTACTCATAGTTTTATTCTATAGCCATTGTTTTGTTGTACAAGAAATAATGGTTGATTATTTTTAACAAATTTAATCTAGAGTATGGAGATATGTATGTCTAACATGTAGATTACATCAGAAGGAATATTCAAATCCAAAGTATTTTTGTTTCACAATGTATTCTTAGAGCTCAACAAGAATTTCAACTCTTTTTCAAAATTAGATGAAGTTCCACTGTATTCAGTCTTTGAATGAAATACCATTTCATAATCTGCCTGATTTAAATTTCAAAATAGTTGAATGTTTGATTTCTAGGATCTCTGAAAGTAGATACAACATCCGTGACCCGTGAAGAATAGGTCTTCAGCAACCCATGCTTGCTGTAAATGGCAACTATGCTTGTCATAGGAGGCGACTGACGGGATAGGGTGGTCAGACTTGTTGACTTGGTTGATACATGTCATCGTACCCCAATGGCGTGGATCGATGTTCATGATGTCAGTCACAGGATTGCCTGGTCCAGATTCAATTATTTACAGACCACCGTCATATATCTGGAATATTGCTGAGTGCGGCGTTAAACAACAAACAAACAAAACAAGTCATTGCCAGCAGGCCATGTTATTCCTTGGACAGATAATTCATAGCTTTTTCCCAAAATTTCTTTTTCAAACTGATTAGATTTTAGCTCAAACTGCACTGTAAATATTTCTGTTGTTTTCTTTAAGCACTATATATAGACACACATGGTACTAGGTCTTTACAGTTCCCCATGTAGATTCAATATTTTACAAGTCATGCACTCAGTAAAATGTCTCATATATTTGATTGAAGATGGGAAGGTTAATTACTTGACATCAAAATGGTTTTTAAAAAATGTGATTTGAAAAGACATTCTGAGGACAGAGTGGAACGTACGGAATCAACAGCCAAACCAAGGTCATTCTGGAGAAGAGTGGCAGGTTTATGGAGTGAGCTGTTGTATGACTGTATTGATGCCTGCATAACTTCACACTGAATCACATTATTCTTTCATGTGATGGAAGAATTTTCCCTTTAGGAAATATAAAATATTATGTTATATGTATAGATTTCAAGATAGAGATTTATTTTCTGACAGCATCTGATGATTCATTTACATCAAAGAATGTATAGAAAATGATCACCACTATTTCATTGGCTTCATTTCGCCACTTGTTTGTGGTGTACTAACTCACCGAAATTCTTGCATAATTTCTGTCTTTTGTTTGAATGATTTGCCACCAATTCCCTGACTCTTGTCCTATCCATACATCAATCTATTAAACAATAGCAGGCTGTGATATGATTCTATTGAAGCCACTGTTGAGATTGACATTATGCTTGTGGTTGACAATCAGGAGCTGCCAAAGTTGGTGATAAATCTTTCAAGTCAGTTCAAGTTTTCCCCTGTTGAACTTTATTAGAGTGAGTGAGTACAGTTTTATGCCGCTTTTAGCATTATTCCAGCAATATCACAGCGGGGGACACCAGAAATGGGCTTGACACATTGTACCCATGTTGGGAATCAAACTCGGGTCCTCGGCGTGATGAGCAAACGCTTTAACCACCAGGCTACCCTACCGTCCCTTAATTTTTTTTTAAAAGATTTAGAAAATATAAATTATTACGTAAACAATATGTTAGCAAAGCATAGTCTTCAGGGTGACTTGCCGATGTGACGTAAAGCATTAACTCACTCACTCACTCACTCTTCAGGGTGACGAGTGAACGCTTTAACCACTAGGCTACCCGACCATCCAGAACTTTATTAGAAATGGTGGCACCCTTTCTCAGTAATTACAAGAGACTAAAAGTGCTCTGTTAAGCTCAGTGGCTGGGCTTCCTTTGGTCATCAAGCCACAATGGTGTGTGTGGATAGATAAAGTTTGGGTTTGTTTTCAGTTCATGGTTTGATGGGTCCAGGCTCGATTTTTAAAGGAGACTTTGATATGGATGGAATATTGTGACTGTTGTTAAACAGCATTCGAAAACCATAAGTTCAATGTTAATATTTAAAAAAAGGTCTGAAAGATAATCCGACATGTCCAAATGTCATTTATGGATTTATGTCTTCCAGCCTCATCAATACGCTCATCAATACTTGTTGAAATTGCCAAAAAATGTTTTCTGTGTACTTTGCTCCTTCCAACGTTACCAGAGATGGTCTGGAATCAATGCTGGATATCTCCAAGGAAATACTGTCCAGTGCTTGTAGGCTTGTAACACTTCGCACAACTCAAGGGAGTCACTTCAACCTCCGGTTGAGGCTCAGATCAATCCTGGTAAAAAAAAATGGTTTATCACGCATCAGAGATCGTTGCAAGTCCTTCTATGAAATTTGATTTCAATTTAGACAGCTTTGTCACCCGTTGAATGCAACTTCTGATAATCATAGCAATTGGTGCACTTCTTTGAAGTTTAGATACGGACTCTAGATGATGTGCGTTCTCTTCATTTGCATTAATCAGTCTCAGGAAAAATGTCTTGTCTGGGCCACACAGCAGCACAGAGCATTACATGTCATTTTATTACAACGATGGAAGCTAATAAAGCTACAGAAAACCTTTATTTATGCACATAGAATGTTTTTGCAGGATAGAAAATGCAGAGATTGGAGAAAACAGGATCAGCTGTAGTAGTCTCCTTGTGCTTTTATTGCCCATAACAGAGCATATGTAACATCTTCTTTGTGTTTGTATTGTGAGAAAAGACAACTTTCTCAATGCTGGTTTTTCTCCTCTTGAATATTTCATGATTCTGCTGGGAGGACTTGTTACAGTGTGTCTGAACTAGGTATTAACAATTTCGTTGAAAGGACAGGAAAGGTGTTTGAAAAGGGCAAATTGTCTTAAGAAGGCTTATGTTCAAGTAGCAGAGCTTGGTGTTTCCACATGGATAGTGTTTTCCTGCATTTGTCTGTTCAACTCACTGATGGAGTGAACCTTTTTATTTGTCTCAGTAGATTTCTGACTTTAGGATAAGTGACCTTGTAGGGAAGGTCAACACAATCCCATGCTTCTTCTGTAAATCAGAGTGTGTATTATTTGTCAGAACTGTTTAGGTTCAACTATATTTGACTTACAGATGAAATAAGTATTCACATCTCTTCAGAGTCCCCCAGCCTCTGACTGACTCGGTTGTCTAGTGGAAGGTGAGCGGAAGGTCAGGGGTTCAATCCCCGGCATGTCATACCAAAAGATGTTAAAAGATTGTGCTTTTTTCTCTCTGGCGTTCAGCATTAAGGGATAAAATACGGACTGGTTGGCTCGAATTCAGTACACTGTATCTGAGCGGGGTATCTATGTTAAACTGCGGATGGTATCTCAGGGGGCTAGCACTATTAAGAATGGCCTAGTACAAGCACACACATGCACGCACACACTCACAAACTCTCTCTCTCTCTCTCTCTCTCTCTCTCTCTCTCTCTCTCTCTCCCCCCTCTCTCATGCACTCACACAGTCTCTCACTCACACTCACGCACTCTCTCACACACTCACACACTCACTCACACACTCACTCACACACACACTCACACTCACCCTCACCCTCACCCTCACCCTCACCCTCACCCTCCATCCTCTCACATGTCAGTGGGTCCCCTCAAATATAAAATGCACTCTATTACACAGATGTGACTGTACTGCAATTACAATAATTAACAACATTCATATTATCATGTTATTTGAGTTTAACGCTTTGAACACAAAATCTTTTCTCCAAATAAAGTATGAAGGTCATATTATAAACAGAACCTTCCTTTAGTGATTCAAAAGATAGCAGCCATGAAATCAAACCCAAGAAAGACAAGACATCACTTTACCACTGGGCTAGACCACCACTCCCCTAATTTAATAATTACCGTAACCTACACTGCAAGCAGATGCAAAACTTGTAATGACTCCAGTCTGATTTTGTTTGTTGTTTTGGAAGGGGCAGCCTGTGAACTGTGTTTCTAGCATAAGCAGATCATGTGGAGCCTATTTAGGGTGTGCCGTGCCAGTTCATGAGTTCCAGATTATTGAGGAAATGAAGTAATAGTCAATGAAAAGAATCAGTTAAAGATATTCTAAAATAGTTTCGCAAATATTGTACCAATGAAGTCTGATTTGTCAGTTCTCAGATCAGTATGTTCGACACTATTTCTGAAAAAATTGTGAATGAAGTTTGGCATTATTGATGTTCAAAGCAGGCTGATTGAGAACGGAAATGTGTCAAGAACCAGTGAAGAACCTGATGCTGCTGTGTCAGATCCCAGAGCATGCGATCTCGGTACATGTGGAGGGTGCCTGTGAAAATGAAATTGTACTATTTTGAAGTGCTATTGATTTCTTCCACTGTGATGTCGCCAGTTGTTCAGTCACAGTCTGGATCCACCGAAATAATTCTCTCCTAGACATGGAAACTCTTACTTTCCTTATGGCTAGATGTTTTCAAGAATACTCAGTAATGAAGAAATCACACGAATCTGTTGATTCTTTATCCAAAATCAACAGATTCAAGTGACTTTTCCGACATATACCCCATGGTTGATATATTATTCCTCTATAATTTTACATTATGACCTATAATTGTGTCAGTTTTTCTTTTGTAAATGCACGTTCAGATTGGCCATTGAATTCCTGGCTCAGAATCACCTGTAACAACAATAGAGTTACATCATGATGATGGTTTAATAGGCATTAATCAACAGGATTTAATATAAGGGCAGGACATGGGACAGATATTTTCATATTTGTTGATCATCTCTTTGAGTCAAAACAGTGAAATCCTGATCATTTGGAATAAAGGATTTACCATGGTCTATATATACCGCTCAACTTGTGATAGGGATATTTTACATCCAATGGGGCATACAGTGGATATTATTTGCATCCATTCTTAATTTTGTATGTGATACTATTGTCCACACAACTGTTCATGGATAGTTGACCAAGGCCGTAGTTAACTTTTTTTGACGACGGAAGGGGGGAAATATTTGTACAGGTATCACTTGTCCCCAACTTGATTCAAATAAAACTGTTTTCTATAAAAGTGGGTATGTGAAAGTGGGCAGCTTTAGTGGAAGGGGGTCTAGTGGGGGTGTGAAAGTGGGCAGCTATAGTGGAAGGGGGTCTAGTGGGTATCTGAAAGTGGGCAGCTTTAGTGGAAGAGGGTCCAGTGGGGATGTGAAAGTGGGCAGCTATAGTGGAAGAGGGTCCAGTGGAGATGTGAAAGTGGGCAGCTCTAGTGGAAGGGGGTCCAGTGGAGATGTGAAAGTGGGCAGCTATAGTGGAAGGGGGTCCAGTGGAGATGTGAAAGTGGGCAGCTCTAGTGGAAGGGGGTCTAGTGGGGATGTGAAAGTGGGCAGCTATAGTGGAAGGGGGTCCAGTGGAGATGTGAAAGTGGGCAGCTCTAGTGGAAGGGGGTCCAGTGGGGATGTGAAAGTGGGCAGCTCTAGTGAAAGGGGGTCTAGTGGGGATGTGAAAGTGGGCAGCTCTAGTGGAAGGGGGTCTAGTGGGGATGTGAAAGTGGGCAGCTATAGTGGAAGGGGGTCCAGTGGGGATGTGAAAGTGGGCAGCTATAGTGGAAGGGGGTCCAGTGGGGATGTGAAAGTGGGCAGCTCTAGTGAAAGGGGGTCTAGTGGGGATGTGAAAGTGGGCAGCTCTAGTGGAAGGGGGTCTAGTGGGGATGTGAAAGTGGGCAGCTCTAGTGGAAGGGGTCCAATGGAGATGTGAAAGTGGGCAGCTATAGTGGAAGGGAGTCTAGTGGGGATGTGAAAGTGGGCAGCTCTAGTGGAAGGGGTCCAGTGGAGATGTGAAAGTGGGCAGCTCTAGTGGAAGGGGTCCAGTGGTGATGTGAAAGTGGGCAGCTATAGTGGAAGGGGGTCCAGTGGGGATGTGAAAGTGGGCAGCTCTAGTGAAAGGGGTCCAGTGGGGATGTGAAAGTGGGCAGCTCTAGTGGAAGAGGGTCCAGTGGGGATGTGAAAGTGGGCAGCTATAGTGGAAGGGGGTCTAGTGGAGATGTGAAAGTGGGCAGCTATAGTGAAAGGGGTCCAGTGGAGATGTGAAAGTGGGCAGCTCTAGTGGATGGGGGTCCAGAGGTTTAGTCGTCCTCCCTATGAACTGAGAGAGTTGCTGTAAGTAGGCATGTACCACAGGGAACACAGGAAGTGATGGCAGACCTCCAAGACAACATGTTTGCTGGTAACATCCATGTGATGAATGGCAGGGTAAACAGTGTATGGAAGAGAGTACCTCATCATTCAGTCTCTGAGGAGTGTTAATTTGGCAGCACGTCATCGATCAACAATATATTTGCCATGGCAAACATATACTGTTACACCTTGCATTGATGAGTTGTTGATCTTTGTTCTCTCTATTATACTATTCAAAAGAATTTAAGGACCACTCCATTCTTTCATACAGTTAACCTGACATGCAATGACATATGAACTATAGTAATATGAAAGAATCGGATGTTATTTATCTTCTTTGGAGTGTATATTTCTGCTGTAAACGGCGACTATGCTACTATGGTAGTTACGATCACCTTAAAGCTACGACAGTCGAAGGTCTATGTTAAAGTATGGGAGTTACAATCACCTTAACGCTGGGCTGTCGTAAGTCTATGCTAAAGTATGGGAGTTAAATCACCCTAACGCTACAACCGTCGTAAGTCTATGTTAAAGCATAGGGGTTACAATCACCTTAACGCTACGACAGTCATAAGTCTATGTAACAGTATGGTAGTTACGATCACCTTAACGCTACGACAGTAGAAGGTCTATGTTAAAGTATGGGAGTTACAATCACCTTAACACTACGACAGTCGTGAGTCTATGTTAAAGTATGGGAGTTACAGTCACCTTAGCGCTACAACTGTCGTAAGTCTATGCTAAAGTACAGGAGTTACAATCACCTTAGCGCTACAACTGTCGTAAGTCTACATTACAGTAGAGGAGTTACAATCACCTTAGCGCTACGACAGCTGAAAGTCTATGTTAAAGTATAGGAGTTACAATCACCTTAACTCACAGATCGCTTTGTGGAACAGGGCCCTGGAGCATTGCCGAGTGCTGCGTACATGATTCACATGGAAGACAGCCATAGGGGGTCGGTACAGAAGACTGTTGATAGTAATTAAATACTATCCTCATGATGACACCATGACCTGCCTCCATTAATGTCCTACTTAAACAGCATGTCACCTTAATCTGACCCAATTACACCACAAGACCGCTATGATGGCTGGGATATGGCGCTCACCAGGGCATAAACAGCCATTCACTCACTCACTCTTAAGTGTTAATCAAACACTGCAGGAAGAACACAGCCTACTGTTTGTCTCATTGGACAGAAAGTGGCTCACGAACAGCCAGGGAATCCCATTTAACGACGGTCCTATTCTGACCTTACGGAGGCTAAACACAACATCAGGACTTAAATCTATGCAGAATCCAGTTAATTGGGCTTAATAGGAATCAAATGGGAGATCTGAACTGCCATTCCCTCAAATACAACTCCTATTCAGAGTGCTTTTCCTCATCAAGTTTATGCTGACTCTTCAGTTTTCAAATAAAGCTGTCCATTTGTCTGTTTACGCTGTCTTCAAGGGAGCAGTGTTTTGTGGTTTGTCATAAATTCACTGATCTTACGTAGTTGAGTGATCTCGCAGGAATGCTTTGTCTCAATGGAAAGCTTCATTGGATGTTTTTACGGTATTCCTTTATATATTTTATATTTTATTTTGTATATATGGGTCAATAAATGGGCATTTAGATATTTTTAGATTTATTTTTGAATCACAATGCATTAAGCAGAAAAATATTATTTGATCTCATGTTTACAATAGTGAGTGAGTTTGGTTTTACGGTGCTTTTAGCGATATTCCAGCAATATCACAGCGGGGGACACCAGATATAGGCTTCACAAATTGTACCCACGTGGGCATGTTTACAATACATTTGCTACATTGTTTATGTGAATGTGTGGATGATTGTACTGAGATGGACTGGACTCGGTGACACTGAAGAAATGGTTTGATCTACCCGCTTGCTTGCTGCACACACTCACGCCATATTTGACTTTCACAATATTTAAATTTTTATTTGGAAAAGTAATATGGTAGTTGGAACTATATATACTTGAGTGAGTGGTTGTCGTAAGACTAACGGGATCGGGTGGTCAGGCTCGCTGTCTTGGTTGATGCATGTCATTATATCCCAATTGCGTAGATCAATGCTTGGGATTGTTTGGTTAAGACTCGATTATTTACAGACCGCCGTCATATAGCTGGAATGTTGCTGTGTGTGGCGTTAAACAACAAACAACATGGATAGGATTGGTTCTTGCTGTAATGCAGGTAACCCTGTCTTGTCATTTATATTTTAGGATATATCCCAAGATGACAGGTGTAACTTGTAATGAAGGCCACAATGTTTTTCATAATGAAATGGAAGGGAAAAATGTTACGGCAAGTGAAAATGTTAAAGCAAGTGAAAATGTTACGGCAAGTGAAAATGTTAATGCAAGTGAAAATGTTACGGCAAGTGAAAATGTTAATGCAAGTGAAAATGTTACGGCAAGTGAAAATGTTGAAGTGAGTGGACATGTTAAGGCAAGTGAGAATGTTAAGGCAAGTGAAAATGTTACGGCAAGTGAAAATGTTAAAGCAAGTGAAAATGTAAATGCAAGTGAAAATGTTAAAGCAAGTGAAAATGTTAAGGCAAGTGAAAATGTTAAAGCAAGTGAAAATGTTAATGCAAGTAAAATAAACGTGGTAGCAAGGAATGATTGAGGGCGACTGAAGCAGCAAGCCAATGCTTATTAATGTCACAGGATGATATAGTTACTCCCTCATACCTAGTCTGACAGTAGAAGACAAATGTGAAGTTGAGCTGGAGATAATGTGAACAACCATAGGGATGCAGCTGGGATGATGGCATTTAGCTGTAAATATTAATATGAACAACAGTGGCGACAAGCATGATATAAAGGTATTTAGTGCTATATCATGTGTATATATTCCCTGACACAATCTATATCATGTCTGTATATTCCGACACAATTTATATCATGTCTATATATTCTCTGACACATCTATATATTCCCTGACACAATCTATATCATGTCTGTATACTCTCTGACATAATCTATATCATGTATATATATACAGTCTCTGACACATCTATATATTCTTTGACACAATCTATATCACACCTATATATTCTGACACAATCTATATCATATGTATATATTCCCTAACACAATCTATATCACACCTATATATTCTGACACAATCTATATCATATGTAAATATTCCTTAACACAATCTATATCACACCTATATATTCTGACACAATCTATATCACATCTATATATTCCCTAACACAATCTATATCACACCTATATATTCTGACACAATCTATATCATATGTATATATTCCCTAACACAATCTATATCACACCTATATATTCTGACACAATCTATATCATATGTAAATATTCCCTAACACAATCTTTATCACACCTATATATTCTGACACAATCTATATCATATGTAAATATTCCCTAACACAATCTTTATCACACCTATATATTCTGACACAATCTATATCATATGTATATATTCCCTAACACAATATATATCACACCTATATATTCTGACACAATCTATATCATTTGTATATTTTCTCTAACACAGTCTGTATCACACCTATATATTCTGACACAATCTATATCATATGTATATATTCCCTAACACAATCATTATCACACCTATATATTCTGACACAATCTATATCATATGAATATATTCCCTAACACAATCTATATCACACCTACTAAAGGTATATATTCCCTAACACAATCTATATTGCACCTATATATTCTGACACAATCTATATCACATCTGTATATTCCCCATGTCAGTATCAAGTTTGACCTAGTTACTGTCATCTGTGGCCATTTCCAGAAACTCCCCCTACAAAGATATTATCAAAGGAACGATATGACGTCCAGTATGACTGATGGTCTGAACAGAGACCATTATCCGATATGCGGTCTCTGGTAGGAGTAATGACTCCATCAAGATGAAGTTCAATGGCTGTCTTCATATGGAAGGAATGGAGGAATACTGTCTCAATAGAGTTATCCAAAGTTAAGATGGTTCATTGTGACTTCCTACATGCCTTTGTCTACAGTTCTATTGTTCTATAAAACCATATCTTCCTTAATATTTAAGCCCATTCTTTGGTCCTAGCCCTTATAGCAGAAAACCCTATCTTCCTATATAAGATAGCTACGCAAAAAATCGCAAAGAACAATGGAGAACAAAGCATGGTTTATGTCACGTTAAAACATTGTTCTGTTATGATGTCATTTCTGGAGATTCGAACGTGTGCTCGCAACTTGATGACTTCATAAATTTGATGACATTATTTCTAGAGGGAGGTGTTTAGTGAGTTGTTCCCAATAGATTGAGCGGGGCAACATAGATATACGCAATGGCTGAACGATCGAATACGAAAATGTGAGAGTTAAGACAATCGGTATTTGGAGAAAAGGTACAGGTAGTCGACGTGAGGATTGTGAGAATATGTCGGAAATAACCACCTGTGCATTAAATGGGCTTGTCCGACATTGCCACGGTCGGATGCATCATTATTAAAATACGGGTAAATATTTTTAGATTTTGTCCATTTTATTATCATCCATATAGAGGCTGTACATAATGTTGATATTTCATATAAGAAATAAACGACGAGTGGGAGTTGTTTATTGTACAATAAAACACTGCAGGAAGAATATAAGCCATTTATGCGCCCGAGTGGTTTATTTTCCCTGCAGTGTTTTAGTGTACGATAAACAACTCCCACTCGTCATTTATTTCTTAATTATATTTAAACCTTTATTTTGGTCATGGCCCAGATAGCATCATACCCATGGGTTTCACTATCATGGTGTAGGCCTCTGACCTGCGCCACTTTGGGCTTTTATTCATGGTAAACTGACACTTCATGATGAGTGACATTCTGTTAAGTCAAAAGTCTCCCTGGGGAATCAAACTGGACCTTCCAAGTGATGAGGGGGCTCAGGTGGCCCAGTTGTCTGAGGCACCACGATTCCCTGTGCAGAGTTGCGCCCCTTGGGCATGCCAGGAACCTATGATTGTGGGTTCGATTCCCGGTTCACCCCGATCATGTTTCTAGGTTTGTCAGCACCATACCCGTGGTCGTGGGTTTCACCGAAGTGGTAAACGTCTGAGACCTGCATCACTTCGGGTTTCTCCCACATTAAGCTGACACGCCGTGATATAACTGGAATACTGTTAAAAGCGGGGTTAAATCCAACTCACTCACTCCAAGTGATGAGCGAATGCTTCAACCAGTGGACTGTGGACTACCCCACACCCCATAATTTTTTAATTATTTTACGAATTCAGAACAGTTGAGTGTTTCATGATTTAAGCATGGGCATTAAACCTTATCTTTTGAACAAAGTGTCAGTACATTAAAATTGGTGTGAAATATGCTTGTAGAAGGTTTTCTAGGTACACTCGCACTGAGGGAGAACTGCACACCATAAGGAATGTGATATCAGATGTTTCACAAACATCATGACTACACACATCTAGCATGATTTACTCATTTGATGTCATTGTAAAAAAATCAATTTATTTGGTTGAGGCGACTCTAGGGAGACAATGAAAAGTTATGCTCAAAATCACTTCTCTTAAAATTTAGAAGATCTATGCACTTGTCTGGAAACAGTCACTGTTTATTTGAATAAGATAAAAAGTCAAGTAGAAAAAAGATGTTTTTAGAGGATTGATTTACTTCGGCATGACGAGGAGAAGTCATGAAGCTTGATCTAATACGGATCTGTTTGTAACTGATGTTTTATGTCAGGTCATTGGGTACAAGCAACGAAAAACATTGATCTATTCAGCTTTAATTTCTTCCAATTATTGTGTTCAAAGCACTGCAGTAGTTGTGTTGGGTCAAAGTCACAAACAATAAGAGTTTCAATTATCCATAATCCTTGTGAATAGCCTACCTCTATTACATCATAGCCAAAACACTGAATTTGGGCTTTCAACACAATATAAAATATTCTGATTGTCACAGAAGTCCTCTTCACTATCAGCTATTGAAACAAGTTGTAGTAAGTAGTATCAATGGATATTGTTAACTGTATTGTTACAGTAAAAGTTGTACTGAACATCTCTGTTGTGATCTCTATTCACAAAATGCAACTTACGCTGACGTTGTTGGAAGGTGAGGTGAGGTGAAATGGGGTTTAACGTCGCGTCAAAGATTATTGCACTTTTATAGCGATGTGCATCTACGTGTGTGTGTTTGTGTGGCTGCTTGTACTAGTCCGGACAGATGCCGATTTATAGTGCTAGCCCACTGAGATACCATGCCGCAGTTTAACATGAATACCCCACTCAGACACAGTATACTGACTCCGAGCCGACCAGTCCTTGGTTTAGCCCCTTAATGCCGAGCGCCAAGCAGGGTAACAAGAAGTTCCAGCTATTAACGTGTGTTGGCATGACACGGTCGCTGATCGAACCCCGGATCTTCCGCTCCCCGGGTGGACGCTCTACCACTAGACCACGGAGGCGGTCTTATTTGTTGGAAGACTTCTGCTGAAGCCCTGCGGTGACATCTCTCCGAGATGTAAAAGTCAAGTTTCCACTCTTGCCGAACTAGGCTGGAATTTCTGGGCTCTGTTGTAGCGCCACCATTGGCTGTTATGAGTTATGTCCCTCCTTTGCCCCACCTCTGATATCACTTGCATCTGCTTCACATAAAATGTGAAGACGATCTGATAGATAATCAAGATTTGATGGTCTGTTGGTAGAGCGTCCGCCCAGAGAGCAGAAGGTCCAGGGTTCGGTCCCCAGCCACGTCATACCAAAAGACGTTAAAAGTATTTGTTGTTACCCTGTCTGGTGCTCAGCATTAAGGGGCTAAACAAGGACTGGGTATCTCAGTACACAATAAATCAGCATCAGTTCGGACTTGTACAAGCACACACACACACGCAGGCACGCACGCACAGAAAAAAAATCTTGGACGCGATGTTAAACCCCATTTCAAACCTCACCTGTTTCTGTTTCTGATTTTGGATGTTATTAGTTCAAACTTCATTTTGCATTAAACACATTTATTTGGATTTATTTAAAAGAATATACTCTAGACATCAGTACATTATATCATTTGTTAATTATACATCAACATGTGCCTATGATAAAGAGTATATTATCAAGATCAATATCAGCCATCTTTAAATAACCATACCCCAACCAGTGGCAAACATAGCACAGAGATTAAGTCTAACTAGTTAAGATTTATGGCATTAATTAGTTATGTGTGTTCCACACATTTTATTTTTGGAATAATACTGTGCAAACTTTAGTATTTTTTTCAAACATTATGTGAATGCCATGTTGGGAGGCCGATCTAGAGCTGGAGTGGGCCAGTTATTGATATGGTTAGTCTAGTTTAGTTATGCAGACTGGCATCACATGATGGCAACATACCAACTTGGGGACATGTCACACATGTAGAGCATTGCACATGGAAGTCTGATTTGACCAGCCTTTACACACTGGTACGAGAACAATGTTATCACCATGCCTTAGCCTTGATATCATTGTTATCACCATGCCTTAGCCTTGATATCATTGTTATCACCATGCCTTAGCCTTGATATCATTGTTATCACCATGCCTTAGCCTTGATATCATTGTTATCACCATGCCTTAGCCTTGATATCATTGTTATCACCATGCCTTAGCCTTGATATCATTGTTATCACCATGCCAAAGCCATGATATCTGTTATCACCATGCCATAGCCTTGATATCTGTTATCACCATGCCATAGCCTTGATATCAGTTTTATCACCATGCCGTAGCCTTGATATCAGTGTTATCACCATGCCTTAGCCTTGATATCATTGTTATCACCATGCCTTAGCCTTGATATCATTGTTATCACCATGCCTTAGCCTTGATATCATTGTTATCACCATGCCTTAGCCTTGATATCATTGTTATCACCATGCCATAGCCATGATATCTGTTATCACCATGCCATAGCCTTGATATCAGTTTTATCACCATGCCGTAGCCTTGATATCAGTGTTATCACCATGCCATATAGCCTTGATATCTGTGTTATCACAATGCCATAGCCTGGATAATGGAGTTATCACCATGCCATAGCCTGGATATATGTGTTATCACCATGCCATAGCCTTGATATTAGTGTTATCACCATGCCATAGCCTTGATATCAGTTTTATCATCATGTTATAACATGCCATAGCCTTGAAATCAGTGTTATCACCATGCCATAGCCTTGATATCAGTGGTATCACCATGCTGTCACCTTGATATCATTGTTATCACCATGCCTTAACCTTGATATCAGTGTTATCACCATACCATGGTATTGATACTTCAAATCTGGAAAGTTTTCTGTCACAAGATCACTGCGAGTGGCTGACAATAGCCTTAGTGAGTCTGGAAAGTTTCTGCGACACCCTGTGGATGAGGTTACTCCTTTTGAAGAGTAGGAATCAGTTTGATTGTTGAAATTGTAACAGTGGGAAAGAAATACCCGTCGGGTTTAAATACTGGATAAGTCCAAAGCCGCCACCTCTGAGAATGCTGCAAGGATGAGCAAAGCTCAAAGCGAGTTGAAGTTCTTGGATTAGACGACAAGCATGACAATGCTACTTGGCAGCACAGCCATGGAACCCTGCTGCCCTACCCCATCCAGCTGATTTACCAAGGCCTGACTCACAAGAAACCCTGCTGCCCTACCCCATCCAGCTGATTTACCAAGGCCTGACTCACAAGAAACCCTGCTGCCCTACCCCATCCAGCTGATTTACCAAGGCCTGACTCACAAGAAACCCTGAAGCCCTACCCCATCCAGCTGATTTACCAAGGCCTGACTCACAAGAAACCCTGCAGCCCTACCCCATCCAGCTGATTTACCAAGGCCTGACTCACAAGAAACCCTGAAGCCCTACCCCATCCAGCTGATTTACCAAGGCCTGACTCACAAGAAACCCTGCTGCCCTACCCCATCCAGCTGATTTACCAAGGCCTGACTCACAAGAAACCCTGCTGCCCTACCCCATCCAGCTGATTTACCAAGGCCTGACTCACAAGAAACCCCGCTGCCCTACCCCATCCAGCTGATTTACCAAGGCCTGACTCACAAGAAACCCTGAAGCCCTACCCCATCCGGCTGATTTACCAAGGCCTGACTCACATGAAAACCTGCTGCCCTACCCCATCCAGCTGATTTACCAAGGCCTGACTCACAAGAAACCCTGCTGCCCTACCCCATCCAGCTGATTTACCAAGGCCTGACTCACAAGAAACCCTGCTGCCCTACCCCATCCAGCTGATTTACCAAGGCCTGACTCACAAGAAACCCTGCTGCCCTACCCCATCCAGCTGATTTACCAAGGCCTGACTCACAAGAAACCCTGAAGCCCTACCCCATCCAGCTGATTTACCAAGGCCTGACTCACAAGAAACCCTGCAGCCCTACCCCATCCAGCTGATTTACCAAGGCCTGACTCACAAGAAACCCTGCTGCCCTACCCCATCCAGCTGATTTACCAAGGCCTGATTCACAAGAAACCCTGCTGCCCTACTCCATCCAGCTGATTTACCAAGGCCTGACTCACAAGAAACCCTGCTGCCCTACCCCATCCAGCTGATTTACCAAGGCCTGACTCACAAGAAACCCCGCTGCCCTACCCATCCAGCTGATTTACCAAGGCCTGACTCACAAGAAACCCTGAAGCCCTACCCCATCCGGCTGATTTACCAAGGCCTGACTCACATGAAAACCTGCTGCCCTACCCCATCCAGCTGATTTACCAAGGCCTGACTCACAAGAAACCCTGCTGCCCTACCCCATCCAGCTGATTTACCAAGGCCTGACTCACAAGAAACCCTGAAGCCCTACCCCATCCAGCTGATTTACCAAGGCCTGACTCACAAGAAACCCTGAAGCCCTACCCCATCCGGCTGATTTACCAAGGCCTGACTCACATGAAAACCTGCTGCCCTACCCCATCCAGCTGATTTACCAAGGCCTGACTCACAAGAAACCCTGCTGCCCTACCCCATCCAGCTGATTTACCAAGGCCTGACTCACAAGAAACCCTGCTGCCCTACCCCATCCAGCTGATTTACCAAGGCCTGACTCACAAGAAACCCTGCTGCCCTACCCCATCCAGCTGATTTACCAAGGCCTGACTCACAAGAAACCCTGCAGCCCTACCCCATCCAGCTGATTTACCAAGGCCTGACTCACAAGAAACCCTGAAGCCCTACCCCATCCAGCTGATTTACCAAGGCCTGACTCACAAGAAACCGTGCTGCCCTACCCCATCCAGCTGATTTACCAAGGCCTGACTCACAAGAAACCCTGCTGCCCTACCCCATCCAGCTGATTTACCAAGGCCTGACTCACAAGAAACCCTGAAGCCCTACCCCATCCAGCTGATTTACCAAGGCCTGACTCACAAGAAACCGTGCTGCCCTACCCCATCCAGCTGATTTACCAAGGCCTGACTCACAAGAAACCCTGCTGCCCTACCCCATCCAGCTGATTTACCAAGGCCTGACTCACAAGAAACCCCGCTGCCCTACCCCACCCAGGTGATTTACCAAGGCCTGACTCACAAGAAACCCTGCTGCCCTACCCCATCCAGCTGATTTACCAAGGCCTGACTCACAAGTACCACCCTTGTTACAACTTTCCTGATGATTGGCATGTCACACACACAGCCAATCACTAGAGTAACGGAGACAGCAGGCTGGATAATGCAGAAAATGTGCTTGTTCCCTTCACTAAGAAAGTGGAAAAAAGAGCTCAAGCTGCCAGCACGACAGAAATGCCTGGCAATTGTTGACGTTTTTGCTGCACACAGATGTCAATCTTTCTCAGATGTATTGCGAAAGCGAACATTTGGAATTAGGTTTTTGCCGGCCATTGGATCCCTACGTCAACGGCGAACTGAAACTCGCAATGAGGGAACAATTTTCAAAGTAGTATGCCGACTGTGTAGCCAAGAATCTGAAAGAAAAATCCGAGACACACGTGGACTTATGAATTAGTGTTCTAAAACCAATCCATGCTCGCTTGACTGTGGCCGCCTTTGATCAGCTGTGAAAAGACAAGGAGACCGTCTTGCGTGGCGGGTGTATGCCTGGACTACTGGGTGTTGTGTAAGCTACCTGATCATCAAATTGACACTGATTGACAATGTGTAGTTAAGAAAACAGGATGTTAGATATTATGTATTTAAATATGTACTTTGACGATGTGTGGAATCTAATAAAAGAAATATGCTTCCTTACGTGCTAGTATCTTGTTTGTTTGTCTCTCTGCAAAAATAACTGTGTCATGAAACTATTGCCAGTTAATGTTATTCACAGTTTTCACAGTGCTTTCCAGTATCAGTGTTATCACCATGCCATGATATTGATATCAGTGTTATCACATGCCATCCCAAGTGAAAATAATAGTGGGATTTCCATCCCAGTGGGATCCCACTGGGATATGGTATTCTCAGTGGGATATATATATAGTTTTGATATCCTTGTTATCACATGCCTGTCTTGATATCCGTGTTATCACATGCCATAGTCTTGATATCAGTGTTATCACATGCCATAGTCTTGATATCCGCGTTATCACATGCCATAGTCTTGATATCAGCGTTATCACATATGCCATAGTCTTGATATCAGTGTTATCACTAGCTATAGTCTTGATATTAGTGTTATCCCATGCCATAGTCTTGATATAAGTGTTAGTGAGTGAGTGAGTGAGTGAGTATGGTTTTACGCCGCTTTTAGCAATATTCCAGCAATATCGCAGCGGGGGACACCAGAAATGGGCTTCACACATTGTACCCATGTCGGGAATCGAACCCGAGTCTTCGGCGTAATGAGCGAACGCTTTAACCACTAGGCTACCCGACCGCCCCTATATGTGTTAGTACTTGCCATAGTTTTGATATAAGTGTTGCCATAATCTTCAAGAATATTCAGCTTGTTATATTTGCCTTTTGTTTCACAGTGAGCCATGTGGAGGGTCTGGTCATTCCATCCAAGGAGGGACTTCCCACTGAGACGGTCACACTTAAGTGGTGCACACCCAAGTCCAACACCATAGGTAGGTGTTAGCAGCGTGGCCCCACTGAGACGGTCACACCCAAGTGGTGCACACCCAAGTCCAACACCATAGGTAGGTGGTAGCAGCGTGGCCCCACTGAGACGGTCACACTCAAGTGGTGCACACCCAAGTCCAACACCATAGGTAGGTGGTAGCAGCGTGGCCCCACTGAGACGGTCACACCCAAGTGGTGCACACCCAAGTCCAACACCATAGGTAGGTGGTAGCAGCGTGGCCCCACTGAGACGGTCACACTCAAGTGGTGCACACCCAAGTCCAACACCATAGGTAGGTGGTAGCAGCGTGGCCCCACTGAGACGGTCACACTCAAGTGGTGCACACCCAAGTCCAACACCATAGGTAGGTGGTAGCAGCGTGGCCCCACTGAGACGGTCACACTCAAGTGGTGCACACCCAAGTCCAACACCATAGGTAGGTGGTAGCAGTGTGGTCCCACTGAGACGGTCACACTCAAGTGGTGCACACCCACGTCTAACACCATAGGTAGGTGGTAGCAGCGTGGCCATCTAAGAGGGTCACACTCAAGTGGTGCACACCCAAGTCCAACACCATAGGTAGGTGGTAGCAGCGTGGCCATCTAAGAGGGTCACACTCAAGTGGTGCACACCCAAGTCCAACACCATAGGTAGGTGGTAGCAGCGTGGCTCCACCATGTAGTCATTACAAGTCCAAGTGGAGACATTTTACTGCAGCATCATGGAGAAGTGGAATCGTATTAAATTATACACATGCTTCTTTCAATATACTCCCTATTTTCTGTTTTCATTCATCTCCAATTAACTCAAACTTTCCCGAAACATATGATCATGGGTTTGAATCCCAGTTGACCCAGATTGTGTTTCAAGGTTAAGCAGCACCAAACCTCATGGTTTTGCCTTAGTGGTAAACGTCTTAGACCTGCATTGCTTTGAGCTTTCCTGTCACATTAAGCTGACACACTGTGATATAGTTGATGCTGTTCAAAGTGGCGTTAAACCAATTCACTCACTCACCAATGCAGATTGTTTTTTGTTCCACAAACATGATAACGCAGGAATATTGTTGAAAGCAGTTTTAATGTTGAAAAAAAATGTTCAAAGGGGTGCAGGGGAGATCAAGTGGTTTGAGGCACTGCTTTGTAAAGTTGTGTCCCTTTTCTGTGCCAGGATCCACTGGTCATGGCCTCAAATTGAGTTTCAGCCCATCATGGTCCTTGGCCTATCTGCACCAGATGTAAACTCCACAATCTGCCCTACTTTCCTCCCACAGATGGCACACTGTCACATTACTCAAATACTGTTGAAAACAGCATTAAACCCAACTCAACCCAAGAAACTAAAAAGTTTAGTCTCGCTGATTAAGTAAATGGCTGACAGTTCATGTTGATGTGACACTGGGGTACGGTTGGTTGTTGCAGAGCTGCATCACTGCGTCGGAGCTCACAGGATTACTCCAGTTGATGTCAACAGTCGGCCATCTTCCTGCCTCACCAACTTCCTGCTTGGTGGTAAGTGTTTTGTTGCCCAGATGTCCCTGTGCTGAAACTACAACAGCTGAGAGTTGGAGACCTAGCAGCTGAGGTGCTGGACACAACGTGTGACGTGCATGCTTTGTCTTTGAGAATATACCTGATGAAGATTCGGGGTAGAATAGGTCTTCAGCAACCCATGCTTGCCGTAAAAGGCGACTATGCTTATCGTAAGAGGCGACTAATGGGAACGTTTGGTCAGGCTTTCTGACTTGGTTGATGCATGTCATTGTTTCCCAATTGTGTGGATCTATGCTCATGATATCAATCACTTGATTGTCTGGTCCAGACTCGATTATTTACAGACTGCCGTCATATAGCTGGAATATTTCTGAGTGCGACGTAATAGATTAGATTAGATACCTAATCGAATCTTGACCAGACAGTCAAGTGATTGATATCATGAGCATCGATCCACACATGCATCAACCAAGTCAGCAAGCCTGACCACCCGATCCTGTTAGTCGCCTCTTACAACAAGTACAACATGGGTTGCTGAAGACCTGTTCTACCCCGGCCCTTCACAGGTTTCAAATCTTCACACACAGTAACTCCGTGTTGTGAATGATGGTGTGTGTGCTTTGTGTTTGAGAAATGTATACTGAACAAAAGAAAGTAGGAATCCATATTTTGGGTTGGTTTTTGTTGTTGTGGAATTGGGAGCTCATATGCCCCCAAATAACATTTTTGTTCATTATTTATCACAATAGCCATTGAAAACAAAATATGAATGTGATCTTGCATCTTTAAATCCCCTTGATTTAATGACAGTTATCAAGAATACAAACTTTGATTGAATGAATGATGCTGTCTGTAGAATTTAATCCTCTCATGTTTCCCTGTGTTTAGGCCGGGCCGTCATGCTGGAGCAGCCCCGGAAGACTGGCGCCAAGGTGATCTCTCACATGCTGACCAGCCACGGAGGCGAGATATTCATACACACCATACCTACAGCCAGGTCCATCCTGGAAGACCCTCCCTCCATCAGTGAAGGAAGTGGAGGTCGAGTGACGGACTACAGGATTCCTGTAAGTATATCATTTGCAGACATCACACCATACCTACAGCCAGGTCCATCCTGGAAGACCCTCCCTCCATCAGTGGAAGTCGAGTGACGAACTACAGGATTCCTGTAAGTATATGATGTGCAGACATCACACTATACCTACAGCCAGGTCCATCCTGGAAGACCCCCCCTCCATCAGTGGAGGAGGTCGAGTGACAGACTACAGGATACTAGTAAGTATGTCATGTGCAGACATCACACTATATACCTACAGCCAGGTCCATCCTGGAGACCCTCCCTCCATCAGTGAAGGTAGTGGAGGTCAACTGACGGACTACAGGATACTAGTAAGTATGTCATGTGCAGACATTTCCATGAAGACTTAGCAGTCACAACTTAGACAACTGAGTCCTGTATCAGTCACAGCCGGACTGCAGACATTTTCAAATCAAATCTGACCCGCCCTGGAGAATCTCCCTCCTGCAGTGTAGACTGTCAACCTGTATGAAAGTCAGGTTCAGTGTACACAAAAAGCCAACTAACATGCCCAGATTATTCACCAGCTGTTTTTCTTCCAGGACTTTGGAGAGTTCATGAAATCAAATCGTCTGGCTCCGGGAACAGCAATCACCCTGGAAGACAGGATCGGGAAGCCCATCGAGAGAGGTACCCTTATAATGATATGTCATTCTGGCTTCATGAAGATAAAAAACTGTGTGAAGATAATGTTTGGTACTAACAGAATTGGTTGTCATGGAGTAACAAGAATATATTCTGCAGGGAGTTGTTTGGCCAGGAGAAGACAGGAATAACCATATGATCTCTGTTTGTTTTATATTGAGAATCAGATTACGCTACACCTGTGCAAGAAGCAATGTAACTACATGTATTACCCATGGGGTTAGAAATAACGAAGCTCATAAAACTCGTATGTGCTCTAGTGCAAATATTACTTTAAGCTTACAGTGTATTGTTTCTGTTATCCGGATAACATTGTTGACGTCATTTGAATCTTATTGTGGCCTAAGGTCGGAATGATGTCACACTAGAAACGACATCATAGAATAAGATTATGGAAATCATTCAACAGTTGTGGTTTTCGTAGACGTTTGTTGTGATCAGTGCTCTTTTGTAAAGAATTGCTCAAAAGGATTAAGAAATGAATATATTATTACACTCACATGTGTGTCATACTGATTTTATGAAAATCATGTAAGAATTCATGTATTACCCTCACTCTTGCTCAGGAAATGCAAGAATTCTGACACTCGTTTTGTAAAATCAGTATGACACACATGCTCGTCTAATAATCTCTCTGTATTACTGTGTCTCTATCATGAGTGGGGGCACAGGTGGCCCAGTCATCTAAGGCGCTGCGATTCGCAGTCAGCACCATACCCCTGCTCGTGGGTTTCACCAAAGTGGTAAACGTCTAAGACCTGCATCACTTCGGGCTTTCCTCCCACATCCAGCTGACACGCCGAGATATAACTGGAATACTGTTAAAAGCAGCATTAAACCCAACTCACACACTCCATCATGAGCACCCTAAATGTTGATCATCACTTTTTTTATAATCATGATAGTTATTGATCATGGACCGCCTTGGTGGCCTGGTGGAGAGAGCGTGCATGTCGCTATATACGTGCAATAATCTCAACGTGAAGTTAAACTCCATTTCACCCCACCTTACCGTTATTGATCATTTTGGATAATAGTGCTTGCTGACAATGTTTGATAGTATTGATTGTTGTCCATGTCCTTGACTGTGGTCCTCGTGATGATTGATGGTGATGGTCTGTCTGTTTGTCTTGCAGCCCAGCAACACCTGGAGAGACTGACCAGGGTGTGGCCGATGGTCATTGGGGAAACCATCATGTTCAACATGGTCTCGGTCAGTATCATGTCCAAACTGGTCGGGGTTAAGCGGCTGACAAGTTTAACAAAATAATTGTTCCCCCCTCCCACATGGAGAGAGAATCTTTCAAAACAGTGCTGTAGCAAATAACCTTAGTAATATGTTGTAATCCAAACAAATCCACAGAGTTGTGTCCCTTAGCTGCCAGGATCTGCTTGTGGGTTCCAATCCTTGTCCTTGTACAAGGTTTCCCCAAGGTGGTGATCATATGCAACCTGCATCACTTTGTGCTTACACTTCCTCCATGATAATCTGACAGCTAAAATACTTACAATATGGTGTTATGTGATGAGCTGCACAATTCACTCCTATTTCCTCATTGTCACCTGGCGTGATACTGTTTACGTTTGGTTTTGAATTTATTTAGTTTCAATACCAACTAATTATTAGTACCATATTCGACGTAATAAGCACCCAGGGCGCTCTCAAAATTAGAAATAGGGGGCTCTTATTAGAATATTATTTTGGTGAGAATAAAACAGAGTTGAAGATCGTAAATTGCGTGGTTTATGCTGACAGCCTGAAATGATACAAAAGAAAACTCTGTGCGTACAGATATATTTTCAAGAATATAATTGCCCATAATTAAGGGTGCATATAACACACGAGTGCGTTTTAAACACGAATAAATAAGTTTTGTGTACAGAAGGGGTGCTAATTGGGATTGTTCACTAGCCAATATATTAACAAATATCTCCATGGGCGCTTATTAGAGCATTGCATTTATTATGTAGAATACGGTATTAGAATTATGATCATGCTTTTATTTCTTCTGAACAATATGTGAGTTTATTATGGATAGTGCCTACTGAATAACACCTGAATATCACAACCTTTCTTGTAGCCTGGATATATTCATACCTTTCTCGTATCTTCAATATTCTGTAGACATTATGCTGTTAAATACCTTTTCTGGACACGTATAGCTCTGTCTAAAATGATGCAATTTATTTTGAAGAGTTGTCTTCCTTATAGCTGTGCCAGGATCTGCTGGTAATGGCTACAAATCTAGATACATCCCAGCAATGATCCTTGGACTCTCGGCACTATACCGTGGCTCGTTGCTTTTACCAAGTGGTAAATGTCTAAGACCTGCATCAAATTCAGCTCTCCTCCACATAAGGTGATACGGCCAATCCATTCCTTCAGTTATAACATACATAGGCAGTGTATAAAACATATTCTTCCCTTCCCCAGTCTCTGGAGCCCCTCCTGGGCCTCATCACACAGGCAACGCTCAATGATGATGACGTTCTCGAGTGCAAGAAGGCCATCTACAAAGTGGTTGCCATGGAGAGCAAGAATGAGGCGCTACCATTCCCCGTACTTGGGTCCAGAGGGAAAGGCCCCAAGAGGTGAGAGCTGAACACACAGTTGAACAAATTGTAAAAATAAATTAGAGGGTGAAATTATTATCTGGTGTTTTCGGTTAATATTAACCCTGTTATACATGATTTTACCCTTATCAAAACTTTTACTACATGAGCGCAGGTTGCCAAGTGGTTTAATTCAAAGCCTCAACTCACTCTGCAGAGTTTGTTGTGACAGGATCTGTTTGTTAGAGTTTGGTTCCATTTTTTCCTGTTATTATCCCCCGCCGCGCGAAAGCGCGAAGCGGGGGATATAGTATTCACGACCGTCCGTACGTCCGTCCGTCCGTCCGTACGTCCCACCTGTTTGTTGCCGCGATATCTCAAGAACTAAACACTGGATTGTCTTCATATTTGGAACTATGGTGTATATACAGACACCGCAGACACCAGTCGGTTTTGGTGACCTTGATCCCATTTTAAAGGTCACAGCAGACAAATCTGCTTTTAGAGTTGGAAAACGGTGTTGCCGCGATATCTCAAGAACTAAACACTGGATTGTCTTCATATTTGGAACTATGGTGTATATACAGACTCCGCAGACACCAGTCGGTTTTGGTGACCTTGATCCCATTTTCAAGGTCACAGCAGACAAATCTGCTGTTAGAGTTGGAAAACGGTGTTGCCGCGATATCTCAAAAACTAAACACTGGATTGTCTTCATATTTGGAACTATGGTGTATATACAGACTCCGCAGACACCAGTCGGTTTTGGTGACCTTGATCCCATTTTAAAGGTCACAGCAGGCAAATCTGCTTTTAGAGTTGGAAAACGGTGTTGCCGCGATATCTCAAGAACTAAACACTGGATTGTCTTCATATTTGGAACTATGGTGTATATACAGACACCGCAGACACCAGTCGGTTTTGGTGACCTTGATCCCATTTTAAAGGTCACAGCAGACAAATCTGCTTTTAGAGTTGGAAAACGGTGTTGCCGTGATATCTCAAGAACTAAACACTGGATTGTCTTCATATTTGGAACTATGGTGTATATACAGACTCCGCAGACACCAGTCGGTTTTGGTGACCTTGATCCCATTTTCAAGGTCACAGCAGACAAATCTGCTGTTAGAGTTGGAAAACGGTGTTGCCGCGATATCTCAAGAACTAAACACTGGATTGTCTTCATATTTGGAACTATGGTGTATATACAGACTCCGCAGACACCAGTCGGTTTTGGTGACCTTGATCCCATTTTAAAGGTCACAGCAGGCAAATCTGCTTTTGGAGTTGGAAAACGGTGTTGCCGCGATATCTCAAGAACTAAACACTGGATTGTCTTCATATTTGGAACTATGGTGTATATACAGACACCGCAGACACCAGTCGTTTTTGGTGACCTTGACCCCATTGTCAAGGTCACAGCAGGCAAATCTGCTTTTGGAGTTAGAAAACGGTGTTGCCGCGATATCTCAAGAACTAATCGCTGGATTGTCTTCATATTTGGTACTATGGTGTACAGGCGGGGGATATTTCGTCACTCTGTGACAAATACTTGTTTTTCTTGTTCACAGCAGGGGTGGTCGGGTGGCCGAGTGGTTAAAGAGTTTGCTCGTCATGCCGCAAACCCGGGTTTGATTCCTGACATGGGTACATTGTGTGAGGCCCATTTCTGGTGTCCCCCGCCGTGATAATGCTGGAATATTGCTAAAAGCGGCATAAAACCATACTCACTCACTCCCTTGTTCTATAAGCTCCATACCTGTAAATGTCAATGACCAGCACCACTTAGGATTTCCTCTGACATAAACCTGTGATTTAACTGAAATACTTTTTAAAGCAGTTTTAGACCCACTCATTCCTCTTACCCTGTTCATGACATCTTTTACCCATGATATCCTCATTCAGGGAGGAGCAGTACCGACAGCTGTGGGCAGAGCTGGAGATGTTGGTGCGGGCGCATGTGTTGACATCTCCATTCCACGAGAAGGTGCTGGAGTGTCTTCTGGAATGCAAGAAGCCGTCCGATGACGCCAAGGGATCTCCCAAGAAGGCCCTGGAGAAGTCGGCCACAAAGGACGAAAAGATGGAGGTGTCCGAGCAGGAGGATTCATGGAAGGACTACGACAAGTAGGTCCACACAGTTGTGTCCCTTTAATCCCAGGAGTAGCCAATGCAATTGCATATTAAGTGGACATAGAATTGCAAGTCACTCATTGGTAGGGACTAGGGCTGGGACGAGTCCAAATTTACTACCCGGGTACCCTACCCCCTATTACCTGACCCTACACGGGTACCCACTGTAGGTCTCAAGAGATAGGTAAAAAATGTCAAATTGGGAATTTTTTACTGTAGCCCTGACAAAACATATTTAGATACATGTATTAAACAATGTCATGCATACACTGAACTTGACTTAAGTTATAGCTTTATTCAACCATAGTCAGAAAGAATGGGTGCATAGTCAGAAAGAAATGCAAACATTAGTGACTTGTAGTGTAACCATAGGGTTCTAGATATTTTTTGTCATTAAACAATATATCAGGTGATTCGCTGTGCAGAGTTGCATCCCTTGGGCACGCCAGAAACCTATGATTGTGGGTTCGAATCCCAATTCGCCCCGATTATGTTTCTAGGTTTGTCAGCACCATACCCGTGCTCGTGGGTTTCACCGAAGTGGTAAACGTCTGAGACCTGCATCACTTCGGGCTTTCCTCCCACATTAAGCTGACACGCCACGATATAACTGGAATAGTGTAAAAAGCGGTGTTAAACCCAACTCACTCACTCACTCAAACATATGTTTTCTGTTGTTCATGGTTCTTACATCTTCATCTTCTCATTACGTCACAGAATGAAAAGAATGACAGAGAGGGAAAAACAAGATTTCCTGAAAGGTGAAAAATCTCTGGACCCTTCTCCACCCAAGAAATTTAAGGCCGAGGAATCCTTTATCAGATCAGGCGGTCAGTTCCTTCACTTTTGACCACGTGTTGACCTATCATGATGAAATCCTTTTATTTAATTAACGCATTGATTGGTCGGATGAAAGGTCGTTCTGGGGCCCATAATGGGATGTCCTCAGATCTTTGTTCAGCGGCAGCGAGAACTTAGATCTGATTTTAAGGAGATTGGGCCGTCATCACAATATAAAACTCTTCAACAGAAGTCCTCTTCACTATCATCAATGGGATGCTGAATATTTCTACAGTAACATGAACATGTATTTACGCCCGTGAGAGGAGACGTTCTTGCCTTTATTAGTTGGACACTAACACATTTGGTTGTATATTAATCAAAATTTAAGACTTACATCTTGCTCCATTTTCTTAATTTAATCTTTTTGTTTTTCTAGTCCATCAAAGATAATGAGTAAATGACACTAAATTGTAAAAACTTTCATCATCAAATACATAATCGTTTTGATCTCAGGCCAGAACCTGCTGTCAATGTGGACCAATCGCATCAAGACGATACACAACAAGCGACACGTGGAGTTTGCTGGCCGTGAAGATTGTACCGGTGCAGTGGCTGAGTTGTACATACATCTCAACGATGATGAGTAAGTGGTCAATTATGTTACTATAACATCTTCATGGGAGAGTGGTTGGTTGGTTTGTTGTTTAACGCCGCACTCAGCAATATTCCAGCTATATGACAGCAGTCTGTAAATAATCGAGTCTGGACAAGACAATCCAGTGATTGACAGCATGAGCATCGATCCACCCAATTGGGATCGATGACATGTATCAACCAAGTCAGCGAGCCTGACTACCCGATCCCGTTAGTCGCCTTTTACGACAAGCATAGTCGCCTTTTACAGCAAGTATGGGTTAGTGAAGACCTATTCTACCCCAGAATCTTCACGGGTCTCATCAGAGAGTGAGCAGCCCAGTGGTTAAAGTGTTTTTTCGTCACGTTAAAGGCTCTTGCCGATTCTCAAAGTGGGAGCAATGTGAGAAGAGAAGCCCATTTCTGGTGTCCCCCGCCATGATATTGGTGGAATATTGCTAGAATCGGTTTTTAACCCTGCTCACTCACTTAAGCCTCATATTCATAAGAATTTTAACAAATAAATTTCTTGGCATTTAAATATTAGCTACCAATGATTTACTTCCACACCAGCAACATTAACATACCTCAATTACAAATTATGCCATCCATTGGGACAACTTGGGTCAGAACAGGTCCCCGTCGATCTGTTGCTTGTTGTAAGAGGCGACTAAACTGGATTGAGTCATACTTGGTCATTTGGTTGGATGCATGTCAACCGTATGCTGGAGATATAATATCATCCAGTGATTGTTCTTGCTCAGACTTGAATATTTACAGAACATTGTGATAGAGCTGTGAAATTGCTCTGTTTGGCTTACAACAACAAACAAACAAACAAACCAGCTGGAATATTGGCAACTACAGCTTAAAGAAATACCAAATCTATGCAATTATTCACATATTGGCCTGGATTATTTGCACACATTTCTAAGTACTTATTTGTTGGCCAAATGCTACTGCCATGTTAGCTCCTAGACTGATAATAAATGTTTATCTATTTGACTTCCCCTGAACAATGAACTTCACTGTGGAATGTTTAACACTTCACTAAATACTGACCTCCATTAACCAACAGTGACCAGCCGCCCATGGAGCAGACGTCCCAGGCCTCCAAGACTGCACCCACTTCCAAGCCACTGCAGAGTTTGAAACGTTGACAGATCATCATCAAGTCTTTAGCCACACATCAGCCTCGAACTCAGATAATAACCAAATAATGGAACACTTGAAACAATATTGATATCGTATTGCGTCGTTTTGAGATAACATTTTACTTCTAAGGGCTTTTGTCTGTTGGTTTACCAGATTTCATGTGATTGCTGCTTATCATGGGTTTGAACCCTGAATCACTTGGGTGGTCCAGTGGAATAAACAGCATCGTCAAGCATGTCAGGATCCATAGATAGTGGGTTTGAATCCCGATTTATCCCGACTGGATGTGTGAGCACCAAACCTGTGCTGATGGACTTCAAAGTGGAAGAAATCTGGGCTCTCAAGCTCAAGCTGTCATGATATAAGGTCCCTTCAAAAGGTACGCATGTTTCAGGTGACTTGACCGTCCCATCACTGGTGACCCTTATGATTTCATCACAGCTGGAAAGAGCCTTAAAGAAACTCATAGTTTGATTTCTGAATAAAGTAGAATGTTTTGGCATGTCATTCTATCTATTTTGACCTACACATTCAACATTGATTAAAATTAACCAAAAAGAAACCCCACAAAAAAACACCCATATATGTTCATGTTTCCTGAAATACAAGTATGTATATTTTTGCCTACCTTTTTTATCCTTTTTTTGAGGTGGGGTTGTATGCCAACTCAAGTGATGGCTAACTAGAATACAGTTCCGACATGTATTATTTTATCAACCAAGAACCAGTGTCTGTAAATATTTGAACCATGTTATCAATCTTAGAGTGTTACTTTCATTACTAAAATCTCTCCACTTACCATTTACGAATCTTCATCAGTCATTCACTAGTATTAGACTCAATCAGAATTACTCAGTCTTCCTATCTACATGTACATGGAATCATCTTGTTTGTAAGAAATGAATGTATTACACATGAGGAATAAAATAATTCTTCTCATATTTGTAAGTTATTATTTTAAACCCTGCTGGGATTGGGGAGCTGAATGTGGCCCCCAGGTCTCATATTTGTATATTGTGCAGAACACAGTCCACAGGTTCCCTTGCTTGCTGCAAGAGTTGACTTGTAAGGTATGGAATATTTCTTATATTTGACAGGTCTTTATATACCAAGGTTCCGTCCGTCCGTCCGAAAATGTTGTCCGCGCGATTTCTCTTAAACTATTCAGTGGATTCATCTAAACCTTAGTACATATAACCTGTGTCATATGGAGGAGTGCAGTCAAAAGAAAAAAACTTGTTTTTATTAATTTTCCATTTTTTAATGATTTTTTCAAACCCTAACCCTATCCATTATTTAATTTGAAACTACTGACACACCAGGCGGGTCGGGGGTATTAGTGAGCAATGCTAACTTTTGCCCTTGTTTTTGACCGAGTTGTGGTTTTGGAGCTCAATGTGGCCTCGAGTCTCATATTTGTATATTTTGTGTAACACAGTCCCCAGGTTCCCATGCTTGTCATAAGAGCGGACATGTGAGGTATAAAATATTTCTTCTCATTTTTTGTGAAGTCTTATTTTGACCCCAGTTGGGATTTGCTCATGTTTATAGTGCCCAGGCTACCATGCTTGTCGTAAGAGTGGACATGTGAGGTATAAAATATTTATTCTCATTTTTTGTGAAGTCTTATTTTGACCCCAGTTGGGATTTGCTCATGTTTACAGTCCCCAGGTTCCCATGCTTGTCGTAAGAGCCGACTTTTGAGGCTGTTGCCTGGTGTGGTCGGACTGATTGTGTCACATCCCTTAGTTCTTTAGGGTCATATCCACAATCCCAGATTGTGATCCTTGGTGTGTCAGCGCCATACCCATCCTCGTTGGTTTCACCACATTAGAAACATCGAAAACCTACATGCAAGTGAGGTTATGACCAACTGTCACAGCTATAGTCAGTAAAAGAGTTAAATTGAGATTTATCAAGAAAATACCTGTTTTTCTACACCACGAGTTAATGCCATTTGTCAAAGTGCTTTGAACCAAATAGAATGTACAAGCATAGAGAAAGATATTTTCAGGGTGCTTCGATCAGTTTCTGCTGGTATGAGGCCAGCATTCATTGATAATACTTCCTTTCCTTTTTGAGATCCTAAAATCTGATGTGCTGCTCTGAATGCATTTGTGATCCTGGACGTTATTATATACTACTCAAAAGAAGTCAAACAACACTGATTTTATATGACGATAGTTAATCTGTCAGTATGTCTGGTTTATTTAACGTCTTTGAATAGTATAAATGAAATTCTTATTCATACTAACATGGAACTTATTTTACTATATTGCTTAAATGTTGCTAAGCTTTCGTGATACCAGCAAGATCCTTGTGCAGATGCTGCCTTTTTAACTTCCATAGAGCCACAGATGAATGATGTATTTGTAGCGGCCATAAAATTTTCGAGTCCCGTGATGGGATTCGAACCACGAACCTTCTGATCCAAGTTCGGATGCCTTGTCCACATGACCAAGAGGTTAACCCCGTCAGCAAGCTGACAAGGTAAAGATGTCATCTGTGGGATGACTCCACGCCCTGCTACACATTCACTAGGCAAAGTGCTTTAAATGTACATATTAGGCAAAGGCAGACTTTGCATTTAACACTATCCATGTACCATAGAAACTGCCTGGAAATTGCAGATGTCATAAACAGCATTTGGTTGTGCATAAATTGAATATACAATGTGACGCTGTAATGTAGGACGGTTTTATTGCTGGAGAGGATCAAGCAAGTTCACATTATATACAATCACAACGACAATGGAACAATTTCAGAGTTGTCTCCCTTGCTTAAGTTTTCACATTGAAATCAACAGAGACGCTGGGAAGGGTATATGAGGGTATTAGTGTCTTATGCTTGCAGTCATTCTCATATATGACTGAAATAATATCGATAGATAAAAATTCTTTCAATATATGAGTGAATCCTTAAATACTATATAATGATATGCTGAGTGTAAAATACAGCGACATTAACAAATCAACTAATAATTGTTTGTGTCAGCATCGGTTAACATAGCTTCATGATTACCCGAGAACATTTGCCCTGTACAATTAGCACGATGTATACATGGTCGTTAGCATCATTGGTCCACCATAACTGTCCCTGGATGATGGAAGATGGTTTGGAAAATCAGGAATAACTCATCGTCAGTACTTCACAGGTTTGTACACTCCATATTCGACCAGAGTAGAGATCCAGGGAAGAATAGGTCTTCAGCAACCATGCTTGTCGTAAAAGGCAACTATGCTTGTCGTAAGAGGCGACTATGCTTGTAAGAGGTGACTATGATTGTCGTAAGGGCTCCGTTCAAACAATTATACGACATTTTGTACTAAACTCTTGAAACCTACAGCGGGTACCTGGGTAGGGTCGGGTAACAGGGGATTGGGTACCCGGGTAGTAAATTTGGACTCATCCAATCCCTACACTATTGCTTCGTTATCTGGCAGCAGTTGGGCTCACACAAAAATCATGTATTAAGTAGGGCTCATTTTACTTGTGTATACACTGCCTCGTGTTATTACCTGACTAAAAATAGTCACGACTACACTGCAAAGTGGCCGGTTGTATTGACGGTTGATGGTGGAATGATGTGTATACAAACCTGTGATTTACTGATGCTGGTTCCAACAGAGGTGTCATGACATACATTGTTCTGAAATGACAATCTTCTGCAGAAGTCCGTGGAAAGTAAGTTATTGTTTCTGTGGAATCCAAGAGGAACCAAGACCCCTGGCTGATAAGATCTGGGCCCACTTGCACAAAGCGATCTTAGCGCTTAGATGATCGTAACTCCCATACTTTAACATAGGCTTACAATAATTGTAGCGCTAAGATCGCTTTGTGCAAGTGGGCCCTGCACAGACCCTGTGTAGGACAAATAAAGACTGTAACAATTTTCAGTTTAACAGCCACAGACCCTATGCTATCTTAGTGCCATACTGTCATTATGTCCCTTAGGATATTGAGTCTTGAATTTTATGCTTGAATATTTTTCCACAATTCAACGCTCATATTGTCAGTTGATCTTTCTCAGATCACCAAGTTAGACTAGATTTTGCTCTTGATAGTTTAAACACCTTGTTTACTCAAATATTAATTCATACATATTATTAATTATTTCAACCTTTTACTAACCCATTGATGTCTAATTAAATTATCATCTTGTCAAAAACATTTGATCTATCAAGTCTGTCACTTGACTGTGTTACTAGGTTTGTCAGCACCATACCCGTGCTCGTGGGTTTCACCGAAGTGGTAAACGTCTGAGACCTGCATCACTTCAGGCTTTCCTCCCACATTAAGCTGACACGCAGTGATATAACTGTAATACTGTCCCAAGTGGCGTTACACACAACTCACTCTGCAGGGAAGGTGATATGGTAATATAACATCATGGGTACATGTAAATATCTCCCGGGCCTATGATGTTGTGTATAAGGAATTGATCCCGTATATCTCGGTTCCCTTACAATTGTTAGTAGCTAGCGCCGATATTGTGATCAATATTTGTGACAAAAGTCCACAACCATAATGAGGACGACATTACTTCATATAAACTATGTCGACATTAATCCACTACATATCTGTACTCACACACACTGGTTTGAAATTAGTTGTCTGGAAATCATTGTCATTTCTTACATACAATGGCAGCAGAGGTGAAGCAGGAAGACAGTGACACGATATAAAGGGATATAGAAAAAAGGCATTTGTAAATAGTTCTTGGATTACAGATATAGATTTTTTTAATATAAAATAACCAAATAAATATTGAACCTTGAAATACTATTTTCATTTTTTACTAAATCTCTTAAGTGTATCTTCTCGAGAAAATAAATGAAATAAAATAATTTATAGTTGTGCTTTTATGTTATGTCAAAGGGTTACCTCCCTTCCCTTCCTGCTGTGGTTTCATTCATTAAGGTCCAACAATTTCATATTCCGGGCTGGGTAGGCCTTGTATGTTTTTAAAGTAATATGTTACAGAAAATAATTGGAAAAAAATCATTTGTTCGCTGGACCCCGAAAAAATAATGTTGAGGGATAAAAACTTGAACTGGCAGGAAGGTAAAAACACAATGTTATGAAATTTCTGAGAATCCATAAACCAAGTTATTTCAACAAAATGCCTGAGAAAATATACAACACATACACAATATATACATACAGAACACCCCCAGTCTCATGACAGTGAAATACAGGACAATCTAGTGACATTGTTCATAAAGGTAGCCATATCATTGACCCAATTATCTAATGGAATATCGCATAGTCTTCAGCTATCTTCATTAAGATATCGTATTCTCTGTAATCGGTTTATCAGGATTACACCGTGAACTGCAGACACTTGTTTGAACTTCAAGATGTTCCTCATTTAGACCACAAATATATAAAGAATAACTTCACAAAGTACCCAAATCGGAATTCAAAATATTTTACAACCTACACAACAGATACGTGAACAAATTGAGCAAGGAAGTGACTAGACAAATCCACTTTAAGCAAGTACATATTTACATGGGTACTGATTTAGAAGTCAGGACATGATGGCTTGCTAACTCTTTCTAACAAGAAAATCCTAAATATAAAATAAAATAAAAGGTGAGACTTCCCATCTGACTAGGCAGGTACTGAATGTCCTTCCATGCAAGTCACATAGTCTGAATGTGACCTTGCCAGTTGACTAGACAAATGACCTCATTAACATGAAGGTGTGACCTCCCCTTTAACGATAAAAACATTAAAACAACAAAAGTAAAATTAGTCCCAAAATAATGAACAAACAGTTTTTGAGAATGTTCGTCCTAAAATTCAAATTGTGTGTTGTCAGAGGATAAGACTTACAAAGAGGACTGACAGATAAACTTATTCTAAAAAATTCAACTAACCGCAATTTCAGTAGAAGCATGGCTAGGGTGACAGTGAATGAAGTATACGTAACATCTTATTATTAAACATGAAAAAACACAGAATCTCACATTCATAGTAATGAAATATATAAACATGCTGAACAATCAATAAAATAAGTACAAAGTAAATAGTATCAAATATACAGTATTACAGGTTAAACGTCAGTAAAATATCCAACTTTGGCACCGTGCTAGTACATAGAATGTTATACAGATGGTTGGTTCTTGGCACTCTTCTCTTGAAATCATTTTGGTGGAAAGGTTTTATGGAACACGATCTATGTAATAACTTGGAATTCGAGGGGGTCTTGGTGTCCTTGAGCTTTCTGTTGTGTATTAATTTGGAACCCGAAATCTGTTCTAGGTAATGACAAGGACCCCTTGACTTTAATTCTTAATTTTAAATATTAATTTTAATATTACAAAATCATAAACTGAAAATAGTATTCACATTTGAAACACTTGTTTGACCATAAACATTTGCCCAAATCACTAGCTTCACTGGAATCACTATAAGTATCAGATGTTACCATACATGCTAATCACCAGCTGCTCTTGAAGAAATAGGGGCAGTGAGTAGCCTAGTGGTTAAAGCGATTGCTCTTGACGCCGTAGGCCAATGGTCAATTCCCCACATTGGCACAATGTGTGAAGCCCATTTTTCATCCTTTCACCATGATATTGATGGAATATTGCTATAAGTGGCATAAAATCATACTTGAGTAAGTTAAAATGTGCCTGCCCTGAACTGTCCAGGCAATAATACAAAGTGTGTATATTGACACAAGGTAGATATGTAATCATAATGGACATATGAAGAACTGGTGTATAACAGCATGATACATGCCTACATGGTGCAATGCGAGATCTTGTGTTATGAAATACACCACTCAAAAGAAGTTAATGGCCATGACAGATTAACTTATGTCATAGGAAAACGTTAGGTGTTCTTGAACGTCTTTTGAGTAGTATTGAAGGAGTCTCATGTACAAAAGCAACTGTGGTACGCAAAGTGGTGATACGCTGTGATATGAGCTCCTGAAACTACAAATAGTGCCATGGCAATGTAGCTCACCTGGATATGCAGTTGCTGTCAGCATTGATATTCAATTTTTTTCAGCAAAAAGGACTTGAACAAACACACTAAAATCCAAAAGATGTATTGTAGAAACAAGGTATGGCAACAACAGGCCATATATGCCTAAGTTCCTTAGTATAGCCATCATAGGGAATCTTACAGAGCCCAAACTGTATTTCAAAAGAATAAAAAAAAGTATGCCCTAAGTCAGAATTAAAAATACTCTGTATTGTAAGAAATGGAACATATGTTGAGCTCCAACACATACACCAATTTCATTCTGAACAAAAATGGCTGAGAAATGGCCATGAATAGGCTTTTTAATGAGGTAAATACGCCAGGTGAGCTAAAACTTTGTGTACAGGAGCCCCTGAAACAATTACACATATTAATAATCCATCGACGGCACAATATTACTTCATAATACCTACAGATGCTCCTACACCAGTGGTGTTTATACAGTATACAGCCCTAGAAATTTGGGTGTTTTTTCAAGATTGGTCAAGAAGACAAGTAAACCTTATTTCACAGGTCCCCAGAGTTTGTAATTAGCTGTGCTTGAACAAAATAAAAATGTTTACTATGTTTATTGAAACGCTGAGAACTTGTTCAGAGTTATAGCCCTCAAATGATACTAGCCAAAGAGGACTACCACCATTTGATTTGTACTTGTCTTCAGCACAATTTAGTTGTCTCAGGCTACAGGACAAGCCTGAATTTTGAAGGCTGCATACATATTCGACTGGTCAGCTAGGCAACTTACATACTTCTCAAAAGAAGTTCAATAAAACCTGACTCTTTCATATTAGGCTAAAAAAAATAATAGTCTTGGTTCTCAGGCACCGCCCGCCTCATCATTAAGTCTGCCTCACGTTTTTTTATATGCCATTTAAAAAAACAAATACAAGAAAAAAAACACTGCCCACCTGCGCTCTGTTTTCAAAAGTCATTGCCTGAGAACCGATTCTTTTAATTTTTTTAAGCCTTACCATAGTTAATCTGTCGTCGCGTGCATAGTAAGTACCACCATAACAATAACGGTTTCACAATAACTGTACATATGCAATGTACAAGGTTGGATGGACTGATCTGATATAGAAGTCATTCATTACGAAGGTAACAATACTGAAGAAGTGAACAATACTCTCATGGACTGGTGACAAAAATGTCATCTAAAGAATATAAAGAACAATAGCACTGGGCTCCCAGTTGATTAGACGTTAAAGGCACAAATGGGTCATTTCATATACCCCTCATCAATCTCCAACGATTTAATTTGGATTCCTCTGAGACTAGATATGCAGTGATAAGAGAAACACAATGATCGTCATGCATCTTCAGTTTCATGTAAAATGTATCCAAGAGGAATCTCTAAGATGATACTATCCTATCGACTCTCCTTGATTGTACGAGTCTTGTTAATGTTTGTTCATCTCCTCAGACTGGAGACTGAAAGCTGTCCAATCAAGACAGCGAATACTGACAACAAATCTCTGTCACAGAGACTCAACATATTCCTTAACAAACAATACACAATAAACAACAGTTATCCTGGTAACATAAAGGATATGTTCAATCATAAACTCCAGAAACACCTATCTTGACCACACGACTGTCTGTGTAAGTATTCATTCAACAAACATCAAATCACCATGGCAACATTCATATCCCATCATACATCTGACGAGTTATTGAGGTAGGGCGGAGGAAGTCGGTACGGAGGTGGATCAGAATGAGGCTGGTAATATGGCGGAGGTGACTTAGGATGTCGACGACCTGACCCTGTCCGACTTCCTGTCCCATAGTTACTGCCATGATCAGACTGAGGCTCATCCTCGAAGTAATATGTTGTCCTTGGCGACGGTGATGCGGACTGGTTCCTGTCATTGGGTAAAACTATGGGTTTCTTTGGTTTTAGTCCCATATCGTCGCCCTCCATTTCCTCGGGGAAAATTATGGGATTTCGGTCATTTGTAAACACAGGTTTTTCAGAATTCTGCAAAGCAGACTGTCGTTTCCTTCTCCTATTTACAAGCAGGATGATGAGAAGGATCAGCAACAGAAGCAGAAGGGCAATCATCACTGGCAGGACAACCTGAGCCCAGATACTCAGTCCCGTCCCTGTGGTGCTTGCCTCAGTGGTAGGGGAGATAAATGTTGTGGGCTTGTAAACACACGCTCCCTGCAGTTCATAGGAAATATCAAGGAGCCGATAGTCGGGACTAAGGTGGCGGCTGAAGCTTGGTCGAATATTGTTACCTTTCCTAACCATCCGTCTGTACAGCCTGTTGATGGTCTTGTTGTTGCAGATGTCGCCATTAAGAGTCGTGTTGCTCCAGGTCAAGACCAAGGAACCCATGCTGACGTCCATCACCACCATATTTTCTGGTGAAGAGTCACCAAAGTAGGAACTGATACGCTTCAAGAGGAGGTTCAGATTGGTCCTATCGTTCATAAAGGCTGCAAAATCCATCTTGAAGGTCATGATGAACTTGTGGGTGAATCTGACGAAGGAGGATGAGTTTACGTAGAGTTTGATGGCATCTTTCACCGACTGTCCCTGCGAATCTGTTGCAACTAGTGTAATCAGATGATAGCTAATATCAAGGTCAACGAGAAGTGGAAGCCCCGAAATAATCTGCTTCCTGGCATTCAGCTGCAGCCAGAAGTCTTTGGGTAACTTCTGCCCATTGAGCAAGGTCAAGGACAACTGCAATGCTCGAGTGTCGCCATCTTCCCGATCGTAGAACACACCTCGTGGAATAGGGAACTCCAAGTACTTGCCAAGATGGGCTGGTATATAGTCCACAGGGTTCTCCAAATAAGGAAAATGGTCTGTGGCTGAAACCAAAAAGAAAAGATGTTCATAAACATGATAAATGAAAACAAAGTCTGCAACAAAAAATAATACAATTACAATTATTGTTTTATTGATTGAAATCACAAATCAATGTGAGGAATAAGGATTGTGAATATGCTTAATGCACAAATTTAATTCACAAAATATATTTGGGTATTCAGAAATGAAAAAGGGTATTATCAATCTCAGTGAAAAGGAACGGGGCAAAGTTTCATTATTACAACAGCATATAACCTAGCCTTGAAATGACATTCACATAGTTCGATGATGACTCAAAATTATTCTTCTACATGTAGTTGGCACATATGAACTCCAAAAAAAACACCTAAACATCTTTATGAGTGTTCTGTGGCAGACATGAAAAACATATTTTTCTATCCCAGCTATTCTTGAAGGAATTCATGAAACCAAATCATTCACAAGCACACTTCAAGTAGCATCTCTTCACTCTGAGTGGGGTAAACCAGCTTTCATCTTCTACACGGGGGCACGGGTGGCCCAGTCGTCTAAGGCACCGCGATTCGCTGTGCAGAGTTGCGTCCCTTGGGCACGCCAGAAACCTATGATTGTGGGTTCGAATCCCGGTTCGCCCCAATTATGTTTCTAGGTTTGTCAGCACCATACCCGTGCTCGTGGGTTTCACCGAAGTGGTAAACGTCTGAGGCCTGCATCACTTCGGGCTTTCCTCCCACATTAAGCTGACACGCCGTGATATAACTGGAATAATGTTAAAAGCGGCGTTAAACCCTACTCACTCACACTCATCTTCTACAGTTTTATTCCCAATACAAGGACTATACATACCTTCTTTATATTTGTTATGTCTGTTTCAGTGAGTGAGAGTGAGTATGGTTTTACGCCGCTTTTAGCAATATTCCAGCAATATCACGGCGGGGGACACCAGAAATGGGCTTCACATATTGTTCCTATGTCGGGAATTGAACCTGGGTCTTTGGCGTGACGAGCGAACAGTTTAACCACTAGGGTACCCGACTGCCTCCTGTCTGTTTGAAATCATTTACTCTACCATAAGTTCTCATGAACAAGAGCCCTTTTCACAAAACAATCCAGGGTTGATGCCATTGGTAATATCCAATAGTCCGCTTCTCATTTCAGACTAGTTGTTATGTGAAATAACTAGATTTACAAATACTAGTCTGTCGAGATTGTTACTATTCTCGGACTAACAGACTAGAGGCAGTGTCTGTTCCTGCAATCTAAATTGTTACTTGTCTCGGACTAACAGACTAGAGGTTGTGTCTATCCCTCAATCATAGCTTTAGGACCGTCATAAATACTTTACTATGTAAGTGAGTGTGTTGGATTTATTGCTGCTAAAAAGTATTTCAGTCATATCATGGCATGTCAGCTTGATTGTGGAGGGAAGTCCGAAGTGATGCAGGTCTCAGACGTTTACCACTTTGGTGAAACCCATGAGGACAGGTATGGTGCTGACAAGCCTTGAAAAATAATCGGGCATTCTAACCCACAATCTGGCAAGCCCAATGGACGCAACCCTGGGAAGCAAATTGCAGCACCTTAGACGAATGCGCCCATCCATGTCCCCTACTTAATAGAAATTAAAGAAGGATAGTAGTATCACTATGGTAACGTGGGACATGGAACATTGCCTCTAAGAAAGCAGCACAAGAATGCAATAGGAAGCATTGATAGTGTCACTGCTGAACAGGGAAGTAGTAATTTACCTTAGAACTATTTTCCTTAAAACTACTTGATGACCTTATTGTATACAAAAAGCTTCAGCTGTGAAAATATCCTGTGGTGAATCTCCTCCATTTGTCTAAACTAAAGTCAACAAGTTCACCTCTTAAAAATACCACACAGAATGCAGATATCTCGAATTTCAGATAACATCAAATAAGACCAAAAAAAATCAGATTATCCATAAATATTCCGCCATGTTTGTAAGCTCATTTAGACAGGGAATGCTTGAGTTGGTTACATGATGATAGAAGGGGAGGTAATTGGTACAGGTATTAGTTTTTTTCTTCAATGAGTGGCGACTCTATCACAGTCTGTCGATGCAGTGATAAGACAGGACCTCTGAGCATCTCTAACATCTGGTTGTGTGAAGCATGTATCCTGTAGCTTATGTCTATACTCAGCTCCTTCACAGCATCAACATTATAGTGATTGCATCATCAAAAACTGACTTCCACTGTCACTATCCTACCCAGCATAGTACCTGCGCCATGTGACGATTCGTCACATCTTTCACAGTCCATTCAAAATATTGCATACGCTTTTCATCCATTTCATGTTTGACAAGTCTACACATTTTCATAAACAAATGTCAAAGAATGGTTACGGTTCATTAAGAAAGTATCCTAATAGGTGAAAATCTACTTGTTTTTGCGTAGTTATCCTTTGTTTACAGCTCCACGTGCTGTCATCGAAGCCCAACAGAGAGCTAGCGATACGGTTACTTTATATATAAATATATATTGTCATGCAACTCACTGTCGCAGTTGTAGTAGCATATCTATATAATAATGCAAAACAATATGTAAAGCGCCCCCAAATACTTGCATTAGTCCGTTCTATACTGATTTCTGAAAAAGCGCGTTTGTTTACAAACGAGAGAAAAGTCCGGTCATGTGATATGCAAATTAGCCTGTGGCAGTGGTGTCACCACTGCGCCGGAGTGTGGTCCACTGTAGGAGTGTAATGACTTGCCCTTCAGGGAGAACAGTTGGTACTACTTTCAGCTTTAGGCTTAAAAAAGTAAAAGATTCGGTTCTCGGGCAGTTTTTTTTGTTGCTTTTGCTTGTTCAAACTAGCAAGTAACAAAATAAACAGTTGTGTACCATCAACCGGGGAAAGGTTAACATCAAGACAAACAAGTATTCAAACCCCTATACCGCCATGACCATGATGCACAGTTACGAAGTGCAATGTAAAAGGAAGCAACTGTGAGCTATATTGGATTGCACTGTTTTTAAGTATTAGGATTTCTTTTTTTGTTTGAAAGTGTGCTGCTATGGTAAACTGTATGTATTTTAAGATTCCTTATTCAGATTTTATGTAATAAATAAGAATTGGTATAAACTACTGTTGAAATCATGAAGAAATTGGTATAAACAACCTTAGAAATCTTGAAAATTTTCGACTAACTACTGTTCAAATTACTTAACATTTTGGAATAAACTATGTACTGTCGAAAACAAGAACATTGTGGAATAAACTATGTATTGTCGAAAACAAGAACATTGTGGAATAAACTATGTACTGTCGAAATCAAGAACATTGTGGAATAAACTATGTACTGTCGAAATCAAGAACATTGTCGAATAAACTATGTACTGTCGAAAACAAGAACATTGTCGAATAAACTATGTACTGTCGAAAACAAGAACATAGTGGAATAAACTATGTACTGTTGAAATCAAGAACATTGCGGAATAAACTATGTACTATTGAAATCAAGAACATTGTGGAATAAACTATGTACTGTTGAAATCAAGAACATTGTGGATTAAACTATGTACTGTCGAAATCATTATTGTAGTTTAGTGAAAATTACAACATTAATTCATTTGGCTTAGCTAAACCTAGACTAACATTTAGTCTATGAAATCTTATATTACACAATATCCTTCTTGACTCTAAATATATATATAAAATGACTCTAAATAAATATATATATAAAAAGTCCCTATGCTGATTTCGTATGTGGAATAGAGCTAGCTAGTGCTGGCTAGACTTGCTTTTGTATGCGTTTCTAGATTGATTTTTTCTTTTCATAAAAATAAATATATTCCACAGTCATGGTGCAGGACTAAGCCATACCTTGTAGCCCCTGTAAGTTAAATTATTGTCTAAGTAAACTTTGACCACAATAATTGAATTCTTGTTTTACAGAATTTCCTGATCAAAATGCCAAGAAGCCAAGGCAAATTAGATACAAACAAAAATGTTCAACTAAATAACACGATAGGATCTAGTCGTACCTTCTGTTGTCCCAGCAGGAAGTGTCCAGGGCTCCACTGACACCCAGGGCAGCGTTTTCTGCTCTCTAGATGACGTCATCTCCTCCGTTGTTGTCTTCTGTCTCCGACTCTTGGACGTCGTAATCTCCATGAACGATGTTGTGGAAGAAGTGGATGAATCGGTATCAGTTGAGGACTCAGTCCTGGTGTCAACAGGATCAGTGACAAAATCTGGCCGGAAATCAGGAGGAAGGATAAAAGCTGATGAAGATGCCATTGTTGAAACAAGCTGAGGAGAGATGGTAGCGAAGTACTGGGCACTCTGTGATGATCCTGGAGGAGCTACTGCTATTGTCCACATCCCGCCACTCCCAAACACAGAGGAAACATCCATCCTGTCTGAAAACAGACCCATTCCTTCAGTCATCAGTCCACTACCTTGACCTGAATGATATAAATGATCAGTTACACTTGGAGCCATTCCAACCACTGACGCCGATGATGGGAAGATCTCTGGTCCCCTTGGATCCACAAACACAGGCTGATATGGTTTAGCTGTCTGAAATGTCTCCACTATTGGGACAACAGGAGGATTAGCACATGCTCCCACCAACTCATACTCCACAAACAGGGGGTTAAACTCTGGCTGCATGTGTTTGATGAAGGTCGAACGAATGGTCTCTCCTCTCCTCATTATCTTTGTGAAGGTTCTCTTGATGGTGTGGTTGTTGCACTCCAACCCATTCAGCGTCACATTGTTCCACGAAAGAACCAGCGACCCTCTGCGAAGATCCAACACTCTAATGTTGCTGGAGTCCTCGTCACCAAAGTAGGAGCTAATCCGACCCAAAAGTCGTTTCAGGTTTGATTCTTTCTCTCTCATGAATTCATCATAATCAACCGAAAATGCAATGTCATATTTATGTGTCTGTTGTATAGCTGCTGGTGTCTCAAAGTCCAGCTGTATGACAGTCTCTGCAGACAGTCCGCCCAAGTCGGTCCCCACAAGAAGAATCTTATTGTTCGTGGCATCAAGATCACTGACCAGCAGTAGTCCTGTGAGAACACGTCTGTTTTTGTCCACCTGTAGCCAGTAATCAGGGGGGAATCTCTGCCCGTCCATGAAGGTCAAGCTCAGCTCAAGGTTAGTCACATCCCCATCCTCCTCGTCAAAGAAAACATCATTGGGGATAGGGAACTCCCAGAAAACACCCAAAGGTACTCTTAGCGGCTCAGACATGGGGATCACAACAGATGGGGCATGGTTGATTTCTGAAACATTCAAAATGATAAATGATATTGTTTCCAAATCACAAATCTTCTGAAATGTTAGAATTATGACTTTTATGATATTTACATCATAACACAATGATTGCTTTGTGACGGTGAAGCCCAGGTCAAAATATCAATGCAACAGAAACAAGGCAAAAAGTGGCAAACTAATATCCCCGACCTCGACTCCAATACATGTCTAAGTTCAAACCATGAAAACAGCTCCTGTTGATATTGAAACTGTACCCGCTATTGGAAAAGAATCTAAGCAGTAGTTTTCAAGTTATAGGTCGCACAAATGTTGAGGTAAAAAAACAAACATTCTAAGTTAAAACATAAAAAAAATCATATTTTTTCAGAAAATACACATATCAAATCAAACTTTGCACTGCACCTCTACTATTAGTATAGAAAGCGTTCCTTATATTTGAAAAGAATCCATGTAGTAGTTCTCAAGTTATAGGTCACACAAATGTTTAAGTAAAAACAATTCTAAGTAAGAACATGTGAAATAGTTGTATTTTTTCAGAAAATCCAAATATTGAAATCAAACAGAATTCCTTGGTACAACTATATACCCACGCCTTTTTAGGTAGGGCTATAATAACCGGTTGTACGTTTGAATGTTTGTTTGTTTGTTTATTTGTTGTTAAACACTGCACTCAGCAATATTCCAGCTATATGACTGTGGTCTGTAAATAATTGAGTCTGGACCAGACAATCCAGTGATTGACATCATGAGCATCGATACGATGACATGTATCAACCAAGTCAGCGAGTCTGACCGCCTCATCCCGTTAGTCGCCTCCTACGACCAGCATAGTCGCCTTTCACGGCAAGCATGGGGTGCTGAACACCTATTCTACCCCGGATTTTCACGGGTCTTATGTTTGAATAAATCTGTTTAGTTAGTGATGTCATTTGATGCCTTTGCTACCATACACAATTTCTTGTGATCTATTTCCAAATAATGCTGATTAAACAAACTGTATAGTGACTTCAATAACAATTGAGTCATATGATAAATAAAGGATGTGGACCTTCACCTTAATCTTTGTATAGTGAAGGCAGTGGGGAAGCCAAGTGGTTAAAGCATTTGCTCATCAGACTGAGGGCCAGTTTTGATTCCTCACATTGGTCCAATGTTAGAAGCCCATTTATGGTGGCGCTGTGATGTTGCTAAAAAATTGCTCTAAGCATCGTAAAACCACACTCACTCAGTCATTCTAGGGTGAAATAACTCCAGAAACATAATGGTACCTGTCATTTCTGTAGTGGAATGATCTACTGCACGTGTGACATTGTCTCCAGATCCCATCACTCCAGAACCAGACATCTCAGAGACCTCAGCTGACCCTGCAACAGTTGTTGAAGCATACCCGCTTGAAGGGAGGGACTCCTTAGGGATACTATCCCCAGAACCGGACCCAGATCCAGACCCAGATCCTGATCCCATTGGAATATACAATGCTGATGACATCAAGGGAACAACGGAACTGACGGACAACTCATCACCAGAAGCCACTGAAGCAAACATCTCTCTGGTTGTGGGGACGAAGAGCTGTGTTGGGTACATTCCCATTGATACCTTGGATGACCGGATGACATGCGAAGACACGGGGATCAGTTGTTCGGGGATGATAAACATGGCTGTGTCGCCACTAAACTCTGATGAAGATGCATAGATGTTCTGACCAGATGATGAAAAGATGTATGGACTTGAGGATGTAGAGAAGGAGGAGGAGGAGTAGGAATAGATTACAGAAGAGGAAGAGGTGTAGGGGATCAGCATCTCCAAGTCAGATGTGTAAAGGGTTGTCATCCTCCGTGACAACTGTGTAAATGAGGGGCTGTAGTCATAGTCACTCTCCTTAGCCTGCACAACATAAGGCGTATCCCAAACACCCAGTGCTTCTGATATGCTTGTGGATTGAACTGGAGGAGTCGGTAGTGTCTCTGATATTGTGGACTGAACTGGAGGAGTCGGTAGTGCCTCTGATATTGTGGACTGAACTGGAGGAGTCGGTAGTGCCTCTGATATTGTGGACTGAACTGGAGGGATTGGTAGTGCCTCTGGAGATGTCACCTCCTGAGCCACCTTGGTAAAGGATGCTTCATAGTCACTCAGTTTAGGATGCATGACATCAGATGTTTCCCAAACATGCATTTCCTCCGATGTATCTGTGGTGGTTGGCACTATCGGGATCGGTAACACCTCAGGCAGGGCTGATGATGTATAGAACATGTCCACAGCTGGCGTTGCTTCAACTTGAACACTTCTTGAAGGTATTGTTTCTACAGATAACACAATGCCAGATGAGGAGTAGTCCGGAAGGTCATACGTCCTTGTGATAGGGCCTGTATCCACAACAGATGGCCAAGCATCTACATAAGAAGATCCCGAACCAGAATAGGAGCTATCAAGAGAATCTGGTAGAAGTCTTGTGACATGGGGTATCCATATTGGTCGAGAAGAAGGCACAACCCTAGCCTGACTAGACTCTAATGAGTCTGATTCACCACTGGTTATCATAGATTCTTGTTCAACATATTTGGAAGACATCATCATAACTTTTGAAGATGTCGAGAACGATAATGAGGGAGTGATTTCATCAAGTACCACCCGACTGGAGCTTGGTATTTCTTCTGGTCGAGAGCTAGGAAGCATAAATGAAGGAGATTCTTCAACAATCACTTGCTGTCTTGTCATGACCTGTGAGGCGTACATGGATTCTTCACTTGAAATTGTCTGACTCATTAAAATTTCTTTACTAACTCGGACAGTTTCGTACACCACTGTCGGTGTGACTGGCTGGAGCACTGGAGTTGGGACTGGGGTTCTGTAAGGTAGCTGTCTCCGTCTCCGTTTCTTGCTGGTCTGAAGCGAGTCTGATGAAGCCACATACCATCCTACTACCGGCTGACCCACTTCATTCTCGATGCGTCCTACATTCAGGTTGTGCTCAAGAACCTTCACAAAGTCTCCAATATGTTTCACCGTCGAGCAGGTCAACCTCCATGACAGTTCTACGTTCTTCTCCAGATCACAAAGCCCACCAGGCCCTGGTCCAGCTGAGAGGATCTGGAATCCTCGTTCAACTGCTCGCAGTTTATGACCACTAGAGGGCATCACTGTCATCTTCCATACAGGCTGGGACAGGAAGTCAGCCATGTTGGTCAACATTGTAACCTTCTGTTGCATGTCAAGCGAGTCAATGGCCACACACAGGACAAGACTGGCCAGCACAACCTCATCTCCGCATCCATGCTCATTTAAAGTGGACAGTGATGGCGAACTTGCACCCAATATGGCGGCATTGTCAACGGCAGAGGTTGGTTGCCATAGCAACGGTGTGGGTGTTCCTGTTGCTCCCAGACCAGCATATTTTACAGTAATTCGGAACACATCGGATATAGTCTGGCAGGAAGCTGTATCGGCATCGCACTGACGTGTCACCTCCACGTAGGTGTCCCCTGTGTCATGTGACCTTGGAACACCAATCAGTGAATGGGATGAGGAGTTGTAGTTGATCCAGTCAGGGAGGCCATCTTTGTCCACCTCATGTATCTGAAATATGACAATCAATCATTAAACATACAGTATACAAAGAATGTAGACATACTCATACCTATTTCACCACCACAGTTCTAAAACCTGTGACAAGAAAAGCATTTTACTCCATGTTATTAAACAGACTTAATGAATTCAGTCATAACATGATGCGACTAACCTTATACATGTGTTTCAATTTACTGACAAACAGTGGGTTATGCCCCCTTTTTAACACACACACTCAACCAGGTATCTCTCAGTATAAAAATTGTGGGTAGCCTTTGGAGGGCAGATTTGGGCATCAACCAAATACACATGTACATATAGATTCTGGAAGCTATCTGGATCTACCCAGATATACCATGAAGGGCAGATTCTGAGAGATCTCAGTATCAACCTGGGGATATTCATTGAAAGAAGATTCTGGACTCTACTTTGTCAGTTCTGGAAGCTACCATTTCCTGGATCTACCTGATACACTTTGAAGGACAGATTCTGAGAGATCTCAGTACCTGGTGATATTAATTGAAAGAAGATTCTGGCATCTACTGGGTAGATTCTTGCAGCTACCTGGATCTACCCAGATATCCTTTGAAGGGCACATTCTGGGAGATCTCAGTATCTGTTTAAGGGTATTCTTTGACCTGTGTTTATGTTATATTATGGAAGCTACCAAGTAAATTCAGGTAGTTAACATCTACCAAGCAAGGGGTATTCTTCGTATAGAAACACATGCATTAAATAAAAAACTCAAATGTATAAAAACAACACACATAATTACCCAAATGAAGCTTTTACAGCATGCTTACAAAGGAGCTAATTTTTGAAACAGTTATATACATCTAAAACATAATTTCATTTTTTTTATATCTTAAATTGTTCACTAACTTTGGGAAGAACCCAATAGAGAAATGAACAGATGAATGAAAACATATTGGTTACCCAATGAAAAATGTTATAACTCAATTAAAATTGAAACCCTAGAGTAAAAACTTAATTGCTCAAAAAATTATCTGGAGCTCTTCAACACTCACACGTGTCCTGTTTTAATATAAACTAATCACAGGGCAGTCACAAGTGGCTGTGGAATTTATATTTTTTAGGTATTTTCTTTTTACCTTTTTTTTTTACTAAATGCCTAGGCAAGTCTAGATCAAACCAGGGGCGGTCGGGTAGCCTAGTGGTTAAAGCGTTGCTCATCAGACCCAGTTTTGATTCCCAACATGGGTACAATGTGTGAAGCCCATTTCTGGTGTCCCCCACTGTGATATTGCTGGAATATTGCTAAAAGTGGCGTAAAACCATATTCACTCACTCACTCACTAGATCAAACTAACCAAGTCTAGTCTGCTTGATTCCACATATGAAAACAGCAGAAGAGGAAAAGTTCTTTCAAAGAAATTTTAAAAAAAATATATTGAAGACATGTTTTCATTGAGTAAGTGTTAGTCAGTCACAGCACAACCCTTTGAGGATCACTGCTGTAACAAGCCTCACACATGGAACACCTTGTAGAGTAGTTATTGTGAGCATGACATGGGAGGGCCATTACTCCGCGCTGCATCCATCTGTGTGGGAGCTGTACAGAAGGGGCAACAGGTGATACAGCCATTTAACTACAACACTATCAACTCTCAAGACGTTCCTTACGGAATTCACACATGGCAAGACAGTAGCAGGATCTATCTGTTACACACTGACACAGAGAAACCTCATTATCCCAGACTCCAATAGCTTGGTATATCGTTCAAGACAATGTACCCTGGCTCTTTTGGTGCTATGTTCTGAGATTGGCATTGTCATAACCTCCAGCTACGGATAACTCTAGACAAAACATTTCTCTATCTAAAATTATTTTTTTCCAAATCTAGCTAGACTTTTTTAAAAATCAACTTTAGTTTTGATTTATTCAAATACATATATTTCAGTCATAGTGAAGAACTAGGATAACTCTTAAGGAAGAGAATATATGAATGTCAACTTCTTTATTATGAGGAACACAACGTTTCGGAGTATATGCTTACTCCTTCATCAGGTGAGGGGACACGGGTGGCCCAGTCGTCTAAGGCGCCGCGATTCACTGTGCAGAGCTGCGCCCCTTGGCCACGCCAGAAACCTATGATTGTGGGTTCGAATCCCGGTTTGCCCCGATTATGTTTCTAGGTTTGTCAGCACCATACCCGTGCTCGTGGGTTTCACCGAAGTGGTAAACGTCTGAGACCTGCATCACTTCGGGCTTTCCTCCCATATTAAGCTGACACGCCGCGATATAACTGGAATACTGTTAAAAGCGGCGTTAAACCCAACTCACTCACTCACTTCATACCTTCAGCGCTAATTGATGTAAAGTGTTGGCTGCCATTGTCTATTGCTTAGATCACCTATCAGCGCCAATCATCTGTTGGCTTCCCTTGTTAGTTTCTACCCTTTGTTATTTTCCACCTTTTGTTATCTTATTAATTTTGTTGTCCTTACATGTGCATATACATGCTCTCTGCCTCATCGCATTCATTCACCCAATGAAGGAGTAAGCATATAGCCCAGTACACCGAAATGTTGTGTTCCTCATAATAAAGAAATTGACATCCATATATTCTCTTCCTTTTATGTATCACTCCTAAATGCCTTTCAAAGACAGGATAACTCTTGCTTTCATCCCAAAGATTTAAAGAAAACATGTACTCTCGGATTCCGGGGGCGTATCTCTATGTCCTCCTAACCCAAAGTTTGCTGCTCTCTGCATTCTAGGGGGCGGTCGGGTAGCCTAGTGGTTAAAGCGTTCGCTCGTCACGCCGAAGACCCAGGTTCGATTCCCGACATGGGTACAATGTGTGAAGCCCATTTCTGGTGTCCCCCGCCGTGATATTGCTGGAATATTGCTAAAAGCGGCGTAAAACCATAGTCACTCACTCACTCTCTGCATTCTACAACACTCCAAAATACACCAACAGTTTTAATAATAGCCATGATCAAATTGATACCAAACATATTACTTATTACACGCATAAACTCACAACATTGCTTAAGATAATGCATCTTCCTGGTAATGTCTTTACTTCTATCGAGACCGCCTCCGTGGTCTAGTGGTAGAGCGTCCGCCCGGAGAGTGGAAGGTCCGGAGTTCGATCCCCGGCCGCGTCATACCAAAAGACGTTAAAAGATTGTACTTGTTGCTACCCTGCCTGGTGCTCGGCATTAAGGGGCTAAAACAAGGACTGGTCGGCTCGGAGTCCAGTGAGCTAGCACTATAAATCGGCATCAGTCCGGACTAGTACAAGCACAAACACACACACGTACATGCACGTCGCTATATAAGTGCAATAATCTTGGACGCGACGTTAAAACCCCATTATACCTCACCACCTCACTTTACTTCTATCCACATTCCGCTGTCTCAAACTGTAGAAAACCCACTATATTTGTAATGGTTCTCAAGTTTCACTGTACTTGATACAGTGTTACTGCTGGCTTTTGAAACTGTGTCCTCTAAAAATTACCTATATTATTAAAAACTGATGAAAATTACTTTGTTTTAATTCTTTCAATATCATGTTCAATGCAACGATGTCATCTCTGAAGTGGTTTAAACATATTTTTATTTCAAAAGAAATCTGGATCGGTAAACAAGCAAAACTTGCGTATGTAATACCACTCCAGGTAATAACTTAACAACAGCTGGTTATATATCAGATTATATGTAAGATAGTGCTAAACATAAACATACTAAATGCACAAATGAAATATATGAAGCCAATACAAGTGGTGTCTGTGAAATAAGACATAGCAGTTTTCCATTACTACATGCATAAAATTAAGCTACTTGAATCTTTTGCTTTTGACAATAAAATCGTAAACTGATGTAAGAATAGTCATGTTTGTAGAACTGCTAACTAAACTACTGCCATGTAATATCATTTTTAAATCATACCCATGTGTGTAGAAATACATAGTGTTTCTGATATTATCGTATTTTTGACAGGTATAGAAAAAGTGAATTGCGTCTTCAAAGTGATACCCACAAGTGCAGTCTGATATGTCTGATACATGTCGTCTAAACTTATCAGCATTTAGGTCACTGCAGCCAAGCCGATCTCTGAAGTAACACTTCATTCCCACAAAGTTGAGTCACAATTTTCTCTTTTTTTGTTTGAATATTTCGGAACTAAGTCGCTACAAATATATATTTAATCTCAAAGCAAAGTGAAATGTTATTTCCTTGCACTAAAAAATAGACAAGGGGAAACCCTGATGGTAACAGATAAGCTGACTTCATCCGAAAAAAGTATACTTATATGAATATCGCAGATGTTTTGTTCAACAACAAAGATTTATAAGGTATTTTAATTGCCGGTCCACATGGACTGGCAGTCACATGAATTACTGGTCCAAACCTAATTTTACCGGTAAAAAACTGGTAATTACCGATAAACGGGACCATTGCTTGATGTAAGCTTGTGAGAATCCTGCAATCTTTGAGTCCAACTAACAGTGACAGTGAAGAACACAGGAATTGACAGGCTAACTCAGTCCTAACCAATGTGTTGGCACTCCTGTGATTCATATCACTGATTAAAATGCCTGGTTTAGATGACATTCATGAGATTAAAATTCCATTACTGCATAATTAAGAGTATTCAGAATCTAAACCCAAATGACAAGATGTTCTAAACATAAGTTAACTTAATCAGAAATTATTTTTAGCCCAAATCTCCCTTTACATTTAAAACTGTATGGAACATAATTCATGCATGGCAAAAACTGAAATTGCCTTCGCACAGTTTGACGCATGGGTCAGGAAAGGTTAAGCAAGATGTCTGCATCCTACATTACCGTAGTGCAGTGTGTGCATGTAGTGAGATGTTAGTTCTTGAGCAAATATATCTTGGGATGTATGACCAGACGAGATGAACATGATACCAACTCTAGTGGCGATATGTCAGAATTACGGCAATACACAGAAAACAAACACTGAATCGTATGTGTCATTCATAAAGCTGAGATATAAACATTTGCAATAAACATCCGACAGGAAGCTATGTAATTGCTGGTGATGTGTTACACATGCACTCCCTGTTTGGAAGTCATACGTTTAAAGAATTTAGAATTTCTAGTTCCTGCATATAGAGCTGTAATGATACACTAGGGCTAGGACGAGTCCAAATTTACTACCCAGGTACCCACCCCCCTCTTACCTGACCCTACCCGGCGGGTACCTGCTGTAGGTCTCAAGAGATAGGTCCAAATGTACGATTGGGAATAGTTTGACCGTAGCCCTGGCAAAATGTATTTAGATGCTCGTATAAAACGATCTTGTCATGCATGCACTGAAGTTGACTGAAGTTTTATCTTTGTTCAAACATATAAAGTCAGAAGGAATGTGTGCATAGTCAGAAAGAAATATGCAAACATTAGGGTTGCACTACAATTTTGCCATTAAACAATATATGATGGGACTAACCACGTGTCCGGGTAGTCCTGTGGATACCCGGGTCCTACTCAGTACCCATTCGACCCCGAGTACCCGAGTCACCCGTCCAAGCCCTAATACGCTTTGTTGCAACATGATACATATCATGAAAGACTCACGCTTAGTCTCTGAATATAAACTCACCGACAAAAGAAACACGTATACCATACATGTTGGTTAATATATGAAAAATTACTCCTATTCAAGAGAAATTAGATTGGTTCGACGCACAAATGAACATACTGGTATGTTGTGTGAACCGATGCTCATGAACACATCACATGTGACGTCACAGATCCATGCCTCGAGATGAACCATTTGTCTCGTGCAGGATTAGTGTATAAAGTTTGGAACACATGTTCAGCATATCTTGATAATGAAGACACTGTGTGGTAACACTTGACTGATTGTTAGTTTTGTCATGAATTGGTACTCATTGGAAACATCTTTTCTTAACATAAATACTTCTCTACATGTTTCTATGGTTCGCGTTTTTCTACGAATTACGAAACTCGAACTAAGTATCGCGATGCATCGATTATTCTATAAACTGTTACACTCTTAATACAGGCATTGGCGGATCCTGACAGAGAAGGCACACTTTTCTTTTTTTCAAGTCCAGATATACAATGAACACTTTTTATTACGGTTAGTGTAACGACAGGATTAACTTGCGTAATTCAATATGGATTTGTTGATATTCTATTTCCGATGACGGATCATGATCAGACTTGTTTAAGGTTGCGGGTCTGGCTTATGTACTGCATATACAATTTTGATACAGACTTCAAGGACCAAGTTAATACATCGGCTTATCTACGAGATTAGCTACAGTCATATACGGTAGGTCTTCGGCATGACGTCCAACACATCAACCACAAGGCTACTAATACTATAATAAGTTGCACCCATTCACAGCCAGGTGTTAACACGGTACAGGCGCCATTCATCAATGAAAATAGACAGAAACATATATAGCCTTTCTCCAGCACAACTGGCCAACATCAAAGGGAATATCAATGACTTCTCCTCCTGGCCCAGGTTACAGTTGTCTTGTGTACACAGAACCTCACCCATGCCCTAACATCTCCACTTCTCCCGAACCACTTTTCTAAACAGATTTCTATGATTACAATGTAATTGAAGATCTTGAAAACAACTTAGGTCATTGTGTATGAGTTTGTTTGGATTCCAGGAGGAAGAACTGTGAGTGAGTGAGTGAGTGAGTATGGTTTTACGTCACTTTTAGCAATATTCCAGTAATATCACAATGGGAGACACCAAAAATAGGCTTCACACATCGTACCCTTGAATCCTTGTGGGGAATATACCTCAGGCCTTTGGCATGATTTGTTTTTTAGTTAGTTTGTTTGTTGTTTAATGTCGCACTCAGCAATATTCCAGCTATGTGACGGCGGTCTGTAAATAATCGAATCTGGACCAGACAATCCAGTGATTGACATCATGAGCATTGATCCAAGCAATTGGGATACGATGACATGCATCAACCAAGTTAGAGAGCCTGACCACCCGATCCCATTAGTCGCCTTTTACAACAAGCATGGGTTGCTGAAGACCTAGTTATTCTCATCCGGATCTTCAAGGGTCCCTTTGGCATGACGGTGAACGCTTTAACCGCTAGGCTACCATCCACCTTAAGGGAGGCATCGACTTAAAGTACCCCATTCAGAAATTCAGATACACCACTATGGCCATGTTTTAGCCATTATTGTACATCTAACAGTTTGAAATTCAGTCAATCAGGTGACAGCTGACCTCACGTATAAGTATTGTGTCAGTTTGATGATTGTTAACAACTTTAAACATTTCAAGACATAAAATATATTTCTCCATGTTACCACTGATGATTTCTGAACCCATGTCAACTTGACTAGATTTTCATTCATTCAACGTAATTTGTTCTATCCTTGTGAGTCACTGATTTCACTTATATTCATGCCTCAAATACAATCATCGGACTATACAACACTTATATATGAATCACGTCAAGTTGAGAAAACTCAAGACAGACTTCCCTTTTACTTCATGACATTGGGAATAATACAGAGCACCTGATTCTCATTTTGTACAATTAGTATCAAACAGAACCACCCCAATTATGTCCTGCCTCCCAATCAAGTCCCCATTTAGTTTCCATTAGTGCTGGTGCTAAACTCTCTAATCCTGATATACCAGGACGCCCTTGGGAAAGAACCTTTGTGTCCCATCACTACCTTTAGGAATACATCACATCTTATGGCACTCGGGGTACAGTAAAATAGATTGTGAGGAAGAAAGCTGTGCCTTGTTTCAATATGAAGAGAGTTGAAGTGAGGTAAAAGGAGGTTTAGCATCAAACTTATTACATTTATACAACAATGTGTGTGTGTGTGTGTGTGTGTGTGTGTGTGTCGGGTCCAGTCTTTTGGGTATTTTTACACCAATGAGTAGACATTTTTTTAAATAATTCTGCTTAAAATGCTGTTTGAGATGACTTCTAATTTGTGTGTATCCATGTGCTGCCTACAGTGAGTATAAACTTACAACAGTAATATACATGTCCAATCAATAATAGTGAGTGAGTGAGTTGGGTTTAACGCCACTTTTAACATTATTCCAGTTATATCACGGCGTGTCATCTTAATGTGGGAGGAAAGCCTTAAGTGATGCAGGTCTCAGACGTTTACCACTTTGGTGAAACCCACGAGCATGGGTATGGTACTGACAAACCTAGAATCATAATCGGGGCGAACCAGGATTCGAACCCCCAATCATAGGTTTCTGGCGTGCCCAAGGGACGTAACTCTGCACAGCGAATCACGGCGCCTTAGACGACTGGGCCACCCGTGCCCCCCCAATCAATAAATAATAAACGAAATGTAGAGCCTGTTTTATGCATTATTCACATCAGTAGTGTTGCTGTGTGTGTGTGATGTGTGATGTCAGCAAATGAGACTTAAAAGAAGTACAGTAATACAAGTTGAAAATTCTCCATTACAGTGTTGGGGTTCTCATACTACTCAAAATTAATATGGTAATGGTATATAGCAGCTTAAACTCATTCAAAGGAATGTTCACGCTAGACAGAGGGGCTTGGGTGGCCCAGTTGTCCCACGCTCCAGAATGTCTCCCCAGCCATACTTAGACATGTTAGATGTCCAGGGTCTTATGATTGTGGCTTCAAATTTTGGATTTGCCCTGATTTTGATCCTTGGCTTGTCAGCACCATGCCCTCAGGTTCAGCACAGTGGGGAACCTGTAAGACTTGCATCACTTCTGGCTTCCTTCCAACGCCTAGCTGACATGCTGTGATACAGCCCAGAGCCATGACTGTGGAATTTATATTTTTTAGGCATCTTTTTGTACTAAGAGCCTAGGTAAGTCTAGATCAAACTAACCAAGTCTAGTTTGCTTGATTCCACAAGCATGAAAACAGCAAAAGAGGAAACGTTCTTTCGATGAAAAGTTTTTAAAATTATCTCAAAGACATGTTTTCATTGAATAAGTGTTAGTCTAGCTGTGATATAGTAGAAATACTATTCAAAGTGGCTTCACCCAACTCACTCACTCACTCACTCGGAGAATAATTGTGGAACATCTTCATTTTTTAACCTAAAGAACGAATGTGATAGGTACTATCTCCTATGAAGCCTGCATCATTCGTGCCTTCTGTCCTAATTAAATCTTAACACTGTTTTCTTTGTAACAGAATGTGAGTGTTATCTCGAGAGGAGATATATTTTTTTTAAAGTTATTCTCGCCCCACCCCATCAATCACAAAAGTGAAGCTGAAAAAGTGTGTCTTCATGTATACACCAATCTATCTGAACTTTGCAATGAATCCTCTCAGAATTCTCATCTAGATAAATAGGAGGAAAGCCTCATCCGGCGTCATACTGACAATAACTGTGTCAGTCTTATCGCACCATTTGGGTAAGTGACTGAGCTGGGCTTGATGCAGCTCTTTAAAACTTAGTTCAGTTACATCATGGCGTGTCAGCGTTATAGGGGTGGGGAATTCCTGGAGCTAAGCATGTTGTAAACACTTTCCACTATTGCTCAGAAACTGAGGATCATGATCAGGATGAATATAGGATTGGCACCCATGACAAGCAGATCCTGACATGACTAAGGGATGCAACTCTGCACATCGAATTAAACTCTTTTGACCACTGGGTCATATTTCCCCCTCAGAGACCCCGAGTGAATTCCAGGTTAGAATTGGTCTCCAGCAACCTATGGTGGTTGTAAAAAGCTTGGTTGATAGCAGGTCCTCCTACCCCGACAGCATGGATCGTTGCTCACTTTATCAATCACTTGATTGTCTTGTCCAGAATTGATTATTTACAGGCAGCCATCATATAGCTAAAAACTATTGCTGAGCGTGGCGATAAACAGCAAACAAACAATGCTTCAGAGGTATTCCTACCATAATTACTAACAATGACCGTCACGTTATTAAAGAGCCCATGAGCAGCTCTTCCCTCACACCTTCAGTGTTATTAAAGTCAGTATCTAGACAGTAGATCATTTATCAAGAAGCATCACACATGCTCCGTGTGATGAAAGAGTCATAACCACCGGTCTATAAGGCAACTACAGCATGTCAATTATCATTCCTGACCATGTACAACTGTCTACAGTCACTCTCGCAGCACCAACTGCAGGAATACATCTGCCACAACCCTCCCTCCACCTATTCAGTGATGGGTATTCCACCTCCCCCTGAATGTTTATAATGGCCATTCCAGTATGGCTTACACAGCTGACTCAAAACCAACCAACATGGAATAATAGCCCATTCAACACATGCCTACATAGTAGGCTTGGTAAATATGCTACTTATACCATGGCAATTGTTCCCCTTGGGAGATATGTTCCTCTTGATTTCAACACATTAAAATAAAAAATTAACAATTATATGGCTTATATGAAAAAATATGGCTAATACCAAGCACAGATGCAGTGCATAAGGCTGGACTTAACATACAACATGCTTGATGAATTTAAATAATGCACAATACAGTTTGTATTTGGGTGTAGTGTTATTTTTGTTGAAAACGACCAAACGATTTAGTTAACATACAACATGCTTGATGCATTTAAATAATGCACAATAGAGTTTGTATTTGGGTGTTGTGTTATTTTTGTTGAAAACGACCAAACAATTTAGTTAACATACATCATGCTTGATGAATTTAGATAATGGACAATACAATTTGTATTTGGGAGTGTTATTTTTGTTGAACTGGACCAAACGATTTAGTTAACATACAACATGCTTGATGAATTTAGATAATGGACAATACAATTTGTATTTGGAAGTGTTATTTTGTTGAACTGGACCAAACGATTTAGTTGATATGTTTTGGATACATATACATGTTTAGTATGCCACAAAGAGGAGGATGGGTAGGATGGGTGGGGGATGAGGGTGGATGGTGCTCCCAACCTCTGGATCCATATGCATGGTGTGTATTCTTTTCTCACCAAATTGGTTTTGCAACTTAATACTACCCTATCCTACAATACAAACAGACTTCAGGACCATAATTACTGCAAGAAATCTTCTAAGTTTAGGGGTATTCATATTTCTGTCTGTCACCAAACTGGAACAAAGTAAAAAAGACCATGGAACTGACAAATTCAAGAAACTACACAACCAGAGATGAGACAGGAATTCATGAAACTGCTGAAATATCCACCATACCAACAGTATACCCCTCATAACTCAAGGTCAAGGTCACACTTCAGATGGACCATGCAAGCATACTGATCATTTAAAATTCTGGTTAAGCCACCTGGGAATTTAAAATAATCTATTAAAAATTTAAACTGTTTCAGAAGAGTTTGCCTCAGAGATACAAAAAAATAATTGTTCACTGTAATTGAAAATAGATTGGTCGGGCACTAATATGTCCGGGAAATAGTTCTGTCTCAAAGTAATTTGAAGATGAAAACATTTTCAAAGGTCATAAGGTAGGTGTGTCTTGTCTGGGTGATAAAAAGTAGTTTTCAAGACCAGGAACAACTTTGAAATGGAATTGGCAGACTGTCCGTCTCATGAAGGCAACCCAATTCTACACACAATCCATACATCTTTAATGACAGAGTCTAATTACTTGTGGACATTGATACCTTGTGCTCATACACTTCCACATTGTTTCCTCATATCATGTTTCTCAGTCTCAAGTTTGGTCCACTCAAAACAAAAGGAAGCCATGGTAATAAATTGGCGGAATAGTTCTTGGAAGTGCCAGACTACAAGAGCACCTGCCAGATCATAAATTGCCCCTGGTCCCTATGCATGGCACCAGTGGTCATCTGTCTGGAAGTGCTGCACATGCTTGTATGCAATAACACACAGTCAGTGTTTACATAGAGCATTCCTACCTGGTATGGCACAGAAGGTTATAAACACCATATCTTCCCCAAATGTCTTAATGGCTGTTGAAAAGTCATTTCAAGTATGCCTTGAAGATGCTGATTGTGTTACATGTGTGTGAAGATGTAGTTACCTGTACTTGAAGATTGATCCTACAGCGTAAACATATCGCTCTGACATGACAAGAAATAGGCGTAGTGACACTCCAGGATTTGTTACAGTATAAATACATAGGCCAGATCAATCAATGTTCTTGTTTAACAGATTTTCTTTATCCCTATACCAAATGGTGTGGTGAAAAAGAGTTTAGCGTCACGTTCAAGATGATTGCACTTATATATAGTGACGTGTGTGTGTGTGTGTGTGTGTGTGTGTGTGTGTGTGTGTGTGTGTGTGTGTGTGTGTGTGTGTGTGTGTGTGTGTGTGTGTGTTAGGGTTGAGTTTCCTTAGAATTCTTGACACAAACGTTTTGGTATAAACCAAATCAAAAGATGTTACCATGGTTACTAAAAGATTATATATATCAAACACAGCATTTGTATTCTTCAATGCATGGTGCTGGTAGATTCATTTGTGAAACCAAATATATTGGTTTGGCCTTATAATTACCCAATTTACAGTCCAGATTTACACCTCCAAAATACTTTGTGAAACATAAATCGTAGAAACTTCAGTTTTTATTCAAATACAAAAAACAATACATGTTTGTATCCCATAATTCATGTATAACATGGTGAATAAAACGGAAAGGATTTTCAAGGACAGCATTTATTGAGTTGTGAAGTTTTGGGATGTTTGTTTGGAAAAAAACATCCCTCAAACAATCTATGTTTGTTTTCCAATGCTCACCTGTGAAACGACCAACTATACGAAAAACATCTCTAATAAAAGAAACTCCCATCAAGTGTCCGAAGCAGTTCATATGTTTGGGTATCAGGAAGACAGGTGTGGCAGAGTCAAGCATCCTTGGGTAATTAACCATCTTGTGATGCCGACTTAAATGCGAGTTAAACACCAAACAGCCACTATCAATCATGTGACCAAAACAGGACCAGGTCCTGTCAGTCATGCTTCAGACAAAGTCAAAACAGACAATTTGTTCAAAGGAAACCCTAGAAGAATCTTACATCCTGTTTGGATCCATCATGGCCTCACAAATTTCTTGGTTGCACCAAAAGGTCAAGGTCATATTTTCTGATCAAAATAACTGGTCCTGGGAATACTAACAAACATTCAGGATGTGCTGGGTAATATTGTTATTTATTCATGTATGATTTAACATGATATACAAGTCAAATATATTTGAAAATAATCCCAATAAATAGTGTAAATGTTCAAGTTTCTACTTCATGTTTGAGCTGAATATTATATCCAGCACATGAAAGCCAACCACTGAAAACAGGCAACTTGACACTGGTTTCAATGTTGATAAGCTGGAAGGGAGATCTAAAAAAGCCTAAAATATCCTTTCAAAGTTAAAGAAAACATGTCAAATACACACACAAAAATACATTCGTCACCACTCGCCCCTTTCCATAACCTGCAAGAAGATTCATCCCCCCTATCGATGAATGTTATGTACGAAAATACGACAAACCAATCAAAATGTGCGTATTACTTCAAGAGCTTCGGTCAAAGAATCCCACAGGAATAATTTTTGATTTTACATATGTCTTGCATCTAAAACTATAGCTAAGATACAGTTAAAAGTGTTCAGTCATACTGTATAAATACCGTAAGTCCTGATGTGTTTTAACAGCATCTTGAACATATAACATGGGGAAAATATACATGAATCCTTATGCAACGAGTTGACAATTCTTTTAACTATGCTGGATTACACTTAGATGGAACCAAAATGGCCATGAGAGGGCCCCTAGTTGCTATTGCTATTCAGCTTGTCCTGGAATAATACGAGTTGGTCACGAATGAAAAAACTGATAACAACTTTTCATACAGAGCTAGTGAAGCCACATGGTTTGGGTTTCATTTGAAGATTTGACTCATGCTTGTGACAGGGAGTATAAAGCATAGAAAACCAGAGTTGGGGAATTTCTTTGGGTGGGCTGCCAAAAACAAACACTTTTTTATGGAGGCTAAATAATATAAGGGAAGTGTTCAGTTAATCAAGTGTGGCAAAACATAAGTAGTTCAATTATCTTGATTATTTAAGTGGGCTGCAATATGTGCTGCTTGCTTGATGCTACACACTGCATCACACCACATGCTGGGGGGGGGGGGGGGGGGGGGGGGGGGCAGGATACCTTGTTGGGAGATTGGGTGGGGGTACTTGTGTTCAACACTTTAGTTTAGTAATCATTATTTCTAGACTAACATATAGTCCCTGAAATATAGTTAAATGTATAAGGTTAAACAAAAATAATTCTAAAACCATGAATATAGATCTGAGAATGGGATGGGTGTAGCTGCTAGAGCTGAGAATTGGATGAGAGTCGCTTGGATGAGAGTGTCCTGTACCCCACTAGTGACATTATAAATACAAGACTTATTTACAGTAAAATATATGTGTATGACAATTAGATCTATTTTGTAACTGCCATCAGACTTTCAGCAAGGTACCTCGAAGTGCGTAAGTGAAGTAAGTGATGTCACACTGGTCCACACTCGATTATTTACATACCAGAATATTGCTGAGTATGGTGTCAATCAATCAATCAATCAATCAATCAATCAATCAAGACAGCAACTGGCCAATCAGATAGTGATATTCTATAAAGAGTGATAAGACTTTTCCAGAAATCTCAAGAATACCCACAGGGTAATGAAATACAGGTGAAACTGTGGGTGACAATGTTTCAACATGGCACTGGCAATATCCCAGCCATATATTATCACAGACACACCATCCATCTTCACCTCACAGCAGTCTCGTAACTCTGGTGATACCCATGAATATTGCTACTCAATTAATAGACTATAACACACCATGCCTTTACTAATTCTCCTCACACCTCCTTTCTGATTTACATGGACCAACTGTCTGTGGCTGGCTGGCTGTTAATGGAGCCACGGTTCTACCCACGGCTTAGAGTTGATGAGTGCTGTTCTGTTCCTGCTGCTGAGTATATGACCATGACGACAGGTATAAGTACCAGCTTCCTCATGCCATAACACTGATAACATTATACCAGCTAACAATGTACATGCTTTTCTTGTCTCCCACACCCTAGTGAATAAATTGATATCAATCCAACTCAAGTCTTAGAATGATTTGGCAAGTCTAGATTGCCCCTGTTCTGGGCTCCATTTGGATTGTATTTTTTATTTTGTAGATACAGTATATATCTTTAAACAAAATAACTATTTCTGGGGTAAAATGTTCGTCTTAAGTTTCAAGAGAAAACTGTAGACAACATGGATGAGTTCAAATCTTCAACGGAATAAAGTGGGACTAATCCATATATAAACTAAAGTATGTACAATCAAACAGGATATGTTTTTTGTCCTCCACAGTATGATAAGAACCCTGTTTCATCTGGCAAGATTTTCATTCTGTAATTCCAGAAGCATAGCAAAATATGTTATCCCCTATATCTTCTGTTTTGGGGGTGTTTTTGACACAATTTTCATGAAAATGATATCTGAAGTCTTCTGCTGTAGACCCCTTGTATAAATCACAGACTGATTACTTCATCAAAGAGATAATGATTCTTCCTGACAGTTGCTCCAGGCATTTCTCCCACAATAAACAGACCATTGTGTTTCTTCTGCTTGACTGGCACCAAACCTATCTAGCCAACAACTATCACAGCCAGGGCAGACTAAGACTAACAGACAGTCCCGAAATAAAGTTATGTCTAAGGTTAGATAAACATAATCCTAAAAAGAAACCCTTGAGTATTAAAGAACCCGAGAATTTCTTAATTTGCTCCTGTTGAAAGGGGATGAGTATCAGCTGCTGGAGGTGAAAAGAGGATGAGAATGGAAATGGGGGAGATCGTTTCATAAATATGTGCTCTGGGCCCTGTAAGAGAGACTCCAGGGTTTGTTGAAAGCCTGTTTGATTAGGTCCGTCTGACCACATGACCACTCCCAGGACTGTTTGTCCAGCCTGTCCGCATCTACAGGTGTTGTCAGGAATGTTGGTCCAACTGTACAAGCTATGCTATCACCTATCAGTGAGAAAAGGTCTTGCATGCTTCCTCTAACACTTCAGAAAGTCTTTACCAAGCTATTTCCAAGTCATGCTTGGCTAAATTGAAAAATGGTATCTCTATTCCAATCCATTGGCATCATTGGTCTGTATAGTGCCACACAGCTTCAACAAATGAATAATGGTCAAGAAGAGAAGCTCAAAGTGATGCAGGTCTTAGACATTTACCACTTTGGTGAAACCAACGAGGACGGGTATGGTGCTGACAAACCCAGAAACATAATCGGGGCGAACCAGTATTCAAACCCACAATTATGGGTTACTGGCGTGCGTAAGAGTAAATGAAAGCTTGAACAATACTTGTTGTAATATATCATCGTGAGTGAGTGAGTGAGTGAAGTTTATCACTACTTTGAACAGTATTTCATTTAGGTTATGTGGAGCTTATCACCTTGAAAAGGGAAGAAAGAAGTGATGCAGATAATACAGTAAACAACGTGTTTAATGAACATGCTTATAACGAACTGACGGATATAACAAACTTAAATTAGTGGTCCCTTTGAGTTTGTTGTAACCGTAGTTTACTGTAGATGTTTACCACTTTAGTGAACACTGGTACTGACCATCATCTGGTCAAATCTTGGACTAGTACCCCCTATCAGACAGATTCTGGCATGGCAAAGGGAAGTAACTCTGCACAACAATGGTGGCACCCTATGGACCACTGGACTACCTGTGCCCCTGCATGGTAGGAATAGGGTTGTTGGGTGGCCAAATGGATAAAGCATTTGCTCATAATGCCGAAGATTCAAGTTTGATTCACCACATGGCTGCAATATGTGAAACCCATTCTTGGTGTCCCCTGCCATGATAGAGCTGGAAAAGTGCCAAATTGCAGCATAAAAATCTACTCACTCACAGTAGGGAGACAATAAGAATTGGCATCACATATTGCAACCACTTTCTCCATGTTGATGTTTTAACCCTTCGACCACAACCACACACCCAGGTTTTGTCTGAGTTGGTCTGTCCAGGTTAACCCTTTAACAGTCCACTCATTGTGACAAGTATGGAGTACATTCAGGGACTTTCCTCACATTCTGAACACACTGTGAAGTATTTCATTTAATTATGTCATGCTAAACATTTGACTTGGCCACTGGTTTGTCTGGCCAAACTCAACTAACTCAGTGGGTGAGTGAGTGAGTATGGTTTTACGCTACTTTTAGTAATATTCCAGCAGTATCACGGTGGGGAACACGACAAATGGGCTTCACACATTGTACCCATGTGGGGAATCCAACCCAGGTCTTCAGCATTACAAACCACGCTTTATCCACTAAGCTACCCCACCGCCCCCTACAAAATCAGTAGCCATATTGATGTAGCAGCGACATTACTATGACATCAAGCACCACTCATTCACTTTGAAATAGAAGCTTGTAAATACACTAAAGACTTCTATATTAATAGTATGAATGTCAAATTAAGGATAAAGAGGGCCCTAAAATACAATAGCAGAAAGGTAAACCCTCGGATATTATCTAATTGCCTAAACAGACCCAAGAACATATAGCACCCCCTTCTCAGATCTAGGATCCCCTTCTCAGATCTAGCATCTCCTTCCCATCCCCTTCTCAGCTGAAATTTAGAGACTTCAGGGTTCCTGTATATATTTTTATTAAATTTTACACAATACTTCACCATGTCAGGGACTCTGATATTCTGGTAGCTCAGCCCCTAATTTCCAGACATCCCCCCTCCCTTGGTGGTATGGGACGGCACCTTCAGTTGATCTGACCTGCAAGTCTGGGGTCAGACATATCCCAGCAATAATGAGAGAGGACTGAAGTAATATTGACAGAGTTTCAGCTTTCTCTCTCCATCATGCAGCCCCCATCAGGAGAGTTGGTGACAGACTGACTGCTACCACAACATGCTCCCCTGGTCTGCCGAGGCAGGGTGGTGATTGGTGGGGTACACACCAGGCATGATGGAAGATCCCGACGGAGATACTTTCATGTACACTGGGAAAAGCCAAACAGTTCCCACTGTCCATAAATACTGCTTCATTTATCGCCAACGTGGGACAATTTGTAAAAACACTTAGGCTGTTGGTTGATAATTACAGATGTTATGCTGAGTGAGTGAGTGAGTGAGTGAGTGAGTGAGTGAGCAGAGTTGTGCAAGCACTGAGCAGTATTTCAGTTCTGTCAAGTATGCACAACTTGCACAAGTCTCTAAGACAATAATTATTAGTTGAATTTCATAAATATCTAAATTATGTAAACAGTAAGAACAAGTTGCCCCTATGAGATACTGGAGTCCTTAGACTATCCACATATCTAGACTTGCCTATAAGGAAGATAGAATTACTACACATCCATGGACTTATCTTTTGGTGAGCCTAAGAGCAAGGCTAGGAAAGCCTAGATGGACTTTTTTGTGGACTAATTGTTATGAATCCCAAGAGCATGGGTGTGACAAGCCTTTTGTAAAAGGGGGGTGTATAGGGGTTATTTTTGTTTGTTTTTAGACAGGGGAGGGGTGTGCACTAAAAATATAATAATGCATGGACATAATTGAGGAAATCAGGGGTGAAATTGCAGTTGTTAGCCAAAACTGAAGTAATTAATTGTTATGTTTGTTGAAAGGATGTGACCAGATGAGTTACGTAAGTGTGTTTAATCTCCATCAGCATTGTGGGAGAAGACTTGTATAAAGTTAATATTTCTACCATGTCCTGTGTGGTTTCAAGTTCAAGTTAATTTTCAAGGTGTACCTCGTCTTGAAACTGTGAGGTTGTGGTTTCAAGCCCAGGTACCTGCGAAAACTTTATCACTTCGTTAAACTATTTAGATAGAGCCTCCACCTGGTATTGATCACATGACAAAAGCACACAGGAGGTACCAGTGGGAAGTCTCCGTTCTAAGCTTGAACAGCATGTTGAAAGCAGGCAGTACACATAATCCTCAATACAAAATATACTACTTGAAAGAAGTTAAGGACCACCCGATTCTTTCATATTACTACAGTCAATCTGTCATGCCATGCGAAGGATTGGGTGGTCCTTAACTTCTTTTGAGTAGTATATAAGGCAAGTGTACACAGTTACATATTATATGTTGTATGTAAACACTGAATATTGCTACTGATACACTTTTGAGAATGTAATTGTAAAATGCTGCAACCAGCCTAGCATTTCTTTTTGTTATAGTTTTCTAAGCCTCATCAACTCTCAAATTGTCCAACAATTATCAACTCTCAAATTGTCTCAATTATCATGTTTCAATGTCTAATGAGAAGATGTACTCTAAACTGGTTTCTTGCATCTCCAACACAACACAATTTTCTCTATTGCCAAAGAGTGTTCATTAATTTTGTCAGGGTAGATATGAAATAAAGCTACTGTGTTGAATTCAGAGGTTTCAAATGTGTCAGGTTTCAAATGAAATTTACAAGTATCAAACCAATGTTTGAAACCCTCTGAATTAATACAGTAGCTTTATAAACCTTAATGAATTTTATACAGGGAAAATGTACTATTAGAAACCTACAACTGACAAAGGTTCTGGCAGTGTATAGAATAGATCCTAACACAACAAATATTCAAAGGTTCTGGCAGTGTATAGAATAGATCCTAACACAACAAATATTCAAAGGTTCTGGCAGTGTGTAGAATAGATCCTAACACAACAAATATTCAAAGGTTCTGGCAGTGTATAGAATAGATCCTAACACAACAAATATTCAAAGGTTCTGGCAGTGTATAGAATAGATCCTAACACAACAAATATTCAAAGGTTCTGGCAGTGTGTAGAATAGATCCTAACACAACAAATATTCAAAGGTTCTGGCAGTGTGTAGAATAGATCCTAACACAACAGATATTCCCAATTCAAGGTAGTGTCAGAGGAGACCTGCTTAGATACGGCTGAAGAGAGTACAAGCAAGGTGTTACAACACCTGAAATGTTTTCTCACTTTATCCCCGGAAACTGAAGAGTGGTAGACAGGAGAACTATTTATAAGTAACTGCCAACATCATTACTTCAGGTTTTTATGACACTGAAGAATACAAAAAACAGAACTCCTGAAAAAACATACTTTCTTTGAAGTAAAATGCACATTACAATGTATTTCCTGTAAATTGAATTTACCTACTTTACATGCTATATATTCCTCCTTATTTTTGTTACATGTTACCCCCTGTAATATCATGCAGTATAAATATGTGTTTAGACAGAAAGGGACTTTAAAAAGTTGAAGGCATTCATTACAAGGACTCACAGCCCAAAAATAACTTGTGTTCCCAGTAACCTAACTAACCAATCATGTACTAAAGTTACAACCGTGAACTTTTGATCACACGTCATAGATTTTGGAGAACATTCATTAAACACTTATTGCCATATATAGGTTTAGAGCACGTTACTTGAAACACAGGACCTTATGAAACATGAAATACCTGGGTCTGTTATATAACATGAATTATCTTATCTTGGTATGTGATAAAACATGAATTATCTAATCTTGGTCTGAAATATGAACTATCATAGCTTATCTGTCTGATAACATGAACCATCATACCTTGGTCTGTCTGATGACATGAACCCATCATACCTTTGTCTGTGTGATAACATGAAATGCCATACCCTGGTATGTGTGATAACATGAAGTATCATACCTGGGTCTGTGTGATAACATGAACCATCATACCTTAGTCTGTGTGATAAATGAACTGTAATACCTTGGTCTGTGTGATAACATGAACCATCATACCTTGGACTGTGTGATAACATGAACCATCATACCTTTGTCTGTGTGATAAATGAACTGTAATACCTTGGTCTGTGTGATAACATGAACCATCATACCTTGGACTGTGTGATAACATAAACCATCATACCTTAGTCTGTGTGATAAATGAACTGTAATATCTTGGTCTGTGTGCTAACATGAACCATCATACCTTGGTCTGTGTGATAACATGAACCATCATACCTTGGTCTGTGTGATAACATGAACCATCATACCTTGGTCTGTGTGATAACATGAACCATCATACCTTGGACTGTGTGATAACATGAACCATCATACCTTGGTCTGTGTGATAACATGAACCATCATACCTTGGTCTGTCTGATAACATGAACCATCATACCTTGGTCTGTGTGATAAATGAACTGTAATACCTTGGTCTGTGTGATAACACGAACTATCATAACCTATCTGTGTGATAAATGAACTGTAATACCTTGGTCTATGTGATAAATGAACTGTAATACCTTGGTCTGTGTGATAAATGAACTGTTATACCTTGGTCTGTGTGATAACACGAACTATCATAACCTATCTGTGTGATGAGACTTTGAGCGGCAGCATGTTAAGAACACAAAGAAATTCTCTTACTTCTTTCACTGCCTGTTGCTGTTTGAGTGCACTGTTTCATTCTTGTACACAACTCCCAACACCTGTACACCTAGCAAACCTCCCTATCTGTCCATGATGAACTGAGATTGTCCATCCCACACAACCTACAGCAACTGTGAGTGAAAGTTGCTGGTCGATGTAGATCCTGACAGTTGGGAGATATACCTCTTACACCTGGACAGGTGATGGACAGAGTCCATCTGGAGGGATCCTGGCACAACTAAGGACCACAACTCACTTAAACAAGACCGCTAGGCCATCCCTGTTTCAGGACGAAGCAGGCCACAGACACAGTGAGAGTCAAACAGGATAGGGGGTGTCAGTTAAACCAGGGATTTAGACTGAGGTAGTGATGAAGGGGGGTTCTGTTCTAATGTTACATTACGACTTCACATGGTAACGCAAGACTCAAGACACCCCCAAGAAATATGGTTGCACTGAGCCTGGATAGAAAGCAGGTGGTCTGTTCTAAATCAGATTGCCTCACATTCAGTTTTTTTCTACAGCTTGTACACATCCCTGCAGACAGAGAGCTGACATTCTACATGAGGAGAAGGTAGTAGAGGTACAGCCTAGGATACTTCACATGTTTACAAGATCTCCCTCTCGCCATCCACCATATAAACAGAGAAGTCCGCATTCATCTTCCTGGTTCCCTCCATCCAACACAGCACCTAGTCTGTTACACACATGGCCACCAAATCCTGGCCAACCTAGGTATTGTTCCCGAGCTGTGTTGTCGTGTTTACACAGGTAATAGAACACACCTCCCCTACCTTCTCCACTGCAGCAAGAATCAGAGCCTCCGCTGGTTATCAGATGTAATAACATTGCCTTAATGTTGACATTGTTATGAAAACATATTGATGGTTAACATACATTCGCAGGTATTCTGATCACTTTGTCCATATTTCTGTTTCATTTCAAGGCAACGACATGAAGCCAGTCATGGTGCTATCTCTTCAAAACTAACATAACCTCATGCATGATAAGAGTCTATGTCCTTTCTGTATTGTACCATCTGTCGAGGATGAATTCCATTTTTCTGCCCATTCTATAAAGGATTATGAACCAGTATTCTTCCAAAATACTACTATATTTATCCAACTCATGACAAGCTGATATAACTGTCTTCCTGTAACAATAGTATTATTATTAACAAGTTTGCACAATTTGTATTCTTTGCTGCACATTAGTCTGATCACCAAACATTCGCCTGATCACCAAACATTCGCCTGATCACCAAACATTAGCCTGATCACCAAACATTCGCCTGATCACCAAACATTCGCCTGATCACCAAACATTAGTCTGATCACCAAACATTAGTACGATCACCAAACATTAGCCTGATCACCAAACATAAGCCGGATCACCAAACATTAGCCTGATCACCAAACATTAGTATGATCACCAAACATTAGCCTGATCACCAAACATTAGCCTGATCACCAAAAATTAGTCTGATCACCAAACATTAGCCTGATCACCAAACATTAGCTTGATCAACAGACATTAGCCTGATCACCAAACATTAGCTTGATCACCAAACATTAGCCTGATCACCAAACATCAGTCTGATCACCAAACATAAGTCTGATCCGTCATTCCTCCAAAACATGGACAAACTTGATAATATAACAATAATACTGTAATTGGGTAGGATTCCTTTAAGATTTGGAGATGACATATACAGTAGGAAAAGGGGAGAGACAGAACAAGACATATTCTTCATACAGCTAATCAAGATCTACCATCTTAAAACTGAACTGTGACAAGTGTAACGCCTATTTCTCAGAACCCACAGTGTGCCCTAGTTGTGTGGGCTGTTCCAGGGCCTGGAACATGAGACTAACAGGCCACATCTTGCCCTTGACATAACAACAGAACATGTCGGAGACATCCGATACCAGTCCCTGCACCTCCTATCTGCCTGCTTCACATGTCAGTGGGATGGATAAACATGCTTAAACACAGCTGTAGGGGATGACAGTATGACAGGCCCATTGACGCTTATTGGAGAATGAGAACCATGGAGAACCATTGAGCCACCACCACCACTATCACCATCAACACCACCACCATCACTATCACCACCACCATCACTATCACCACCACCACTATCACCATCAATACCATCACCACCACCACCACCATCACTATCACCATCACCACCACCACTCACCATCACCACCACCACCACCACTATCACCACCACCACCATCACTGTCACCATCACTATCACCACCACCACCATCATCACCATCACCACCACCACCACCACCATCATCACCACCACCACCACCACCACCATCAACACCACCACCACTATCACCACCACCATCACCACCACCACCACCACCACCACCACCATCAACACCACCACCACTATCACCATCAACACTATCACCACCACCACTATCACCACCACCACCATCAACACCACCACCACTATCACCATCAACACCACCACCAGCACCACTATCACCACCATCACCATCAACACCACCACCACTATCACCATCAACACCACCACCACTATCACCACCACCATCATCACCACCACTATCACCATCACCACCACCGCCATCACCATCAACACCACCACCACTATCACCATCAACACCATCACCATCAACACCACCACCACTATCACCACCACTATCATCAGCACCACTATCACCACCACCACCATCACCATCAACACCACCACCACTATCACCACCACCATCATCACCACCACCACTATCACCATCAACACCACCACCACTATCACCACCACCACTATCACCACCACTATCACCATCACCACACCACATCACCATCAAAACCACCACCACTATCACCATCATCACCACCACTACTATCACCACTATCACCATCATCATCACCACCGCCACTATCACCATCAACACCACCACCATCACCATCAACATCATCACCATCACCACTATCACCATCAACACCATCACCGCCAATACCACCACCAACACTGCTAATACCAGCCTCACACCACAATCATCATGTAGTATTCATCACAGCAATCAGCAGTGCAGTGTAAATTACACATACACAATTCCATAAATGCACAATAACTAATCCCCTACATCTTGGTGAATGAGAGACACACTGACTTGTCATCGCTGCACTGCAGGGGTAGAAATACGGCACTCATAAAGATGTTTACGTATGCCATTGGGACCATTAGTGTATCAACTGGAAGAATATAATATAATGTTAAACTCTGTTCATTGAGCTTGTCATATGTTCTTCATATGTTTGTCCTCTGTATTTTCTAAGAGTGCCCTGAAGGCACCAGCAACTAAGAGTAACATTGCTCCTGTCATTTTCATACAAGGAACTTCGACCCCTGTATTAATGTATCAGTTATGACTGCCTACAAAGAATCCACAGACTGCCTACTGACTGCCTACAAGTAGTCCACAGACTGCCTACTGACTGCCTACAAAGAGTCCACAGACTGCCTACAGACTGCCTACAAATAGTCCACAGACTGCCTATTGACTGCCTACAAATAGTCCACAGACTGCCTACTGACTGCCTACAAAGAGTCCACAGACTGCCTACTGACTGCCTACAAGTAGTCCACTGACTGCCTACAAGTAGTCCACAGACTGCCTACTGACTGCCTACCAGTAGTCCACAGACTGCCTATTGACTGCCTACAAAGAGTCCACAGACCGCCTATTGACTGCCTACTGACTGCCTACAAATAGTCCACAGACTGCCTACTGACTGTCTACAAAGAATCCACAAGTTTGCCTACTGACAGCCTACAAATAGTCCACAGAGTGCCTATTGACTGCCTACAAAGAGTCCACAAACTGCCTACAGATTTCCTTCTGAAGCCTTGAATTCATTGGAGTCAGTCTGTGCTTCATACACAATCTATTGATGAAATACACGGGTCTACAGAGTTGAATGCTTTAGCATATGTTGAGTGTCAGTGCATACCATGGTATATGTGTATGTAAGAGTCTGTGGGTTATAATAGACTGACACTTCACTACTGAGTCATTCAGGCAGTCCTGCACAAGTATAGGTTTCCACAAGCACAGTTCACTGATCATACCTCACATCCAAATCTAATTGGGCAGTGGATGTTTCCTCAGATAAAAGGTGCCACTTCCACCAAGACTACTGATAATGACAAATTTCAACTGACAACTTCGTACCCAGCCTTGACCTTGAAACTTCCAACATGTACATACATCAAGCGCAAACAATCTTCTTGGCAAGAGCATCCCAGGTGCCTGTTTGATTCTATTAAATGGCTATTTAGGGATCACAAATTACCCCCAGCCTCCTTTCCAACCCATCCTAACCTCATACCAATCTCCCTCCTGGGACCAGCTAAGTCCCATTGCACTCTCAAAACAAGTCTTACAATGTTCACCACAGAAAGACTCAACAAGCTAGTATCCCGGCTGCCCAGATGGTTGTACCAGAGCTCCACACTGACTCAAGGGGTGTGACGATACGTAGACTAACATTTAGTCACTGAAATCTTATATTACACAATATCCTTCTTGACTCTAAAAATATATAAAAATTCCCTATGCTGATTTCAGATAGAGCTAGCTTGAGCTGGCTAGTCTTGCTTTTGTATGCATTTCTAGATTTTTTTTTTTTCATAAAATAAATATATTCCACGGTCATGGTGCAGGACTAGACGATACGGTGATACAGAACATAACAAATGTTATATTTGAGAAAACACTTTCTTAGTAAAGTACAAATTCTAGTATTTTGGGGGGTTGAGTCCAAGTATTGTATCCTGATACAAGGCCCAGGGTACAAAACATCGATTTACAACCCCTGTATCTTGATACATACGATACATGACAATACAAGTTATTTTGGTGTAAAAACATGTGAATAATAACAGAAACTGTTCAACCACCAGCTGAAGCAGATTCTCTAGTACCGGTATTTCCTGGTTGGTTATAAATAGTATAACATCCACAGTGCCCCCAGTTTTATGTTTCTGCCCTTCAATATCCCATCTTGGATCTCTTAAGAAACAAATGACTTCAGATTGTGATTCATCTGCAAATATCCATTTATGAAATACAAGTGCTGTATCAGGATACGAATCATATTGTACCCATAGTATGGGGATAAGTATCGTATCTCAACCCTACCAAATCATTACACCTCTAATTGACTTGAATACATATGGGTCTGCCTGTGAGCACCTAGACTAACAGTTAGTCTCTGAAATCTTATATTACACAATATCCTTCTTGAATTCTTGAAAAATTCCCTATGCTGATTTCAGACTGTGGAATAGAGCTAGCTTGAGCTGGCTAGACTTGCTTTTGTATGCATTTCTAGATTATTATTTTTTCATAAAATAAATATATTCCACGGTCATGGTGCAGGACTAGTGAGCACCCTGCTGGTCGTGAGAGGCAACTAAATTGGAGCTGGTGGTCAGACTCTGTGACTCGGTTGATTGTGTGTCATCAAGCTCATGTCATCAGTCACTGGTTTGCCTGGTCCAGACTTGATTGTTTACAGGCCACCGTGAATATCGCTGACTGCTGTGCCATACAACATTCAATAAATCACAAAGGGGTCAAGTGACCCTTTACCTGTGAAGGAAACCCTGTAGGGATTCCAGGTTAGAATAGGTCCCCAGCAGCCTATGCTGCTCGTAAGAGGCGACTAAATGGATCGGGTGGTCAGGCTCAGTGACTTGGTTGATCGCGTGTCCCCGCACCCCAACAGAGTGGATCGTTGTTCATAATATCCATCACTGGATTGTCTGGTCTTTACAAGCTGAAATATTGCTGAGTGCAGCATTAAACAACAATCAAACAAAACTGTCAAGGATGACATTTCAGTGAGTTCTATCATGATGTATCAGATGAATGCGGTGTGTGTGTGTGTGGGGGGGGGGAATAATAAGCTCACCAATTCCATAGCACCGATTCCACTCAGAAAGTGAAGGCCATGTGGTTTTTGTAAGGGTCAGTGGCAATCCAAAACATTGTGATCCCATCTGCTACCTCGCTGCAATTTGTGTGCAGTAATACATCCTGCAGTAATACATCCTGCATGGTCAATATAAACCCATAACTCCCATGTTAACCTTGCTAAGATTGGACTAAGATAAGAGATATAAGTCACTGTAGCCTGTGGTCCTGGTACGGATTACACATCAAAGAAGCCCAGGAATGTACTTGGTATACCAAGAACTGTATACACAGCTGGGCCAGATACTTATCAGGCTTATGGTCTCTAACTTACTGGCTCATTGATGAACTAGCTGGGAAATTAGATTACAGTCATTAGGCCAGGCCAACTTGTCGTCTTATCTTTTTATTATACCAAATTTGTGGCTAACTTAGACCCCTACAAAACCAGTTAAAAACATTGTAGACTTAAACAAGCCAGAACACATCCAGCTTCATTTTCACTAGATTTCCGTATTATCAGATATAGCTGAGCTAACTAGACAAAGGGAAGTATTATAAGGCTGAGACAAGTGGTTAATGTCACAGACTGCAATAAAATGTTTGTATCAATAGGGTTAATTTGAAGCTGATTTCCTGAAAAAAGCTAGTGACATTGAAATATAACCATTAACCATGTCAAAATTGTATATACACTGAAACCAATGAAAACACATAATCAACTTTAACTCAAAATCAGAAAAGATGTGTTTTTGTGCTCAAATCCATCTCCAAACACATCGCATGAGATTCAAACCTTGTTGTGTTTGATTATCTCAGCCTAAATACCCAGAACAACTTAAATTGATTTTTGTTGCCAATTTGTCAAATTAGTAAAAATTGAATATGTCTTTTCAAAGTGTGTCAGGATATATTGTCAATCAACATGATCAAACATAACTTTTTTTAAATTTTTTTTATCAAAGTAGACTCATTCAACAAGAGAAATTGATCTGGCATTGTCCCATAAATCTCTCCCGACATACCATGTGTTGATATTCATCACAAATTACTTCATTATTTTTACTTTGATCATTTCCAAGACAAAAGTTAATATTTTGCATGATTAGGTTCTATGTGTTTCTTTCTACTATCAACAAAATTACAACTCAGGCTTGTAACTAGGTGTCAAAGAAAAACCAAGAAATGCCTCGAGCCGGCTGCCCGACCGACACAAGTGAGTCACAGGGTTACACGTCTGACAAACACAAATACATCCAGTTGATGATTCCTTGGAAGCTGTCCAATATGTTCATCACTACAGCGCATTTCTTCATGTTTATGACAAAAACTCTAAGCAGATGTCAGCCACCAGCCACAAACTGCCACAGCCATAGCCTTGCTGTAAGGCTTCACTGAAGAAACAGAATTTGGGTTATTTAAGATTTGACTTCAACACTGTTCAGTATTTTTTGCATTTATGGAAGTATAAACATCAAAACCAGTGTATTGGACTTATGCAAAGTGTGAATAACAATTTTTACATTTATACTTTCGTTAAATGTTTGTCGTAAGAGGCGACTAAGGGGATCGGGTGGTCAGGCTCGCTGACTTGGTTCATGCATGTCATCCTAATTGCGTGGATTGATGCTTACGATGTCAATCACTGGATTGACTGGTCCAGACTCGATTATTTACAGACCGTCGTCATCTGGGGGAATATTGCCGAGGGGGACGTTAAACAACAAACAACCAAACAAACTTCCACAAACACTAGAACATATTGAAGTCAATTCTTAAAAATAAACATTTCAACAATAATTACGTCAAAGACTGCTTATTAAATTAACAGACAAACTGTAGACATCAGTACGAAACAGTGACATCATTTAGTGCAGTAATGAAACACAAGGCCTGCCCATTCCAATCAGTCAGGAAACATTCGTCCATTAGTGAGTGAGTGAGTGAGTTAGGTTTAACGCCGCTTTTAACAGTATTCCAGTTATATCGCGGCGTGTCAGCTTAATGTGGGAGGAAAGCCCGAAGTGATACAGGTCTCAGACGTTTACCACTTTGGTGAAACCCACGAGCACGGGTATGGTGCTGACAAACCTAGAAACATAATCGGGGCGAACCGGGGTTCGAACCCACAATCATAGGTTTCTGGGGTGCCCAAGGGACGCAACTCTGCACAGCGAATCACGGCGCCTTAGACGACTGGGCCACTCGTGCCCCCTCGTCCATTAGTGGGTATGGCCTATATCATTCCCAGTTTTTTGAAACATTAACACAAAAACAATTGCTTGGTTAGCCAATCAAATGCCACATTTTCACTTGAAATATATTAATTGTGTCTTGGAAATCACCAAGTCTAGATTGGCTAACAATACAAGGATGTCAGTCTTCAATAGGAACAAAATATGCTGATAGAAACAAAAACAAAAATTAACTAATAATTTTATCAAGACTGATTTAAGTCTATCAGCGCAACTGCCTGGCAGGATGAAAAAAGACAATATCATTTCCATGTAACAAAGTGAGTACCCCGTGTTCCTTGCCACATTCCACTTTGTAAGCCTTGAATAAAGAAAACAAACCTTTGGAGGAGAGGGGGGCATGGATGTGTTTATTCCTTGTTTATTGCAATCTATAGGTCATCATAAACAAGTAAAAAGCCTCCTCTACGTAGGGAGTGAGGCTGATGTTTTCTCTCACCTGACATTCAAGTCGGGGTGGAGAGAGAAAAACGTTCCTTTGTGAACTTTGGTTTATGCTTGAAGTGATTATTTGCCTGGCTCTGTTAACATGGTAAATGCTGAATCCACATAGAGGGAGTTGCCTGTTGAAGTGGAAATTGGTATATTTGTATCTTTCCTTTCCCTCAACACGGAACTCCAATGGGGATTCCAGACATAAGGTATGGTTATTGGAGAAACTATAAGGTTGGTTAGGTATGGTTGAAGGCTGCATGATGAAAACCTTTATCTTCACGTACTAAATGAATACCCACGTGTTTCTTCCAACAAGCTGCATTTAGGATAAGAACGAAAGGTAAAGTAAACGATTATCAGTATTTGTTTTTATTTCATTAAGGAAACTTTTTTTAGTTTCTGGTTTATGGATTTGACCGACCAGAGCCTAAAAATATGATCAGAAAATAAATATAGATATCTGATAGTTGAAATATGTTTTCCAAACAACTATCTTCATAGTATTAGAAAAATAGAAACGTGTAACTTCAAACTCTAACAAAAAGTAAATATTGCCATTCTGAAGGTTATCCCAATAAATGCATTGTATATATTGTCAGATCATAGGTTTTTGGATGTCATAAGTTTTTGGACGGTCACGTTTATCGTGTTTACTCGCTATAACTAGGGGTGTAGCATCACACAGAAATACTCAGATGATGGCTTGTTTTAAAGAGAAAGTTGTCTTTTATGAGCGAATTAGATGTTTTACAGTTGTTCATGTGGTTTGAGAGAAAACTACGACTTTCTTAAGCGTCCGAAAACCAATAATACGGGTGATATACAATCTTTGGCCACTGCAAACACCTCATAAAGAGATCCGTGAAGATCCGGGGTAGGATAGGTTGCTGTAAAAAGCGACTCTGCTTGTCGTAAGAGGTGACTAACGGGATCGGGTGGTCAGGGGCGCTGACTTTGTTGATGCATGTCATTGATCCCAATTGCGTAGATCGATGCTCATGATGTCAATCACTGGATGGTCTGGTCCAGACTCGATTACTTACAGACCGCCGTTATATAGCTGTAATATTGCTGAGTGCGGCGTTAAACAACAAACAAACAAACCTGATGAAGAGCTTTCTGTGACAAGTCAATATGAGTACTACTGAACCTACACAACATTACTACATATGTATTATCTTTATTTCAAACTACCCAAAATTATTGGTATGCCAGTAATCTGCAAACCGTGAATATCCTGTGTGGACTAATATCTATTAATATTAACGAGAGGTTCTGGTGCTTGGACCTTACATTTTAGTTGGATTACAAGGCCGATCAATCTCCCAAATAAATTACAGAAAAAGAAAAACAGACTTTTGAAAAACATATTTTGGCCAACTGTTTTACGATTAAGTGAAATGAATAAAACTTGTGAGTTTAACAAGCTCTGAGTTTTTCAGTTTTATTGACACGTTGAAATATTTGATTCCAACAACACACAGGAGAGATTCTCAATTTCTTTCATATTAATCTTGTCCTAACAGTTGCTATATGGGAGAGTCAGGAAGTGAGTTGAGATTATATCACAGAGTGTCACTTTCATGGGGGTGGGGTGGGGGGGGAGAAAGCCTAAACTGAAGCAGGTTTACCACCTCAGTGAAACACATGTGCATGGTAGTTTCACAAAAATATCTGCAAGCTCCCAAGCAAAGTATACAATTGTTTGGAAAGTATATATCAAAAGACAACTGACATGTTGAGAAAAAGAAAATCGTGACACATTTTGATTTCCGAGACTAAATATTAGTGTAGGTGCATGGGTATAGTTGCCGTGGCATAACAGCTGCAGTATATGGACCCTGATGGGAGCTTGGCCATAACATGGGTGTTGATGATGAGGGTGAAGAGAAATGGGTCATAAAACAGAAAGCTGGTGTTTTTTTATTTAGCTTTACTCTGACAGCTGCAAAATCATGTCACAGTACCTGAAGGTTGTGAAGTGTTAATCACGTAAGTGAAGAATGACTAACATTCAGGAATTTCTCACAGATTTCTCTTTCAACAGCTGAGAGAGACTGTTGTTTGACACCCAGCAACATTCTAGGAACCAAGGCAGGCAGTACATAATCAAGTCTGGATCCAGCAAACCGGTGATTGAAAGCATGGGCTATGTCTACACTAGGGCTGAGACAGGTAACTCGGGTACCCGGGTCGGGTGGGTGGTGAGTAGGACCCGGGTACCCACAGGACTACCCGGACCCGTGGTTAGTCACATGATATATAGTCTAATGACTAAAATTATCTAGAACTCTATGGTTACCCTACAAGTCACTAATGTTCGCATTTCTTTCTGACTATGCACCCATTCCTTCTGATTTTTCATATGGTTGAATAAAGATATAACTGAAGTCAACTTCTGTATATGCATGACCAGATTCTTTAATACATGTATCTAAATACGTTTTGCCAGGGCTAGGTTGGAAAAGTTCCCAATCGGGCATTTTGAGACATCTCCTGAGACTTAAAGTGGGTACCTGGGTAGGGTAGGGTAATAGGGGGCGGGTAGTAAATATGGACTCGTCCTAGCCCTCGTCTACAACCACCAGGCTATGATCTGAGGCAAATGGGGAAAAGGACACTACTGTTAAAAAACATGTTTATATTCCTAGGGTTTTGTGTTTTGCGACTTGTGCCACAATATGAGTACAATATCATGAGATCTTGTATTGTTGTATACTCCCAAAGGAGCTGAGAATGAAAATAAATTGAAAGTACACTGATTCATTGACCAGGGTGATAATGTAGGACTTTGAGAATACTTTAAGGTGTGAATTTGGCACAATACAAATATATGCAAATTATTGTTATTATTGTTGATCCAAAACAATACTTATATGCATAGAGTCTTGTTAAAAACATTTAAACAGTAACATGAAGATTTACGTAAAAGTGTTCTCAACATTCTTAATTCAAGGCAAAATATATGATAATCAGCATTTGTTTTCATTTCATGAGACAACACTTTGTTTATTTTGTGGCTTATGGTTTTGACCGACCAGAGACAAAAGATACGAGCAAGTAAATAACTCAAGATGCTTGGTAGTTGAAATGTATTTTCCCAACAACTACCTTCATAGTATTAGAAATACTAAAAACACACAGCAACAAAAATCTAACAAATAGCAGGTGTCAGCTTATTAATAATTCTTCATCGATAATCGCATCAATTATCAACTAACAGTAAATCTCTTCCATTTGAGGAATAACATTTCTTTTAAAATGACTTACCTATATATCCTAAAAGACCGAGGGCCTTTGGCCTCGTAGGATACATGAGTCAATCATTTTTTTGAAAAAGATTTCATAACTATATGTATTCCTGTATTTGGAGGTTGGTCTGTGGTTGCTGAACACAGCAAGTTTCAAGTATTCACATATCTTGCATGTCATGTACCTGACAAATTAACACAATGTAATCATGTCTTATTGCAGTCCTGTATTTTGAAAACTGTTGTCATAAAACCTTGTTGGTGCCTACACCCTTCAAATACAACAGCTTTCTCCTCAGCACTAAGGAAGTTAGGATCTCAAGTAGAACCATCAAATTGTCATATCCCCACTTCCTGTTTGTGCTTTGGCCCTATTCCTGTGTCAAACCGGATTATCTATTCTTCAGTTACCAAACATTTATTGTCTCAATTCATGTTGCCAAGTTCTGAAGTGGAGCATCTATGGCAACCACTGAAGAGTTCGTCTCACTGGCAGTTAAGACCTGGGTGTGTTTTGGAAAGTAAACAGTATGACTGGTCTATGGTCAGGCTAGCTAACAGAATTATAAACAGACAGTGAATATCTCTGCCAGATCGACCAAAACCAACAAGGCAGCCATTAATCCATGCCACATTGTCCAGGTCCAAGTTTGGGGAAGGACTTTCTAACCTTCGGTATTTCACTCGAACATCACGAGGTCACTCTGTATGTCATAATCAGGTTATGTATATATAACATTTATTTTGGAAATGGAAACCGTTTCCTCTCAGATTCCTCCCAGACGGTGCCATTTTTTTTATTTTCGCGGCATTGTATTGATGGCAAGAATTTTGTTGCACATTCACATTATGAAGCTGACAGCACCTCCTGAAGTGACATATTTCCAGAGCAAGATTTGTTTTTGAAAACATTTTACATTATTCTATCATGTCTATTACGCTTCCTTGATAGGAACTGTAGAAATAAAACTGGAAATGTAGAAGATAAGAAATGGCTGAATAAGCAGTGGGGCTTCTTGATAGGGTTCACTTCTAAGACAGACTGTTGAACAGACTTGTATCAAGATTTTCCTTGGACACCAACTGTCAGTGTAACCAAGCTTTAAGCATGAGGTATTAAGCTGTTGACATACAGAATGTGTCAGCTGGGATTAACTTCTTCCAGGAGTATTTTCGTCCATATCTCAGTGCATCAGCTTAATGTGGAAAGTAATCCCAACATGATGCAGGGCCCTGCTTCACAAAGCATCTTAGTGCTGGGACTATCGTAAGTCTGTGTTAATGTATGGGATCGACCATCATTTAGTGCTAAGGTCACATTGTGCTAAGGTCTTCTTCAGCTGAAACCACAAGTATGCTTAGGCGCTGACAAACCTGATCATGAATCAGGGCAAATCATGGATCTGAACCCACGTTTATCATATTCTGAACAAGGCATCCACATTTATATCGTGAATTGCAGTGCCTGAGATTAAAGGGACATTCCACCCCTGTAATCCAGAAACAATAAGTAGCATGCAATGTCTTTCACATGTAAGAACTCGTTGACTTGAAAGTCTCCAGCCGATAAGAAAATATCAAAACAAAAATATCCTGACACTGAGCGGCTTGGATAGCACACACAGTTGTTCAATCCTTCAAGGAGCCTTGCATCACTGAAGAGAACAAGTTGCCTAACCTGTTTTTCTTAACTGAGGTAAAAACAATATTTTTTTCCAAAGTAAAGAACAGACTGAAAAGTATGTGGGAGGATTTCTATCACATGTACTGATATGTAACATCGCCTGTCAAGCAGAGGACACATGACACAAACCCATCCCGGCCAGCAACGATAGGTGAGTGATTGAGTTGGGTTTTACACCACACTGCCCTAAAATTGCAGGCACTGGCAGGGTAGATACCATTAGTCCAACCCAGTAGGGATACACACATTCTAACCAGGTTTGGAATCAACCCAGATCTATAGAGTCAACACTTTAACCACTAGGCTACCCTTCAGCCATGACAGGAGGAGTTCCTGCAATACCTCATGGAGTGAGAGTAGAGGACTAATGCCCTAACATTGTACCCATGTTGGGACTCGAACCATGGTCTTCAGTGTTACAAGCAAACCCTTAACCCACTAGGCTCCCCCCCCCCCCACACACACACACACACACACATGACAGTACGAGTTCCTGCAATACCACCTGGTGTGGGAGGGAGGATCCCGAACTAGGAATGCTTCACTTTGTATGTTTTGTAAAGATAGTGATTTACGGAGATTAAGGGCACATGGGTGTTATTCCACGAGTCTGTTCCATTCCACATTCTCCATGCAAGGTCCTGTGAAGAACATTGTCTGGACTTCCAGTCTGGAGGATAGGCAACCTCAGCCGCCAAGTTTCGCATTCCTTCTGCTGGTTTGTGACAGATCTCATTAGAGCCAAGCCCTACATGAAAGGCACATGTAAGTGTATGTAACATGTGCATGGAAGTCTCTCAGGCTTTCTTTAATGTTCTCGGTAAACCCAAGCTTTTGGGCATTAGCTGTATCATGTTTCCATGACAACTTCTTCCTGTGACCACTTCCTGTTTGTCTGATAATCAAAAAGGTTATAGACTAATCAAACCTGAGTTGGATAATGAATTATGTCGCTGTTCATAAAACGTCTGCAAGTCTGTTTCACTTCAGCATGACCACACACATGCTTTCTTATTATCCATTACTGCAGTGAATATAAAGTGTCCTTGAAAGGTATCCAAGATGGCAGCCAGGTAGCCATATTGAATTGATATAGCAGATGATGCACAAAGTTAACATTTACTATTTCATTTTGGATCATTCCTTTCCTCCAATTTTAAGCTGACATGAACATCATTGCCTGCTTGTTTAATGTGGGAGGAAAGTCTAAAATGATTAGGTCATAAGCATTTAGCACAGACAGACTGAGGACCATTATCAAGGGTTATTTGGGGAATACAAACTCATGATCAGCAGGTCCTAGATGGCTAAGGGATACAACTCTGTACAGCAAGATACATCATGTTAAAGCATTTGGCCACCTGACAATAATATCACTGTATTTGGGTGACTAGAAAGAGTGAGTGAGTGATTGTTTTTACACCGCTTTTAGCAATATTCCAGCAATATCACGGTGGAGAACACCAGAAATGGGCTTCACACATTGTATGCATGTCGAGAAGCAAACCCAGTTCTTCAGGGTGACGAGAAAACGCTTTAACCACAAGGCTACCCAACCACCCTTGACTAGAATGAACTGCAAGCATACAGGAAAAGTTTTAAAAAGAACCAGAAAAATCTAGGTCATGCATTCACAAAGAAATATACGAATATATTTAGAAAGTTATGTGAGGTTTAAGTGCTCTCATCAAATAGATTCTGTTCATATCAGTAGGAATGGTAAAAGATATACAACTATCCCTGCCAACACATCCACCATCTTAATGTGTGTAATACAAACGTTATGACCTTTCTCCACACAGCTGCATGCTGGGATTATCACAGCAATATGTTGAATATTTGCTATCGGGTGATAACAGAGAATGTAATTACTTTCCATCTCATGTGTCTTTTATCGCTGGTCTTACAGATGTATTTGTAGTTTAATGTTAAACTGTGATTTTCCAAAGGAAACAAATTGCAGAGTTTACATTTGAGCAAACTTCGAAATGGGCTATCGGGTGCTGCCTGCGATAACCAAGATAACATTGCTCTCCAAATGTGAGTAAATGTGGTTTCAACGGTCAACAATATTCAAGTTATACCACAGCATATAAATATCAGAACTAGTGGTCGACAGCATGAGAAACAATCCACATCGTTTGTGTATGACGATACACAATAAGTCAGTCAACACAATAATCGGGACGGTCGGGTAGCCTAGTGGTTAAAGTGTTCGCTCGTCACGCCGAAGACCCGGGTTCGATTCCCGACATGGGTACAATGTGTGAAGCCCATTTGTGGTGTCCCCTGCTGTGATATTGCTGGAATATTGCTAAAAGGTGGGTAAAACCATACTCACTCACTCATAAAATAATCCCCAAAAGCATTATCAATCTCAGTAAATAGGAAGGTGACAAACCTTTTCTTAATGTCATGTTGAAATGACATTCACCAAGATCAAAGATGGATCAAAAGTATTTTTCTTGTTGCCATACTTAAACTCCAAAGGACAGATCTAAAGACTTTACAGAGTGCCCTGAACAATAGATGACTGAGACTGAATATGCTCGTTGCAAATTCATCTTCAGTCGAAAAATGTCCCGTAAAATATTTTATGAATAAATAAGAACTTCACAACTTCTTGGACATGCCCATCCTTCAAAGCCAGTGCAGCGACTGAAGACACAAATAAGCTGAAAAATGCCCCTAGTGTCATGTGTTTTCAATTAGAGAGACTGCGAGTGAGGAGATTTTGATAGCCTACAAGTTGGTGCCTAGCCCACACAGGCTTCCCATGTTGCCATAGCTGATTCCACTTCACAATGAAAAGGCTGGTGTTTTTATACACAAAGATAACTTAATTGCCATCACATTTCCTGACTTTCAAATATTTCAGAAATCCCTGAACCCTATTCACACCCTTTGAAGCATCTGGTAGTAAGTATGGCTTCAAGATTAGCGTCATTTGGACATTAGTAGAAATTATTTTTAGTTGTGCCATTTCGCCAGTGCTTGAACGTTGACCTAGTCGGGTCTTCGTTCAACATCACCTTTAAGTGCCAAGGCACTTGGTAAAACATCAGTGAATGAAAGTGATCATTATCTTTCTTTGCTCTTAAGATATTTCAACTACAAATATTTTTCCCTCCTTATGCTGATACTTCCTTATTAAATATACAAGAGTTAAACTGTACTGTGAACCACCGAACATCATGGGGTCTTATTCATAAGGCTAAAAAAATGAAAGTCTTGGTTCTCAGGCACCGCCCGCATCATCATAAAATTTGCAGCACGTTTCATTTTTATTTCTATATTATTTTTTTAAATATAAAAAATCCTCAAATATTCCAAGTCGAAGGGTAGTCAAATACTGTTTTCCAGTATTTACCTCATCAAGGAATACTTTTATGTAGGGAAGCCCTTTCCCAGCTTGACTGTACACTGTTTATTTGGTTGCACAACTCTTTATTTAGTTACATACTAGTTTAAACACACACACACACACCCAACAAAAAGACATTGCCCACCCACACCATATTTTTTAAAGCTATAATCATGATAATGCCTGAGAAACAATTCTTCTTCTTCTTTTAAGCCTAAAACATGGTCATTTGTTTTAAGTTGGCTGGTTGGAAACCAACAACACAAGCCTAGGTGTAGACTTAATATGACTGTCTATGGAAACATTTTGAAATAATTGCAATTTATTTTTTTAAAAAGAACCTTTCCTTCTCTGTGGTTTTCAAGAATACTAGACTTGATTTGGTATAATCTTGACTTGCCTAGGCTTTCAGTCAAAATATAATTTTGAAATATTAATTAGGTTCCTCACTCCAAGAGTGTGGATCAGAATCCTGGATGGGACTCAACCGACAAAGGTACTAGAATTTGTACTTTACTAATAACCCATGCTTGCCGTAAGGGCGACTAATGAGATCGTGTGGTCAGGTTCGCTGCCTTAGTTGATACATGTCATCATATCCCAATTGCTTAGATGGATGCTCATGACGTCAATCACTGGATTATTAGACTCCATTATTTACAGACCGCCGTCGTATAGCTGGAATATTGCTGAGTGCGGCGTTTAACAACAAATAAAAGAAAACTTTATTAAGAAAGTGTAATCCAAAATATAACATTTGTTACATAAATTCCCAAGTCATGGTGCAGGACTAGCCTAGGTGTACAAGATGTGCACACCAGCATGTCGTTAACCTGCTGCAGAACACTAATTACACAGCCACCATGTAACCAATATCTACAGCATGTATACAAGGAGTAGAAGATATAGGCCAAGTGCATCAGTGATGACAGTTAATCAACACCAACTGCAATGAAGTAATTACCGTATTCATCGTAATAAGCGCCCAGGGCGCTCTCAAAATTAGAAATAGGGGGGGGCTCTCATTAGAATATTATTTTGGTGGAAAAAACAGAACTGTTTTTATACGACAGATATATTTTTCCAGAATTTCATTGCCCATAATTAAGGGTGCATATAACACACGAGTGCGTATTATACACGAATAAATAAGTCTTGTGTACATTGATCAATCGGAAGGGACTCTAATTGGGATTGTTCACTAGCCAATATATTAGCAAATATCGCCGTGGGCACTTATTACGTCGAATACGGTAACTGATTATCTCTCTCATTAACTTGTCATGTCTGACTTGTATCCAGAGATACAGTTTTTATTAACAGATATAATGTTACAGTCTCACCCTTCAGGAATTAGATGTTCTTAGGTTTAGCTTATCATAATTGCAATCAGACCTTGATTAAACCATCAGGACAGGACAATTAATTCTTGGTTTAATGGATCAGCCTACCCTTTAATTTATGAATGAAAACTAAACGTGGGATCTTCCTAACACTAATTTATTATGTTATCCATAAATGCCAGTAGTAGATGATTTTAGATTTGAAAGTTAATTTTCACAAACCTCTCTCACTCCCAGCATGCAATATGTTATTACGTTACAGCCATCTATCAAACATTTGAGTATAGGGCCATACTTTACCTTCAGATCAATCTCACACTGTGCATGGTGTTCAATAAAGTCATCTACCTGCAAATGGTTCCTTCACCTCTCGTTTCCCTCTAGCCTCATCTAATCCCTCCCTTGTCCCTTCTCTCACTCCCTTGCCCCCCCCCCCAGTTACACCCTCATCCCTTCTCTCACCCCTAATCCCCCATCTCTCACACCCACGTCCTCCTTCCTCTTACCCTCTTGTCCCTTTTCTCTCACTCCCTCCTAGTCTGTCTTACAGACCCTGATACAAATATATCAAATACAGCCCATGCAAGTCTATCATGTTTGGCAAGTCTAGATTACTGCAGTACCAGGATGAGGAAAATGAAGAGAGTCTCTGGGCTCCTTTTATTAAATTTTTATTAAGATAATTTACCAACTATTTTTTTTCAGTACGATATTTTCATTTCAGAGACTAGATGTTAGTCTGCCTCCCTCCCTCCCTCCCTTCTTTACCACCTCCCAGAACACAGCCCTCATATCGTGTAACAAATCAGGAAAGGTCATAACCAATGAAAAAGCAGAAGGCTTGAGGAATGACTTCTGACCACAATCGGATATGCTTCCATCGGAGAACATTTATAGAATCGCCCTAGTGTGTGCCGTCACCTGACAATCATATTGCCATTTAGATGAAAGCAGCACCGTTGTTGTCTGGCATCAACACAGTATTAGAGTGGCATTTCTACAACCATTCGTCTTCGTCAGAATTCATTTCACCGCCTAAACTACAGTTAACCGTTTTCCTTTGCCCCATAATGCTTTGCAACACATGATTATTCAGAGGTTTTATCTCATTCCCACAAAAAACGATGGTTCAGTTGGAAGAATTGCGATGTGGCTATCAAGGAAACAGAATGGAACCAGCAAAGCAATTGATAAGACTCCTCAGTAGAAGAAGAAACAGGATGAAATCGGGCCTCATATTGGGTGAAATGAACACATGAGGCCAGGGGCGCTACTTCACATCCTTTACTATCTGTGAAACACTCGAGGCAATGATAACGCTTATACTTAAGCTTCAGGATGATTGTTACTTGTTAAGATCTCAACAACAAGGCTGTTCATAACGGCCTGCTATCATCTTTTTGAAACATGAAACAAAATTATCCTCACAGTGCTGTGTTTGTGCCAAGACGAACAGGATCCACTTCTCTATTCCTTTCCCACTCATCAAAATACGATCTTAGCTCTCGCAACCGCTAAAAAAAGATCTGAGGACATCCCATTAGGTGTCACGTCAGAACGACCTGTTGTGAACTTAGATAGACCAATGAATTGACCAACAAGAAGTTGACATTAGCCAATAAGAAAGCTGCTTCTTGAGCTATACAGCACTAGTTTCAAACTTTCATTCAGGACTACACTTTGAAAAATATTTTGACAAAGTTCTCAATACAAACTTTGAAAACAAAACGGAAGATCATTCTGGAATGTCTAATAGATGGCCTCCATTGTATGGCAGTACTTCCCACGGGCTATGCAAAGTCTCTTCCATTCAATTGTTTATCCCATTGCAGCCAGAGATAGACAATGATTTTGACGGATTCAGATATACAGCCCCTTCATGTTGTTCAGAATACCTTATGTTAAACTTTTTGAAGTTGTCTAATAACAAAACACAATCCGACTGTCACCTGATCTTGTAAGCAATATTCTGATTGGTTGGATTAAAGGTCATTCTGACATGACCCTCAATGGGATGTCTTCAGATCTTTGCTTAGTGGTAGCTAAAATATGTTTTGCCTATTCAAATCAACATCTATTTATTCATTCACTTATTTAATCTCCTATTTTAAACAGAACTTACAGGACTAATTCCTGTGGTAAAACCTTCATGGTAAAATGGTTAAGAGATTCTTTTCAGCTTTCATCATTTACAATTCCAGAATGTCTGCATGGCTCTATTTACATAAATAACAAACGGGAAGCCTAGGTTTAAAGCATTGTCCCCTCAATCTGTAAAACCCATTCATGGTGTCCTCCACTGTAACTGTATGGATAACTCTAGCACTGCTAAAACTTGCTTCAAAACATCTCACTCACTCACTCTTTAGAACCATTGTTTAACACCACTCAGCAATATTCTAGTTATATGATGGCGGTATGTATGGTTTTTACGCCGCTTTTGGCAAAATATTCCAGCAATATCATGGCGGGGGACACCAGAAATGGGCTTCACATATTGTACCCACGTCGGGAATCAAACTCAGGTCTTCGGCGTGACGAGCGAACGCTTTAAGCACTAGGCTACGTGACCGCCCAGTCTGGACCAGACAATCCAGTGATTGACATCATGCACATCGATCTATGCAATTGGTATACGATGACATGCATCAACCTTGTCAGCAAGTCTGACCACCCGATCCAAATGTCATTTCTGACAACAAGCATGGGTTGCTGAATACCAATTCTAACCCAGATCTTCCCAGGGCTCCAGAGAAAGGATGTCAATGGGTAAACAGTGGAAGATACAAAAGTAATGCCTTGTTCTACAGATATGCCTTTTAGGCACGTGGGCAAAGTTTTTCAGATATTGACTTTTTTTATCTTTTGCAAATAGGGTAGGCTGACCCTAAAAATACAAAAAACAAATTGGTCTTTCCTAATGGTCAGTGTTGATATGAGGGTAAACAAACTCTTGAAATAACAGGGTATTTTTTTAAAATATACAAACAAAAGCAGCAATAAAAACAATGTTTAATTCCCCTACTCTGGTTCTGTGTCTGCTGTTAGTCGGCCATTATCTCATGTCCCAACACCATGTGTTCTGCATTAGTATCAAGTCACGGACAGAACCTAAATCTCATCCCTCCTAAATCTCGGCTCATTCAGTACTTATCTATGGTGCTCACAGCTAATATCACGGTACAGATACTTTCTCCATCTCCTTGCATGGACGTATAATACATGGCAGTCCATCAGGTTCCGCTTGTCTTGCAGCAGAGCACACATACTGGGTCCAGTGACATACAGTGAGTCAATATTGTTTAACATCACATTCATGAATATTCCAGCTATCTCATGACAGTCTCTAAATAATCGAGTCTGGAACAGGAATGAGCATCAATCCACACATTCGGGGGACGATGACACACAATCAGTCAAGCCACTGAGCCGGATCCCCACATACACTTTTGTCAACTCTTACAACAAGCAGACATTACTAGATAAAGAGACCAAATCTAACTTTGAATCCCCGCTCAAACCAAAACATATCAGAACCATAAAATTATGGACAAATAGCCTTTTGGCAAATAGATTTTGGCAGTTTACTAGTCAAATTAAGACAAGTGAAATGTCTTTTTATTTCCATCCACTGATACAAGGGATTGAAGTTCCAACATGTTAAGAAGCTCACAATAAAGTGGCTTGATGACTCTTGTACTTTATTCATTTCACATTTCACCCTTAAACAATTCTTGTATTGTTAGGAAATCGTTGGGAGGCAGTTTATTTTTTATGTCGATCTTTAAAAACCAACTGTTTAATGCATCTGTGGACACTAAATGTTGACAAATTTGATTCACATAAAGCATGAATGTACAACTGGTAGGATTGCAGATATGGTGTATTTCATCAAGAAGAGACACAAGGAACACACACAGTGATCTTATTTGTCTGAAGGGCAGAATAAAATGATGTGATGTGGATGGTTGTAGTGAGGCTGTTGGCGATAAAAATCAATTAGTTAACTTATTATGGCCTTATGAATGTAAGCATGATCACACTTAGACCAGAGCCCATACACCGATATATGGTCTCTCTTTATACTAACATGTGTGAAGCCCATTTCTGGTGTCCCCCGCCGTGATATTGCTGGAATATTGCTAAAAGCGGCGTAAAACCATACTCACTCACTCTTTATACTAACATATGGTCCCCAAAATAAAGTAAAGAAAATTCTCTAAACAAGCTTAGGTAACCTAAGCTGGACCTGAGCATGGGATGAGTAGAGTCAGATAGAGAAGAGAAGAAGATGAGAGTGCAATGGTTGTGATTGTTTTATCAAATATATGCTCCAGTGTCTTCAAGAGACTTAACCTAACAATTGAAATACTGAAATCTTATCACAAAGTATCAGCACTCAATAAACATTTTGGGAATCATTACCCCCTATCCGTCACTTGGAATAGAGAGCTAGTCTGTTTCACAGTCCCTAAACCATATTATTTTCCCTTTCAGTAACGCAAAACCTAAATGAAGCAAGTCTAGATTTTCCTATGGCTCAGGAAATCTGTGGTTCTGAATCTCCCATCTCCCTCGGGCTCCTTTTCAATATATATGTTTCTATCAAAATTTTCAGAGACTAAGCGTTAGTCTAACAGAGAATCTGTCATCCCTTCTAAAGGATTGGTTTCCTCTACACTGATGTCCGTGATTACATGCAGTATCTTGTTACACACCTTACAGACCTAACAGCCTCACAACTAATGCAATGGTTACATAACAACTCCCACAAGTCTGCACTGTTTTCATTATGAATCATTCACACATACAGCTACATTAACAACAAAAATATGATGTGGAAATCCTACAAATAGCTCGCAAGATAAGAGTTTCAATTTCAACTTCTGTCAAGATCACCATTTCAATCTCAGAAAACATGCTACAAATAGCTCTCAAGATTTCAATTTCATTTCTGAAGCACCAATGGTATGAAACATTAAATGAAAAAACATACGATACATTTTGTCCACCAACATGTTCTAAGTGCTCATGAACCTGTTTCACCCATGGTCTTAATAAGCTTAATATGTATATAAGTCTGAAAGCCATATATGTGCTCTAAAACTTTCCAATCCTTGCCTCAACATTATCAAATTTCTGGCTTATGTTCCAGCCCATGTGTTGCTTACCATTAGGTATGGAAGCAGTCAAAAACCACATGCACAACTTCTGCTTACACAAAAGCAATCAAGGCAGGTTCATGAACAGCTTGTATTGTGTGGTCGTGTGATATGAATTTTGGTGCGGACTTCATTGACCAAAAAAGATCTTCAAAACCTCTCACAACCTACATATGTGTGTGCTGGTGTACTTTAATGGCAATTGTCAAGCTATGCCAAGAATAGGACAATTAACAAGATTAACAGTTTTGTTTCATGGACACATCTGCCTTAAACATGTTAAATATAACCATTTAAAAAAAAAAAAATTAATATGTGTTTGAATGAAAATATGCTTCATATAACCTTTTTGGGTTTGTCTTATTGGGAGAATGTTTTATACAAGAACCTCTTTAACCCCGACATTTTATGTTTTCATTATTATTTATTTTGCATTCTTCCTCTCTGTAAATTCCAAAAGAACATCTCTTGCTACCTCAACACAATCATAATACCTGCAATTGGCAGGAACTGGTTTGAACATGTTGAATTCAGAGAAAGGAAAACACAAAATACCATTGCGCCAACATGATCAAATCAATACTCGGCAACAAAACCTGCTGGAGAGTTCTGTATCAGTCAAACCCACTTGAAGTTATATTTCAACATATGAAATGTTGTTCAAGCCAGCACCATTTACCCTACGATCATCTGAGTGAGGAAGAGACCGAGGTGTGGGTGAGGAAGAGAGACCTGGGTGTGGGTGAGGTAGAGACTGATGTGTGGGTGAGGAAGAGACCCAGGTGTGGGTGGGGTACAGACCCTGGTGTGGGTGAGGAAGAGACCCAGGTGTGGGTGGGGTACAGACCCAGGTGTGGGTGAGGAAGAGACCCAGGTGTGGGTGGGGTACAGACCCAGGTGTGGGTGAGGAAGAGACCCAGGTGTGGGTGAGGCTGCAGTAGGGCAGCTGTTGTACCCCCACATCTTGGAAGCATGTCACACAGTTTGAGGACAGTATTCCTTGTCCCCTTAACTAGTATCAGGCACAGGTCCCCTGGACAATGGAAGGAAAAGGTCTATCGGTGTAATGGCCCATTGTTCCCCAAACTCCAACCATTTTACAAGTTCTCTGGCAACAAATAGCACCACTGCCGCTACAGAACGGAAAGCCAGCCTGATGAGTCAAGACTCTTGAAGCATGAAAAGGAAATTGCTACTGTTAGCAGCTGGGGGGACCGTTTATACACAATAGTAACAGCAACGTGCACAAACTGGCGGCATCTGGGCTGGCACACCCACCTTCCGATGTTTTCAAATTTAAGTGAGGTGAATTTCAACTGTAACCAATTGTATTGTTAGGGAGCTACTTTAAATGTTCATGGGCTGTTCCAACCTGTTTTTTGTAAAAGAAATTCAAAATGTGATTCACGGAAACACTATGTGGTTCCATTCTAGTGGTACTAGCTGCTGTTTTTGTCTGACATATATCGTTATATATTGATCAACATTATTATTCAATTAATATGAAACATTTACCCTGTACATCTAGGATTAAGCAGGTCTTTTCTATATATTGTCATGTTATAACAATTGCCAAAACAATCGGGAAAGTCATCTGGTAATATCAGTGAGTGAGTGTTGTTTTACGCCGTTTTAAGCAAGATTACGACAAGGACACCAGGAATGGACTTCATACATGGTACCCATGTGAGGAATCAAACCCAGGCCTTGGGCATGACGAGCGAACGCTTTAACCACTAGGCTACCCCCTCACTCCCTGGTCATAACAAAACCCCTTATCTTACAACTGACGTATCATGAATGTTGTTCCTTTTCATGAACGGACTACATATTTGGAGATTTCATATTTTTCTGGTACTGCCAGTACAAACACTTGGTTTTACTGCTTACTAATGTGTGTGACTATTTTTTCGTTGTTAGTTCGTGCTGCACTTAGCAAAATACCAGCTGTAAGACAGCCGTCAGTAAATAATCGTGTTTGGACTAGACAATCCGGTGATTGTATGACCGTTATTCATTGCAATGAAAGGTTATGGTTCATGTATTTTATTTTGAATATTTCTTCAAAACAAAATAGGATAAAAAAATCATTATTGATTGATCAACACTACGTAAATGGTTCCCCTTATAAAGAGTAAGAGAGTAAGTTTAAATATGCTGTGACAATATTGCAATTATATCCTGGGAAGTAACAAAATATCGGAGGACAGTCGAAGTGGGATACTTGTGGGAATACCCAGGTATTAGATATTTACAATTTTTCAGAAATCAACAAACACAATTACAGTGCTGACCTATCATGCCTATCAAAGATTCCAATCAGGTTAATCTAGGATTTGAATCAAATACTAGCAGATCCTGGCATGGCTAAGGGATGCAACTCTGCACAGCATATGGTGGTCCCTAGGCCACAGGGCGATCCATGTCCCCTACTTTATCAATAATCAATAAGATATAGAGTTGGGTTTTACCCTGATTTCAGTTATATCACGGCCAGGACATGTAGTACATACATAAAGGTTTGAAATAGCAACATCGCCTAATGTTGTCAGTTATTGTTTTAGGTGCCATGACAAGTACAAGCTATTAAAATCAAACCACACTAGCTGGTCCATTCCTCAGCAGAGTTTGATTTTTACATATACTACACAAAAAAGGTTAAGGACTTTTACTGTAGTAATATAAAAGAATCAGGTGGTCCTTAACATTTTTTAGTAGTATATGTTAAAAAATACACTTATATCAATCAATATTGTTGAAAGAATTAGCATTGTTCTAGATACAAAATGTTATTTCAAAACATGTTACCTGTAGTTTGACACCATCTTGTCCAAATATTTCATGTGATGCCAATGAGTACTCAAAAATTCTTCCCACAAACACAAGAACATCTGGTAAGCCGTGTGATATATGGGCTCCCTGGGTATAAAGCGGCACTTTGTCTGGGACACCAACGCTTGCATCTCCCCGGCCGATGTTGACAAGAGAAAGGAACAGCAACACACATAGTGGAATGTTTTGGAACGATGTGCATTGGGGCTCCATTCTGTGTTTTAGAACAAAAACTTTCTTCTTTTCATATCAGATAAACATTCTATTCCATGCCATGTCCTGAAATTAACAAAAAAAACATAAGATTAATAATATGTTTACAAATCTGCTTTTGAGCAGTAATGACGTTGGTAGGAAGAACTTTTGTACAATGAAAACCTTTAGTGCTTATCAGATCTTGAACAGTTATCACATATATTCCCTTAACAAAGAGTATCATATCTTCACCTTGCCTTGCGTGTGTGATAATTTCAAAGATGTGAAGTGGTATAGATACAGCTTTACTCACGGTTAACGAGGGTCGGACTACGTTTTCTCAGCATGTGACGTATTGTGGAACAAATCAGTCACACCCCTCCTCTGCTGCAACGAGGCCCAGGTGGCGGCAAATGGGACAATCCATTAATGGACTGGTCCAGTCAAAGACGTGTGGTATATGCCGGTATGACCAATGTTATAATTCCAGAGTGTTCGGCATAAGGACCAAACGGGAAGCTCCTGCCTCCAACTCTTTCTTACGCTGACTGTGTTTGATTACAGTGTCTAAGACATTATACACCGTCAGAGAAGCTAACTAAACGAGTTCCCACTATAGTCTGCAAGAAATTAGGTTTGTCAGCCGCCGGCGTTAAATTTAGTCTTTGAAATATGACACTCGCCTGCCACAACTCGCTTTCATCGGCACCGGTATTCTTCGCAGCTCACTCTACGAGCAACGCACGATTCCTAACGCTTTCACCCATATCGCACAGCAAAGTTCAAGTCATAGTTACATTATGAAAATGCAATCGTATCATGATTTACTTCAAATATAAATGTATCTCAAATCTCAAGAATAATAACAAATCAAGTCAAAATACTGTCCTTCCCCATTCATCAATGATCGAGCATGTTGCCGTTTGTATGTCCCGCAAGTTCAAAAGCATAGTCACGTGACCAATCACATGACCGGTAATACAACAGTTATCAACAGCCGGTCGGCGCAATCAGGTGATTGAGGTGCGATTGTACTTGATAACAATGAGTGAATGGCTAGCTGTTGACCCGTACGATCTTTGTGAAGGGTTGGAGAAGGTACCTGTTCATTTCGAAGACAAAAGGCTGACAGAAACGGCGAAGGAATTCAAGGTTTGAGACGACACTAGATATTGTGTCTATGTGATAACGTTGAGTTATATTACCTGCATATACAGAGAAATCATTGTTTCTGATTCACAAACTGGTGATCTGTAATTATGAAACATCAGTTGTCAACTTACAGATATGAAACATGTGCTTTCGACACACAAATCTTTGAATAACTGCTAAATTTCCTGAATGGAATAAATTCATTCAAACACCAAACGTGTTGCGAGGATCAAGGACCATAAAATTCCTTATTATTTAAATTATTTTATGGGTTTCTGCTAGGGGGGTATTGGGAGGTCTGTGTGAACTTTCTAGCTATAAATTCTAAAGGCAGAGACCTACTCTGTCTTACGGACCCTGATTCAAATATATCAAAAACAGCCTATGCAAGTCTTTAGTGTTTGGCAAGTCTAGATTACTGCAGTGTCTGAAAATGAAGAAATTCTGTTATATGGTCTCTGGTTAAGGTCACAGTTTATTGTCTTATATCTTTACATTCATATGCATTTTATAGACAAAATGGGAACAAACAAATAAACTTATAAGTTTTATCATGCTAATTCTTTCATGTTAGTTGTGTTCAAGCAATATCAAACTGATAGCTGATTCTGGATATAAATCAAATGAATTGTTTCTGCAACTCTCTTTCCTGTTGGTCCATTAAAACATACTGACGTATAAATCTGTTGATGCACTGCAGCTGCACATGGTCAGTTGGAAGTACATCAGTAACAAGAGGCAACTAACAGGATTGGGTGGTCAGGCTTGCTAAACTGGCTGGTGCATGTCATCGTATCCTAATTGCGTGGATGGATGCTCATGATGTCAATCACTGGATTGTCTGGTCCAGACTTAATTATTTACAGACCACCATCATATAGCTGGAATATTGTTGAGTGTGGCGTTAAACAACAAACAAACAACAGCAATAACAACCTCAAAACACTTGATTTTGGAAAAGACATAGGCTTAACTATTCACATTGTAGTTTTGGCAGCAAATTTTACGATTCTTTTGTTGCAACGACAGTGTGGAGTGCACAGGAACTGAAGTACATTGAAGGTCAAGTGTGTTGAAATTGTTTAGTCAGTTGATCAACATAAGCTTGATTTACACCAACTCCAAGCAAATGGTATTGTGACACATCAGGTTCTGCAGGGATAAACTGTTCATAACAGTCAACAAACACACACTGGGGCCGGTGTAGTCTGTCCCACAGTCCCTGAACTAGGGCCGGGACGAGTCCAGATTTACTACCCGGGTACCCGACACCGCTATTACCTGACCCTACCCGGGTGCCCACTGTAGGGACCCATGAAGATTCCGGGGTAGAATAGGTCTTCAGCAACCCATGCTTGCCGTAAAAGGCGACTAACGGGATCGGGTGGTCAGGCTTGCTGACTTGGTTGATACATGTCATCGGTCCCAATTGAGTGGATCGATGCTCATGATATTAATCACTGGATTGTCTGGTCCAGACTCGATTATTTACAGACCGCCGTCATATAGCTGGAATATTGCTGAGTGCAGCGTTAAACAACAAAACAACCAACCAACCCACTGTAGGTCTCAAGATGTGGGAACAAAATGTCTGATTGAGAATTGTTTTACCGCAGCCCTGGCAAGAAATGTTTAGATACATATATCAAACAATCAGTTCTTGCATACACTGAAGCTTTAGCTTTACTCAAACATATACAAGTCCAAAGGAATGTGTTCAAGAAATGCGAGCATTAGCAACATGTAGTGTAACCACTGAGCTACAGTGAGTTTTGGTCATTAAACAATATATCACATGACTAACCATGGGTACAGGTAGTCCTGTGGGTACCCGGGTCCTACTCAAGATCCACCCAACCCGAGTATGTGTGTTACCCGTGCCAGCCCTACCCTAAACCATATTATTATATCTCACCATGAAATGATATAACCAAAATTAGGCTACAACTAGACTAACATCTAGTCTCTGAAATGAACATATTGTACAGAAAAAACAGTTGTTGAGTTATCTTAATAAAAATATAATAAAAGGGAGTCCAGTGACTCTCTTCATTTTCTGATACTGCAGTAATCTAGACTTGCCAAACATTATAGACTTGCATGGGCTGTATTTGATATATATTTGTATCAGGGTCTGTAAGACAGGCTAGGCTACAACCAGCTCACTCACAAACATGTTTTATTCCAAACACAGCCATAGTCCATATTCATAGTTGTAGTCAGAAACCATATGCCAATATATGGTCTCTTTTGTAGTGAAACAGCCAGAAACTCCACAAAACATGTTTCTCCCATTAGAGTTGTCTCCCTTGGTTTGTTAATGTGGGTTTCAGTGAAATAGGCATGATCAGTCAGACTTCCTTTATACATAAAGGGGTGTTGGGTCAGCCTCATGGTTAAGGAGACATTGGCTTGTCGCACCCGAGATCCACATTTGACTTCTCACATTGGTAAAATGTGTGAAGCGCTATTTTATACGAGTACATGTGGTGTGACAGTATCTGCGTATGTGTCTCCATATGTGTTCATCTGAAATCAGTATGTTCTGCATTCTTATCTTCTTGTTTGTGTCAGTATCTACTGGTATATGTCTGGCATAGATAAGAGTCTTTATACGTAGTAAGGACCCGTGAAGATCCGAGGTAGACTAGGTCTACAGCAACCCATGCTTGCCGTAAAAGGCGACTATGCTTGTCGTAAGAGGCGACAAACGGGATCGGGTGGTCAGACTCGCTGACTTGGTTGATGCATGTGATAGATCCCATTTGCGTGGATCGATGCTCATGATATTAATCACTGGATTGTCTGGTCCAGACTCGATTATTTACAGACCATTGTTATATAGCTGGAATATTTCTGAGTGTGGTGTTAAACAACAAACCAACCGACCAATGTAGTAAGAAGTTGATGTAATAATGACAAGGAATATGGTCTATTGTATAAACAACAGTTATGATCCAACAGTCCATCAACTCCCTCTTAATTGTACATCAAACTTTAATCTTGTTACAGCTGGCTTCACTTAATGTATCTAATTAATACTGGATTCATTTGTATGTATCGTCAGATCATATGTTTTCCGACGGCCATGTTTATCGCGATTACTCGCGCAATAACAGGGGGTGTAGCATCTCACAGACATTGTAAATACTCAGATGATGGCTTTTTAAGAGAAAGTTGTCTTTTAAAAGTGAAAGAGATGTTTCACAGTTGTTCCTGTGATTGGAGAGAAAACTATGAATGTTTCTTCAGCGTCTGAAAACCTATAACACGGGGATACATACTTGAAAACAACCACAAGTTCTGTTTTTTGTCTTTTCATGGAATCCATGGTCAACATTGTTCAACTGACTTTATTAATTTTTGAAGAATAAAAAACTATCTGTAGTTCTGTTAATGGAAGCTTGATTGATGGTACATTTTGCTGATTATTAGCATTGGATAGAAACATATCACAATAAAAGTATCTCACTCAGTAACCTTCATGTAACAGATAATAAGATAAGATACGATAATGAATTATTAATTGTCAGGGAATTCTTTTCACGTAGATAAGAAAATAAATAAATAAGAAGATATTAAATAACAAAAGATCTGACAATAATCTAATCAAAAATTGCTCATCAAGGAACTGTTGGGACAATATTGAAAATGTCATTGGGGACATTAAGTGATTTTGTGGTGTTTAATTTGTAATTATGTTTAAAATGCGTTTACTGTATCATGCTGTATAGAGATGGAGGTAAACTAATAGCTTCGCCTTGTGTTGGAGATTTTACTGGTGCTTCAGATGGAGCCAAGTTTACTCTCAGCTTGTATGTGATGTTTGTCTATTTTATTTGCAGTATGTAAGATCAAACATTCCCCACAAAGAAACTCCTCTGGATGACTTTGAGACCCAAATCTCTGGATGTGACTGTCGGACAATTTGCACAGAGGTCTGTCAGTGTATTGCAAGATTTGGACCAAACTACTCGACTAACCACAAAATCTTACCCGAACTCCTCACAGCTTCCTCTGTGAAACCTGTATTTGAATGTAACACTAAATGCTCTTGTGATAAGACATGTGTTAACAGACTTGTACAGTTTGGAGTTGGTATAAAAATGGAAGTCTTTACATCAGAAGCTAAGGGTCACGGTTTGAGGACATTAGAAAACATTCCAAGTTGTTCTTTTGTTTGTGAATATGCTGGTGAAGTGTTATCTGAGAAAGAGGCACAAAAAAGAATTGATCGTCTAACCCATGAAGATATGAATTATTTGTTTGTACTGAAAGAACATTATTCTTCAGGAACTGTGAACACTTGTATCGACCCGAAATATATTGGAAATATTGGACGATATATCAACCATTCATGTGATCCAAATCTAATCATGGTTCCAGTGAGAGTGGACAATAATGTGCCAAAATTAGCCCTGTTTTCTAGATGTGATATTCCAGCCAATCAGGAACTTTGTTATGACTACAGCGGCCAATCAGAAGACAGGAAATCTACAAACTCTGATGAAGCGACAAGGAAACCGTGTCTGTGTCATTCCCAAAACTGTTGGGGTTATTTGCCCTTTCATCCACATATACTTGAGTGATGTTGCAGGAATAAAGTGTATTAAGACCATAGAGCTTTTGTGTATAATGTTATAAATGAAGCAAGCGGACACAGCCTTTTGGAAAAGTGAGGGTACTCTCAAAATACCAAAATGCTAGCACACCATTTGGGAAACAAATTTAGTCAATTAGTTGTTACTTTTGTTGAAAACATGTCACCCAATGATTTAGCAATTTGTTTTTGTATACATCAACATGATTAGTATGCTCCGGAAGGTGGTGGTGCGTACCCCTGCACCAACCCTCTGAATCTGTATATGAAGGAGGCATGGGCAGCCCAGTTGTTTCCCTTAGCCAAGCCAGGATATGCTGGTTGTGGGTTTGAATCCATGATTTGCCAGAATTATGATCCTTGGTGTGTCTGAAGAACATTTTTGCTGCTCTGAAACAGTCTGGGCATAAAAACGGTTGTATTCTTTTATCTGCAAATTACCAATACCTTTGTGACAAGATCATTCTGTGGAGGCCCCGGACCCATATGCCAATATAGCTTTGTTTTGCATCCAATTTCAATGATTCAACACTACAAATACTGTCTAAATGAATTATTTGGTTTCATGATTAAAACAAGCAATGATATCACTCTTCTACGGAAGCCTTTTAGAGCCATTTTTTTATATAATTTTTTCGATACTATCTTGAAATTTCAAGATACTAAGTTGAAATTTCAAGATACTATCTTGAAATTTCAAGATACTAAATTGATATTTCAAGATAGAGAATTTGAAATTTCAAGATACTAAGTTGAAATTTCAAGATACTAAGTTGAAATTTCAAGATTATTCACTTCAAACGTATTTTTACATCTTAGGATGTTAAAAACTTATTATCTTGAAATTTCAACTTAGTATCTTGAAATTTCAACTTAGTATCTTGAAATTTCAACATAGTATCTTGAAATTTCAACTTAGTATCTTGAAATTTCAACATAATATCTTGAAATTTCAAGATAGTATCTTGAAATTTCAACTTAGTATCTTGAAATTTCAAGATAGTATCGAAAAAAAGAAAAAAACAAATGGCCCTAAAAGGCTTCCGTACTCTTCCTCAACCCATCTAATATACCGTCCCATATATATGCCAGTGGGTAGCATAAGGAGTTCCCTCTCTGTGTCTTAATATATAGGAAAACCTTTTTTCTCGAAACAAGTTAACTTTTAGTCTTCTGACTGGTCCTAAATTCTTGTACTTTAAATATATCAAGGGTGAGGATGCCATAATGAAATAAGATATGCCCCTCAGAGGGGTTTTGATTGGTTGTTGATTTCATGAGAAATTCAGCGCTAAGTCATAAGAGATTCTGTGCTCGACATGCAAAATAAAAGAAAAAAGGTGATTTTGAGGTCACTTCCAAAATGAAGCTGTCCTCATAACCATGGAAACGTTCACCTGCTCATAAGCCATGAAACATGGCAACTAGATTATCCATTGTATCATATCTTCATTCTGTTGTGACAAATACCCTGGGTGGTGTTCCTCAAAGCAATAAGAGTGCTGCAACTATTGTAAGCCTGTTACAGTACAGGAATAACCCTGCCAAATGGGTGCAGGGTGTTTATCTTTATAAGATGGAGATCTAGTTCACTGGATCATCGAGGATGGGCAACTAAGACACTACAAAGGCGGGCTCCACTCATGCTGTCCTCTGCCATGACATTGCTGATATAACCGCCTCCATGGTCTAGTGGTAGACCGTCCGCCCGGAGAGTGGAAGGTCCGGGGTTCGATCCCCAACCGCGTCATACCAAAAGACGTTAAAAGATGGTACTTCTTGTTACCCCGTCTGGCGCTCGGCATTAAGGGGCTAAAACAAGGACTGGTCGGCTCGGAGTCAGTATACTGTGTCTGAGTGGGGTATTCATGTTAAACTGCGGCATGGTATCTCAGTGAGCTAGCACTATAAATCGGCATCAGTCCGGACTAGTACAAGCAGCCACACAAACACACACACGTACATGCACGTCGCTATATAAGTGCAATAATCTTGGACGTGACGTTAAACCCCATTTCACCTCACCTCACCTCACATTGCTGATATATTGCTAAAAGCAGCACAGACTCACTCACTCACTCACTCACCTACACAAAACAGCTCTCAATTGAAAACAAAACAGTGTACCAACATAGTCTTTATTTCACTTTTATGGCTTCCATGATCACTCCACGAGTGAATCAAGACAAACACTTCAACATTTAATTTCATTGACAAATATGTTGAACCAATGTCATAAGCCAATCTTAAAGTATGGGAGTTATGATCACCTTAGTTCTGGCTCCGGCTGTAAAACCTAGCCAAGGAGTGAAGAGTGAACTTTTTGGGATATGTTTATGTATGGGTGGCTTAGAATAGTGATCAGTACACTATTCGCTGAATGGTAAATGGCCACAATGGCACAAACAGAAATTGAAAGAGGACATATGAAATAGCAAATGTCTGTGTTAAAAGATACCCACATGCAATGATGTAATATGCTCAAGCATCCCAATTCCCAACAGAATAGTGATCAGTCCATTTCATTACAGCAGTCAATGACCATAAAGGACACATGGAATGCAGCATAGGAGTTTTGAGATCACAAAAAGATATTTCCTTCAGCTTTCAGATGATCAAGGAAGTTTGAAATATGAGGATATGTGACGCAGAGACTGGGAGGATGGTTGACATGATGAAGTAGTCTTAGTTGGTAACACAGACTTTATAATGCCGTAAAGTTATGTGATGGCGACCAGTAAATAATTGAGTCTGGACCAGACAACAGACAAACCAGTGGTTGATATTATGAGCAATGTCTCACACTGTCATGGTACAATCACATTCGACCAAGTCAACTACCTAGTCCACCTGATTTATAGCGGACTCTCCTGACATGTATATGTTGGTAGGACCTATTCTAAACCCGTAATCCCCATGGGGCTACCATCCAAGTATCATTCTTAACACTTGTGTCCTGATTCCAACATTGGTCTGCTCGTAAAACAAGTACAGTATTATTTTTATTATATAGTATGTATCATGAACACCCAAGCATAATGTGTACCCCTCTCTAGGGTATTTTGGAGAAAAAAAGAATTTTCAATTACTAAGCACAGTAAAAAAAATACATCGTACAAGTATGATACCTGCCCTTAAAAGTATGAAAACAATTCATGGCATATGTTAATATGAGAAAATATTAATTACAGATAACAAAATTATGTTAAACTTTAGAGCAATCATTATCAAACAGGTTGCTCACTAAAATTCAAGAAGTTAATTTTTTGTTTAATGTACGAAAAGTAATCACATCATGTGATTGAATAAATGCATATAATAAATATGTAATATGTATACATTGACAGCTAAGATATATTTATATATAAAACTTTGATTTCATTGTAAGGTTGAGAATATAGATGAACAATGGAAGACTATATACCACCTTTTATTGCACAGCCATTGTCTATGATGTAGCTAAAAGGTTGTACATTGTTTCTGAGATCTTAAAGATGTCGCTGTTCACGATATTATCAAAATTACATAGCAATACAAGTACCTATGTTACATTTCATCTGATATTTCTTTGAGTACAAGATGTCAGTCAGAATCGATATGTATCAACATGGTCAATGGAAAAGTCAATAACAAATATTGCCAAAGCAAACAAAATCAGCTTCAATTTAGAAGCTATTGATTACTTTTGTATTTTCTGTTCTGCACTTTAATAGAAAAAACATATTTGAATGCAAAACATTCACATGAAACTGGAAATATGAATATTTCTCTGTGTCAGTTACCGTATTCGTCGTAATAAGCGCCCTACTCTAATAAGCACCCACGGCGATATTTGCTGATATACTGGCTAGTGAACAATCCCAACTATCATCCCTTCCGATTGATCAATGTACACAAGACTTACTTATTTGTGTATGATATGCACTCATGTGTTATATGCACCCTTAATTGTGGGCAATTAAATTCTGGAAAATATATGTCATGTCCAATATGCACCAACTTTTCTTTTGTATCATTTCAGGCTGTCAGAATAAACGACAAAATTTACAATCTTTCAACTCTGTTTTTTTTGCTCACCAAAATTATATTCTAATATGAGCCCCCTATTTCTAATTTTGAGAGCACCCTGGGTGCTTATTATGTCGAATACGGTACTCTAATCTGAAGGTTATTCACAAGACAAGATGTTGCTGTTATCTTGCTGGAACATGTAATTCCATTACCAGAATGATGTGCTCATACACTTCTATCATGGGAACTATGAATACACTGTGAGGAGGTGAAGACAATTGTCATACTATTATGCACCTTCTAAAATAATACAAACAAGTTGATGATGGCGAGTCATTAACTGTATGTGATAGAGGTGGACTGGACTGGACACAAGCAAGACTGCTCCCCAATGAAAGTCCCACCCTACCCTGATTCTCTCTATCACCCTCCTCCCTAGATTTTTATCGCTACCACCTTACTACAAAACACACTGCCTCACATCATTTTATTTACATGCAGAAAATCAGTATGTGCGTTGCCTCCCTTTTTTCCCTTGATAAAAACACACCAATCGCATTAAAATCAGACCTTAGTTCTACTTCCTCTGAACAAAGATCTGAGGACATCCCATTACAGGTCACGCCAGACCGACCTTGCGCGAACTTTGACTGACCAATAGAATGACCAATCAGAAGGCAGCTTTCTCGTGCTTTACGGCACTAATTTCAAATTGGCCACTACACTTTGAAACATATTTTGACAAATTCTCGATTACAAATTTGAAACCTAAACAAAAGAACATTCTGGAATGGCTAATAGATGGTCTACATTGTATGGATTCAGTCGTTAAACCAGTAACTATTATTCGGAAAACCCCATGTTAAAGTTTTCGAGGTTGTATGATCAGAAATCACATTCCGATCTGGTAAGCAACGATCACATTGGTCGGATGAAAGGTCGTTCTGACGTGACCCCTAATGGGATGTCTTCAGATCTTTGTTTAGCGGTAGCGAGAACTAAGGTCTGATTTTAATGAGATTGTAAAACACACCAAACATTCATGTGAATCACATCCGTAGGTAGTTCATGAGACTGGACACAAGCAAGACTGCTCCCCAATGAAAGTCCCATCCTACCCCAATTCTCTCTATCACCCTCCTCCCTAGAATAAAAGTCTTAGACCATAAAAAATAATTATTAGATTTTCATCCCTACCACCTTACTACAAAACACCCTGCCTCACATCATTTTATTTTCCCAAAGTACCTTCAGAAAATGAAATGTATGTTACCGTCTTTTTTCCCATCGTACAATACACCAAATTCAACGTACCCTAAACATATGCTTGATTTGAATCACATCCACAGGCAGTTAATTTACATTTTCCAATTAGTTTGTAGTGAAGTTAAATCATGAAAATAAACTGCCCCTTTCAACACATTTTTATAAATATGGATGAAAATCTAGTAATTAATTATTGGCGGCCTTAAGGCACGGTTATGTTTTCACATTAACATTTTATACAGTATATAAAGAATAAAATCATAAGACTGATTAGTATCAAATTATTGAAAAAATATATTCATAAATATATATATATATATATGTCAGTGTAATATCTTGGAAAAATTCCGCTTTAGAAAATGCATACAATAAAAACATACCTATGGCTTAAATAAATAAAAGAATTGGTTCTCAGGCAAAGCTTTTGAAAATATAGTGCAGGCAGGTTGTAGTTCAAGCTAGTATATAACCAAATTTTGTTTACAATAATTTTGGTGAAATCATGTTCTTAAGTATTGAAGCATTTCACTGTCAGAGTTGTGTGTTCGAGACACAGAATATTTGAAGATTTAATTTTTTTTAATTAAAATGGAAATAAAAACAAAATGTGCAGTGGACTTTATGATGATGCGGGTGGTGCCTGAGAACCAAGACTATTATGTTTTTAGCATAAAACTATATGCAGACAACATGGACAACAGATGGTGGAAGATGAAATACATGGTGTGTAGCTCTCAGCTGCCAGTTCTGTTAGTATACACTCAGGGCTTAATTAATACTTTATAGCTAATTATATCCAACAAATCTCAAACCTGTCTACTGAAGTACAAATAGCTTCTCCCAATCATGTTCATTTCATAATGACAATGGAATTAAGTCATCAAATTATTTCAGAAGTAATTCATAAAATGACTATTTTAAAAATAAGGTATGGGTGTTTGCTTTTAATAGACAGTACTAGAAAAATACCAATACAGTTAAAACCAAATATTATTAAATTTGAATGTTGTTTGGAAATACGTGAAAGTCTAATACAAAACCATTAATCTGATGATGGGCGTTGATGTTGACCCAATATATCACCTATTTGTTTCATTTTTCACTTATATTATATGATGATAACTTAGAAATTAAGGGTAAAACTAATATTGTCTTACAGGATTAAGAAGTCACCTGATACTACTGAAAAGAAGTTAAGGAACACCTATATGACTACCAGGTATAGTTAATCTGTCATGGCTGATGGGTATTGCAACACACAGACTTCTCTAACTTGTTTTGAGTAGTATATATCCAAGGTGTATACATGTGATAACACTGGTTGGATTTCCAGTTTGGATTTCTGGATTGTTCACAGAACATGCTTATTGTCATCCTAAACATTATGGATTTGTGAAAAGATAAAAATGCAAAATAAATAAAGTACTGGTAAATTATTGTCATGAAGACATTTTAGCGATATCCCCCCTCTTTAATATGAAATACTCATGAATAATGGTTCACCTGTGATCCCTGATACCAGTAACCTACATGTAATTACTTACCAGGTAGATATAGAATTTGCATTTTGTATGAAAGTAAAATTTACAGAGAAAAGTAATTATGAAGAAAATTGAAAGTTTCAAATTATAAATTCTCAAGTCAATTTCCTAAATATGAATTAATTTGCGTCTTTCAAATAACTAGGCAGTTTGCTGGCTGCACATCGGAATCCCAGATTTGCTGCGGAGCTATCAGGTGTATTCTGACTTCGGGCTACACATCGGTACCGGTAACAGTAGGACTGAAAATAAATACAAGGAAAACATAAGGATATTACCAGAGGAATCTGTTACAATCCAAAGGGTTTCATCAAAAGGTCATCACAATTTATTAGTTGATTAACTGATTTTCAAAAAAGAATATTCTCAAGCATATGTAATTGTCCAACACAAACTGCTTGCTGTTACTTCATGCTGGTAGTGAAGGTACAAACCGGTGCTTGTGGCCGAGGACTTCCACATCAACGGCCTATACTCACACTTAGAGTCACAATACATGAACATCATGAATGTTGTAGTTTATATATGATAATTAATATCGTTCAAGTATATCAAAACAAATATACAAACATCATCTGTAAATTCACATGGCCCTGTTGGCTCACAAGTTTTTTTCACGAATAAATTCTGTTCAACACTTTAGGGGACTGACCATTTAAAATGAGAGGGGATGGCTGGATTTTTTGTTTGAGACAGAATAATTGTTTAGCATGGGCTCAAAAACATACAATTGTTATTGTTGGGGACTCACAGTACATTGTTTTGTCCAGTGAATGATTTTTTGTGGTGTAAATCTTGAGGGGACAATTTTTTCCAAGTATTTTGGGGAACAGATTATTTATGAAATAATATCCAAACCAAAATATCAGATGGTAAAGCCCCAAAGCCCTGCTGGAACAGTAGGTTTTTTTTTTACATAAATCTTAGAATCCAGCCCTGACCTTTTTTTCAAGTCAGCTGGACTCACCTCATGACACTGGAATGAACCCCCTTTCTTCACTTTGTCATCTCCTTTGCTGGGTCCTTTCTGTAACAGACAATATAGCTAAAATTGATAGAATTAACATTAAACTGCCCGCATGTTATCAGAAATCAGCGGGCCACTTGATAATGCCCTCATATTGCTTGACAACAGGCCATTATCAAGCCCGTTGTTAGGTGACGTCATAGGATAAGGATAGGTGACGTCACGTTCAATAGTGACATCATCTGGTTTGTTCTATGATGTTTCCATATTTGTAAAAGTGGGTCAATGACATTTGCGTTGATTGCAATAAATGTTTTAAACCGATATTGTTGTTTCTTTATATTTGAGAAGAAATTCCATCCATTTTAGCTATAATAACAGTAACGCTATTTTTCAAGGTATTATCATTTGCAGAAGCCCTCGGTCTTTTTAACTACCCACCTTCGTCAGGAGGTTAATGGAAGACCTCGGGCTTCTGCAAATGATAATGCCCTGAAAAATAGTGTTACCCTTATAATATTGTATATTGTGAGAGAATAGTGTCCACTTGTTTAACAACTCAAGGTGCACGTAACTGCCAAGCTGCAAGACTGTCTGTTAAGCCCCATTCTGAGGCAAAGTTTTCATCATGTGAGTAGTGTTAATCTTGAAATTAACGCGAGCGTGAATTAACTGTGTAAAAAGCAAGTGGTCTTTGTTCTCATTAATGAAACTTCGTATTTATGTCTCCAAAATGACTATCAACAATAAGATGGCCTCACTGCACACTTTCGTTAGTGGAAATACCAACTTGAATATATACACAAACACGGTTTATTTGGCAAATTATGTCAAGTTGACCTAATAGAAGACAAGTTTCATTTCCTGCTAGTGTGCCCTGCATATAGTCACCTACGCCATCTCTATATTCCTTCAAAATATTATCTACACCTAAATGTCCATAAGTTTAATATTCTTTTCTCTACAACTAACACAAAGCTCATTATTAACATCGCTAAATATCTGTATCACAGTAAAGAAGAAAGAATACATATTTTATCATTGTGACTGTTGCCATAGATATGTCATACATTTGTACAAAGGGCCTGTGGCTTGTATAGTACTGAATACAGAATTCGAATTTAAGAATCTGGTGAGCTATCACTGCTGGGGTCAAGAGATCTACCCACTCGTGTCAAACTAGGCTTCACTGACCACTCCAATCACTGAACTGTTGTTGGTTCAATCATTTTATTGCCTTTGAACTTCCTTAATGCCAGTCACCAGAATAAACAAAAACTGTGTGCTGTTATTTTGGAAAACACTGTTCATTGTTATTACAGAAGTGTTTTACTCGGTGCTAATAAGCGGTGCTATTCGCTGTTTTTTTTGATTAACATAAGGATATGTATCATTCCACTGGGGATGGGATGGGGGGAGTCGCATTGATTTTGATAAGCATTTTTGGCTAGAGGTCAGCAGTCGTATTAGATTTGAGACGCTTTAATTTCACGATTTACAGTATTTAAACCGTACTTCTCTATGGGTAACATGGATACCCAACGCAGACTCATTATACCGAATCTAAGCCGAACAGTCCATGTTTTATCCCCTTAATGACAAACACCAGTCAGGGTAACAACAAGTACCATCTTTTAATGTCTTTTGGCATGACACAACCAAGGGATTGAACCACCAGCCTCCCCCCCCCCCCAAAACAAGGTGGCACTGCATACTGGTAACATTAATATATCCAAACATTTTATGAGGGCTTCATTCAACATGCAGTTGACTTCACATTCCCCATTTACGGAGGCTCCTGTAACCAAGGGAGATATCTCATAATTGAAACTAAGTGCCTGTGCAGCAGTAGAAACTAACATTTTTAGTCCACTAGTCCTTTTAATGGTAACATTTAGCAAAATCGTAAAAAGGGCAAATGTCTACTAGTCCTTATGATAACTTAACTGTTGGGCAGTTTTGCTTGTTTGGTTGTAAATCGATCTATTGTATCGTGGATCTGGTGTTGGGATACAGTGCTGTATCGCTGTACCGTTACACCACCAACAGTCAAGTCAGCTAAAAATGAGACCGCCCTCATGTAAGAAGTCTACAGTTCTATCCTTACACAGATGTCAGTGATAGAAACTAACAGGTTTAGTCCACTAGTCCTTATAATGGTAACATATAGCAAAATCCATAAAAAGAGCAAATTTCTACTGGTCCTTATGATAACTGTTGGGCAGTTTGGCAAGGACTATAGGACAAGAACCTATTTCTAACACTGCCATGGTGGGCATGTTAATACAAAAATATTTGTTGTTTTCCAAACTCAGGAACTTTGGTTAGATTCTTAGACATTATTGCACTGAATGATGTAAATCATTGGTAAGCCAACTAAGTCACATGTGCAAAAAAATAACATATTATACCCATTTGTTTCATATTGCTATTGTTACCCTACAGATTAATTGTAGTCATATGCAAGAACTGAGTGTTCTTTAACTTCTTTTGAGTAGTTTGTATGATATTTTATTCAAATTTGGGTCTTTTTACATTTGACCTCTGAGAAAATCTTACATCTATGTTAACCATGACGTTTTCTCATTATCATAATCTTTTCAGAATAAAAACCTTTGTTCATTGTATATATGATTTTAGGCATTATGAAAAATGGCTGTTGAGGGGAAACTTTTGGAGTGATTGACATGCGGGGGCCCTTCTGTGTGAATATGATATTGGTTTACCTATTGGTACACCTTAGAAGTTTCAGAGAAGAGTTATTAGTGCATTGCCACCAGGTGGACACATGGTGGACACATGCACTTTGGACAAGACACACATAACATTACAAGGAACTTATGCTCTATTGTCTGGTAGCCATTTTGTGCCTGGATGTTACACACTGTAACAAATGCCATGTTTGTTTGTTGTTTAATGCCACAATCTGCAATATTCCAGCTATATGACGGCGGTCTGTAAATAATCGAGTCTGGACCAGACAATTCAGTGACTGACATCATGAGCATCGATCCGTGCAATTGGGATCGATGACATATATCAACCAAGTCAGGGAGCCTGACCACCTGATCCCATCAGTAGCCTCTTACGACAAGCATAGTTACCTTTTATGGCAAGCATGGGTTGCTGAATAACAAATGCCATGTGAGACACTGAGACATTATCTGTGTAATTAGGGTAATCATTAACTGCAAGATAGATATGAAACATAAAATGTGAGTGAGTGAGTGAGGTTTGGGTTGGGTTTAATGTCACTTTGAACAGTATTCCAGTTATATCACAGCGTGACATCTTAATGTTGGAGGAAAATCTGATATGATGAAACCTACGGGCATGGGTATGGTGCTGACAAACCTAGAATTCAAACCCACGACATAGGTTTCTGGCATGCCCCAGTGCTCTAACTCTTAAATTGTGGCACCTTGGACAACTGGGCCACCCATGTCCCCTCATAAAATTTGAACTAGCAGACAAACAAAGTGGTGTTTGAGGGATGGGCTTAACTTACTGGAACTGTCAAACAGCCTGAGTCTAGCACTCCTTTAACTGAAATAAGAAAGTCGAAATGAGGACATTCACTCACAGGATTATCCTTGAAGTCTTTTGTATGTGTCGTCTCCCACCAGTCACTGGTCCACTCCCACACGTTGCCTATGATGTTCTTCAGGCCGTACTTGTTTTGGTCTGGGAAGGCTGTCACCTGCAATACAATACATATACAGGGACATGGAGGTAGAGATTATACTGATTTTACGAAACAAATTCTTGTATTTTTTTCCCCGAGCATGAGCAAGGGTAATACATCAATTCTTACACAAATTTCGTAAAATCAGTATGACACACATACGAATGGAAAAATTTCTTTATTACCCATTTATATTTCTTAGCCCCCCTTAAGAAAATGCACTGATCACGACAGCTGTCTTAGAAAGGCTCAATTGTTGAATGACATCAACAAATTTCAGATATGACATTGTTTCTAGTGTGATGTGATTCTGACCTTACGTCACAATAAGATTCTAATGACGTCAACAATGCTATCCAGATGACGTATACAATACACTGGTGTGTGTGAAGTGATATTTGATAAGTCAACATATCTCTTTTAATGAACTCTGTTATTTTTAACCCTATGGGTAATAAATAGAGGATATTATATGAGTGTTCATGTCAGTCTATGTCATGAGTGTCTAAATTCTGGTATTTCTTGAGCGAGAGCGGAATGTATGGTATAAACACGAATATAATGTTCTATTTTTTTACCGAAGAAGAATTTTCGTGTTTACCTATAATGTCAGCAAGTCGCAACAGCAGCGGGAACCACAATTTGTCAAATGACATCATCAATCTTCAGCAATGATGTTGTTTCTAGAGTGACGTCATTCGGACCTCATGTCACAATAAGATTCGATTGACATCAACAATGCTGTCCGGGTTACAGAAACCATACACTGTAGCCTCATGACATGATATGACCTTATGGCACATATGATTTTTATGAACCCCGATATGTCTGCCCTCGTAGCTAATTAACAATATTATCTCATTTCAACTGATAAGTGACACACTTACAGTCATGAAAGTGTTGTGAGGAGGTGCCATGATGTGAGTTGGTGAATGTTGTTGAACACTTCAGTCACCAATATTCCAATCTCATGAAACTCAGATCTTTTACTCTGATACTCTCTGACTGAACATCTGAGGACACCTCAGGTGAACTCTTAGCTAAATTTGACCGCCCAATCTGGGATGGACTGAAGGATGTGTACTTTCATGAGCCAATCAGATGTCAGCTTTATTAAACAAATCGGCTTCATTTCTTTACCACCTTGATTCAGAAATTTTTATTGAGGAAACGAAAACTACCACAGACCACCTACATACCCGCTGTAGAAAACCTTTCCTGGTGTAGATGCCATGGAACTCATTGCTGGCAGGAGGTGTATAAAATATCCACAGCAATATAACAGCACTGCTTTAAGTTTTTGCATTTGGAACTTCCCGATTATATCTGTTTTTGATATACAGAAATCAGACATGCTTGTCACTCACTCATACCAAGACTTTTGAAGCCTTGGCACTGATAAAAGTTTGCCTGACATGGTGGTCAATGGAGGTGTCATAAGATCTTCACATAGAGAGGTTCGTATTGGAGTAAAAGATCAGATTTTAGTGAAACCGGCAATATTCAAGCCGTATCATGGCAGCTTGTAAATAGATGAGCCTGTGTTAGAACAGTGAGTGAGCACTTGACTTTTCCAAAGAATTGTGGTGATCTCGCAATGGAGCTAGCATGTCTTACATTTCTCTATTTTTTTAACAATATCAAAAAGTACCACACTGTGAACATAGATTCACTGCAAATTGCCTGTGTGAGCTTAATCAACAAGATGACCATTCATTACTCATCACTGATCTCTTATAGCTTGTCCTAACATCACATGGTCAATTTTTTGAAAATTTTAGTCAATAAAAGTGATCTAATATGTTACTAGATATATATACTGCAAACCAAAAATTAATGTGAAAAATTAAAGTGTTTCTTGCATGCAATAATAAAAGATGCATTTTCATCTCGACATACTTATTAAACAAAGCTCACTATAAACAATGTAACTGATCGCTAGATTTAGCGTTTCTCACCAAGTTCAGTGTCAAGTGTGGTCAAATTGATGAAGCAGTTACGATAGTTGCCAACAATGTATTTCTTCATGCTAACCTTGTCAAATAATCCAATAAGTACAAGCAAAATGCTGCTTACCCACGTAGTGAGCATGTCGTAGTGAATACATAACACTGCTCATATATATTCAAAGGAATGCGCAAACTCACAACACTTGCAACCTGTACAGTCTTCGTCTGTAACCTGACCCATCTCATTTGAATATGCCCATTTGGAATTTCCTGCTTTTGATTTCATTTGAAGATATGCGTGTTATTGTTTGCTGATTAGATTTTTAAGCTCAATGGAAGGACTCTTTGCATAAATTTCATGATGCATTTTAGGCCATGGGTCGACCAAGGCTGCAATGAATACACTATAAGGCGAATACGATTCGTATCACGAATATAGGGTAACGAATATGAATATTTATTCACAAATGTATTATTTGTTATATTCATTGAAACAATAACAGAATATATTATTTGACATGGTTTGTAAAATATTAATATATTAAACATTAATATACTTCACTTATCCAGGTACTAGTATCTGCTCAAATGTGACAATGACTAGTGACCAAATTAAATATTATAAGAGTATTGTCTTCAAAGAAATCTATGCATATAATATGTTCTTATGGACATTTTTGGGTCCAGTAAATGCACATGATTGCATATCCATAGATATTCGATTCTAGTGGCCACGAATAACGAATTCAATTCATGAATGGATACGGTTTGATTCACCGAATACTCGAGTGAATCATAACGGCCCTATTGGTGACACATTAATTTCTTGATTTACAGTATATGATCTACTTACAGGGCATGTGCCAAAGTAGCCATCTTCCTTGCTGTTGTCCTTGGGGAACTCTCCTTGCCAGATGTTCATCCAGTGTTCGTTCTTTGGCATCAACTTGTTGCCCCACGGGAACAATCTGAGGCCGCATACAATGTAGCATGTATATCAGGGGTAACATACGCTGAACAGTTTGTTGAATAGTGACACTCAGTGGCACAACACAAATACTGTATCATGAGGTCATGTACCGCTACAAAATGCGAAATGTACATAAGGTTGATTTATCACCCCAAACTGGCTCCAACAGGAGATATCGCTTGAGTGAGATCAAGCAATATCTACATTGTAAATATCACTGCAATGAAATTGCATCACAATGCTTTGCAGACCATGCCAAAGAGACCATGGTCACCATGATGTTACAATCAAATGACATCACTACTCTGCTACTGAAGCTGTAAGCAGTACCTTTTACACTAAGACACTGCTTATTACTGTCTACAAACTGAAAAGGTTGGACAAATGATGTTGGATGATAAATAAAATCCCACCCTCGTGTCTTTTGATATCAAATATATCAATACTCATTGATAAATTTGTTATCAGAAGACACTCGGGTGAGATTCTCTATATGAAAAAATTTAAATAGATTTTCTACCTAAGGAAGGAAATTTATGGATGTCAACTTCTTTGTTATGAGGAACACAATGCTTTGGAGTATATACTTACTCCTTCATCACCTGATTGACATCCATAAATTCTCTTCCTCATGTGCCATTCAAAGACATTATTTTTCTACAGGTTTGTACAAGATGTCTCAAGCCACGTCTTAAATTATTAATTAAATCTATCATACTATGTTTTGGTTCAGTTTCCATTCATTCCCTTTGATGATGGCTGGCAGGGCAAGTGGTCATTTTTCTTGTATCATTTCATGTAGTGTAGCAGGGGCAAGGGTGGTCCAGTCATTTTAGGGGACGCAATTTGCTGTGCAGAGTTGCGTCCCTCAGACACGCCAGAAACCTATGATCGTGGGTTCGAATCCCAGTTCTCCCCAATTATGTTTCTAGATTTGTCAGCACCATACCCATAGTCCCGAAGAAGTACAGTTTTCAGCTTGTTTCTGGCTAACTTTCATGTGAATGTGTTGTCCTAGTGATTGACAAGCAGTGACACAGTTTACAATTTATTCCATTAGCCCATGTTGACAAAATCTTTTTTGGTCTAGTAAGCTCAGTTGAAAATAGTCCATATTAAAATGCTACTGAAAGTAATGCTAAGAGCAAAGTTGGAACTGATATCCTTTGTGTTGCTGTATGAAACTGACCTGTTCTCCAGTTCACCCCTACATGCAAACTCAAACTCTGCCTCAGTGGGAAGTCTCTTGCCAGCCCATGTACAGTAGGCCACAGCATCATTCCAAGAAACATGCATCACAGGGTGGTCCATCCTGGGGCAAAGAAACAAGCATCAATGAATATTGTCTAACATATTCCTATGAATAGAATGTGTTGTATAAATGACATAGAAACATTATTATCCACCTGACAATGGGTTTGCAAACATTGGGAACACTTAATGCAGGTTTTAAGGCCTACACATGACCATGCAGTGTCTTGTCGCCCGGCATCATGGTCAAGGGTTCGAATCCCAGATAGGTCATATTAAGTACATTGTTTGTCAGCGCCATACCAATGTTCATGTTGTCATGCTATGTGGCAGTAGAGGCTGTGGTAAATTTATTCGCAGTAACTGTCAGTAGCAGCAAATGATTTAAGTGCTGGTAAAATGTTGAGTTCTATTGGCAGCAACAAGTGGAATTTAGAGTTATCTCCCTTGTAAACATTAATGGCAGATTGATTGTTCAAGAAGTTTTGGGATGGAATAGTTTCTAGAAGGCTGGCTGTGTTCAAGGCCTTTTTCAACCTGACTGGCATCTTACCTACTTGGTAAAAGTCGATTGGATGCCTATTTGTAAACACCAAATTCCTGCCAGCTTCTGAACACCATATTGGATTCAAGATCAGAGACAAGCTTAACATTTGACATTGACAAAATTCTGAACATTTACATTAATTCTAGATCCTGTTACTTATTGCTGCTGCCAAATTGACTCATTGTGGTGCTTTCTTTATTGTGGACAAAAACTGTGTTTTTGAATACTATTTGTTGATAATCATTGATCTTGTGATGTTATTTACTGATTTCACAATTTAGTTCTGCACAAACTGATTTCTGGGTTAACCGTTGCATTTCAATTTGGACATCAGCTCGTAACAGTAATCACTCAAGACCTGTGTCACTATGGACTACCCACCTACTGTCATAGCTCCAAATCTACCTGGTTGCAAAATCTCTTTTCAATTAAACATTTAATGCAATATCTGGACAAACAATGGTATGTTCCCAATTAAAAAAAATATTTCTGTGGTCCTATTTTCATCTTCCCGTGGCACAGGAGTTAACTTACGAGGCTGGAATTTTGATCGCAGCGCCACCTGTGGCAACTATGAGATTTTGATTGGACTATGCAATTCCAGCCTTGTTCGGTTGGATGAAAGTATCATGGAACTGGACTTTTATAGTTAGTTAACTCCCTTGCCTCAGGAAGATGTTCTATTTTAAGTTATTACAATAAGAATAATGACTACCGTATTCGACATAATAAATGCCCTGCTCTAATGAGCGCCCACAGCGATATTTGTTAGTATATTGGCTAGTGAACAATCCCAATTAGCACCCCTTACAACTGATCAATGTACACAAGGCATTTATTCGTGTATAATATGCACTCGTGTGTTATATGCACCCTTAATTATGGGCAATTAATTCTGGAAAATATATCTGTTGTGTATAATATGCACAGACTTTCAACCTTGTGTTTTTCTCTCACCAAAATTATATTCTAATAAGAGCCTCCTATTTCTAATGTTGAGAGTGCCCTCGGTACTTATTACGTCGAATACGGTATTTGCTGAAAAGAACCTCCGGACTCATACCCTGTTTCACAATTTTACTTGTACCACCACTTAAACAATTTTTAACATCATTTTGCAAGTACTACAGAAAAAATCATTACCGCTCTTTTATGGATGTTTTTGGTCCTTCAGGATGTCTCCAGTCAGCGCCATCTACTGGCAGCCACCAGGGAGCGGCAGCGACCTGAACAGGTGGCCAGGAATAGGGCTCAGTTTACTTTTATCAATAGTTATCATTTTATCAGAATACATGTACAATAGCCTTGACAGATGTTTTATCACAGAACACACAAAGGTATATAATAAGTAATTGGACTCAACTGACGTCTACCTTTACTGACATTGCCAATACATTTAGAATCTTAAAGATACAAATTTCCTATTACGTTATATTTTTCAAAAGCACATAAAAATCATGTTTTCTTAAAAAGTAAATTCCAGCACTTAAGATAATCTATCTGTTAAATGATATAGACCTGACTAACCCCTCCACTTGTGATAATTCATCTGCTGAAAGATACAGATCTGATTAAGTCCTCCTGCAAAACAGTTAATACTTACAGCTTGCGTAATCTTTTGTAGTTCTTCCTCGCTCAGATATTTGTCCATTACAAAAGAATTACCAAAACCCTCGGCCTGAAACAACAGACATGTTTTGTATTATGTACTATAGCGTCAAAGGTAATGGATACAAGACTACCCCTCATAATGGGGAATGAATAAAACAGAATACTGAAGTCCACCTGAATTTTTTACTAAATGGTGACCTTATTTAAAATCAGATCAGAATTCAGTCAGTGTTTGGAAACAGCTGGGATCAGTCATACAAAGTTTCAGCTCCATATGCCTTGCAGTTTCAGGGGAAATGGTTAAGATACAATAACACTACTGGTATTAAAACAAGATCAAAGGATGTAGCTTGATCAAAAATCAAAATATGCCAAAAGATATATTACAAGTTATTCTGCAGAGCACATAATCAATCCATATCAAATTATATAATGATACATACAAAAATGGGCAAAAATTAAAATACCATAGTAAGGATCATTTAATAAAAAGTTTTAGCTCAATAGGCCTTGTAATTAATTGTAACATGTTGAAAATGTGAAAGTTAGCAACATTCAACTGAAGGGACAGATGACAGACAACGAGCCACAACATAGGTCACTTGACTTGCAGTCAGTAGAGGTGTGACGATGCGATGGGGTCACAATACACTATGTATCGTGATACTATGAGTACGATATGGTTCGTATCATGACACAGTACTTTTATTTCAGAAGTTGATATAATTTCTTTTTCCAGGTGAATCACAACCCTGAATCAAGGCTTATAACATGACTAAACTTCCAAACTCTTTAACGTTTCCATTATAAAGGTGTTGAGAGGACACCACCGAAGCCCATCACTGAATTACTGTTAAATAACTAACTAATCTGTTATGATTCATATGTTTTACACCAATATAACTTGTAATGTAATGTATCATATATATCGCGATACAAGGGTTGTAAATCGATGTACTGTATCGTGGATCTGGTGTTGGTATTTAGTGCTGTATCGCTGTACCGTTGCACCACCCAATCAAGTCAGCAAAAAATGAGACCGCCCTCATGTAAGAAGTCTACAGTTCTATCCTTACACAGATGTCAGTGATAGAAACTAACGGTTTTAGTCCAATAGTCCTTATAATGGTAACATATAGCAAAATCCTTAAAAATGGCAAATTTCTACTAGTCCTTATGATACCTTAACTGTTGGGCAGTTTGGCTTGTTTGGTTGTAAATCGATGTACTGTATCGTGGATCTGGTGCTGGGATACAGTGTTGTATCGCTGTACCGTTACACCACCAACAGTAAAGTCAGCTAAAAATGAGACCGCTCTCATGTAAGAAGTCTACAGTTCTATCCTTACACAGATGTCAGTGACAGAAACTAACAGTTTTAGTCCACTAGTCCTAATAATGGTAACATATAGCAAAATCCTTAAAAAGGGCAAATTTCTACTAGTCCGTATCATACGTAACTATATGGCAGTTTGGCAAGGACTAGTGCCAATTTCTATCGCTGGATGTTAGTTTTGACAGGGGATTTGTACATGTTGTATGGACTCCCTGTTTTTGCAAATATAAGGCCTAAAATTGCAGACATTTCATGACATGTTACAATAGTAAATATTCTCAACTCATAGACTGTTAATAATATTAATTCACTGCAAAAAGGAATATTAAGTGGAAGACACCATCGGTCATATATATTCCTCTTTTTTTTTAATTCATATCTTTAAAGCCCAGAGATCCAGATAACTTTTTGAGCAGTTGAGTTTTTACTCTAGCATGTCTAGGGTTTCTATTCTAATTGGGTTATTACATTTTTCATTGGGGAACCAATATTTTTTCACTCATCTATTCATCACTCTTGGGTATTTCCCCAAAAGAGTGAACATTTTAAGATTTTAACAAAACTTAAATATTGTTTTAGATGTACATAACCAAGATAACTGTTCTAAATATATAGACTTGACTAGGAAAGTAAATTAGCTCGTAATTCTGTTTCGGAAATTAGCTCTGCTGAAAAGCTTCATTGGGATTTACGTGCTCTTTTATACATTTGAGTTTTTTATTTAATGCATGCGTTTCTGTACGCAAGTTAATTGAAAGTTATTGGTTTTTTAATATTTTGCGCAAATACGCTGCTTATCTGTAGCTGTGAAGCCATTTCACCTTTAGCTCATTCAATCGGGATTACAACTTATGTAGACTTGCCTACTAATTTATATAGACTTGCCAAGAGAACTAGAGTTATCAAAATGTGCAGGCATTCCACAGTCATAGAACCGAACTAGTCAAGTGGGTTAGGGGCATTTTCTTGGTTTGGTCCTTTAGAAAAAATGTTCTTCAGAAAACAAATCCTCTATTGTTTCACTTTAGCAAGTTTACTGATGATGCCCCTAACGTTTTGTGAATACAAAGGACTGCATGCACCCGGATTAAAGTATTACTCATAGTTTATTATGCATGTTACATATATAATATATATATTTTTTTAAATAAGTAAACAAAAGATTATCATCACTCTCACACTCAGCTCAGCTGCTGTCTACTCAAGAGTCAGATGTACAAGGCTTAAATTCTTTAATGACTATATACCTTAATAAGATATTCATATTTCTCTACAGCTGTTGTAATATCTATACAAAAAAATAATTTAAATTTTTCAGCAGAATAGCACTGAGTTGATTTTAGTTAGTATATGTACATATATATATTATCTAGGTGTCTATCATGCATGTCAATACTTCATATTCCTCTTTTGTGCCTACACAACCTGTGAATCAGGGTAATGTCAATCATGCAGCTGTAAACAAAAATGATATCCATCATTTATTTGTGATAAAAACGCACGAGTTAAATCAACCCTATTAAGAGAAGGGTCTGTGATAATAAATACAACAAAATGAAATTTCATAGTAGTAATTAAAGACAGCATTTTGTTCTATTTTTTAATGTCATTAAATTCCTACACAAACAGAATGAAATAACAACAAAGAAATGAGTTTTGATGAACATTCTAACTGGCAAAATACATGTTAAAACAGTATACACTCAACATACTCAATAGTTATTATTCTTAATAGAAACACCACTGTCAATATCATGTTACTGAATATTTGATTCCAGGAAATGACAAACGTTAAAATTCTGCATCAAATACTCAATATCCACATGCCATACAAAAATCATATACAGATCAATATTAGATGATATCAAACAGCAACAGCTTGCTGCATCAACTGAAGCCTTTCCCACTTAACCCAACATTGCTTTGTATGGTTGTTAGATCAAGAGATCTGTGGATGTATATATCCCAGATAGTGATACATGTACAATCGAAATTGCTTTTATATCAATATGTAGTCTACATTAAAATCATCATTGTTATTGTTGTCATTATGCACAATATCCTATTTGTGCTGAGGCTGTTCTCTATGAAGCTTCATTATCATGATCATGGACTCTTTACTGTGTTATCCAGCTGTTGCATGTTACACATTTCAATTTTCTCATGATAGGTCTATTTTAAGATTTTAATTATATTAGATAAGATCATCATGTCTATGTAAAATGTTTAAGCTTTTCATTATACACTTCACAGTTAACAGAGTACTGGTATCTTAAAATTACTGATGAGGGTGGTATATTATGGTGCTGCATGATATCTGTGTACAATGCTAGATAAATCTACAATCCAATAATACATGTACATGTAAATGCACAGTCTGTGCCATAAACAACCGCCTCCATGGTCTAGTGGTAGAGCATCCACCTGGAGAGCGGAAAGTCTGGGGTTTGATCCCCGGCCGCGTCATACCAAAAGACGTTAAAAGATGGTACTTGTTGTTACCCTGTCTGGCGCTCGGCATAAACACACAAAAACAAGGACTGGTCGGCTCAGAGTCAGTACAGGTATACTGTGTCTGAGTGGGGTATTCATGTTAAACTGCGGCGTGGTATCTCAGTGAGATAGCAGTATAAATCGGCATCAGTCCGGACTAGTACAAGCAGCCACAAACACACATGTACATGCGTGTCACTATATAAACGCAATAATCTTGGATGTGATGTTAAACCCAATTTTACCTCACCTGTGCCATAAATCTTTGTGTCTATTAGCGTGAACTTGTCAATTGGCATCATTTCTGGCAGATTTTAGTGTTAATACATGAATTATTTTTGGCAAAGTTTACTTGACCAAACGACACTTTACTAAACCGACTTCAGACTAGTGGCTAAAGTTGCAGAGTGTATATTAAATATTCCATTACTTTCTCTCTGTTAGATCTTCGCAGTGATCAGCATCAATGTCAAACATTTACACTGCATCTGGAAAGTTTGGGTTTTTTTAATTTAACATCACAGACTGTTACATATTGCTGCCTTTTCATTATTTACAACTACCGTATTCGACGTAGTAAGTGCCCAGCTCTAATAAGCGATATTTGCTAATATATTGGCTAGTGAACAATCCCAAATAGCACCCCTTCCGATTGATCAATGTACACACGATTTATTTATTCGTGTATAATACGCACTCGTGTGTTATATGCACCCTTAATTATGGGCAATTAAATTCTGGAAAAATATATCTGTCGTGTATAATACACACTTTCTTTTGTATCATTTCAGGCTGTCAGCATAAACCATGAAATTTACAACCTTTAAACCAAATTTTTATTCTAATAAAAGCCCCCTTTTTCTAATTTTGAGAGCACCCTGGGCACTTATTACGTCGAATACGGTATCCCCAAAAGATCAAAATATGTTATTTACTTAATACATGTACAAAGTATCAAACACACTATGTGCATGTCCTCTTTGATGTGTGTATAGGAAAGTCATCATGTGCATGATGATGTACAAAAAACATATCACTAAGAAAACAATTTTAAAAAGTGGGCTCAAAATACACAATGCAAACAAAGCATCTTCTCGGGAAATATTTCTGAAAATGACAATGAAAAAGCTAAATGTAAGAGTAAGAATGTGAGTAATTTTATCAGAAAATACTGTATAGTAACAATGACAGCCCAATTTGATAAGAATGCTAAGGTTATGCAATAGATAACACAGCAAATGGCAGATGTCCCAAACAATCACAAGGCTAAATACCTGTACACTACCACACATGTTTTACATTTTTTTCAGATAAGATTAATAAGCATGGTTAATAGACATAAAGGATAGGATATGTCCAAGTATCGGAGACATGTATATATATTATTCATTCCTTGTTTAATTGTTACCTAACAAATGAATTGTGCTTCTTTTGCTGAGGACAAGTATGTAAAAGAAAATCTGTTCATGTTTGACTACACTTAAATAACGTCACTACCCATGCTAAGAACTTTAGATTCATTATGAGTCAAGTAAGCTTTTACCTGTGAAATTGACTGACTTTGTATAAGTTATTTCAGAAACATATAGCCAAGGGCCCATTATTTTTTATCTTGGGTCAATAACTCGAGCTGCTTGGCTGGCTGAATAACTTTTCCTTATGTCACACAAGTCTAGTCATGCATGAGTTATCCTCCAATTACTTTAACAGAGTGTTATTTATGTTACCAACTTAACAAAATTACTATTTCCATTTTCATCAAATTCTAACACAAACAAATATCAAAATTTACTTCCTGTCCAATCAAACATTTCTGGAGAGGATTGCAACACAAAAAGGCAGTTATTGGAATGTTGTTAATATATTCATGGTATTCAAACTACATCATACAGTGTTCAAAGCTAAGTCAAGGGGCCTTTGAATGTTAACCTGAATGTTAAAACAGAAGGGTCCCTAGATTCATGGTGTTTTGTTTTTGTTTGTTGTTTAACACTGCACACAACAATATTGCAGCTATATGATGGTGGTCTGTTAATAATCAAGTTGGAACCAGACAAGCCAGTGATTGACATCATGAGCATCGATCCATGTTGTTGGGATATGATGACATGCACCAACATAATCAGTGAGCCTGACCACCCAATCCTGTTAGTCGCCTTTTCCGACAAGCATAGTCACCTTTTATGGCAATAGGTTGCTGAAGACCTATTCTACCCCGGAACTTCACGGGTTCATTGAGAGTACTATTAAGTCGGTAGCTTTGATGACGTCACCTCTCTTTATAACATGTCAAATCACTATCAATATGTCTGTTAGACAAACAAGTGTCATTCTGTTTACTGGACACTCGATGATATACAAACATTATGAAGAAAGCATCATAATATTGTACTGGTGGGCTTAATGTACTGTAAAAGCAGAGCAGTAGACAAGCAAAGAGCTATAAGGGGGTCCAACAATTAAGGGCCTTTGTCTTGATTGTTGGACAACTATCAGCGACAATTTCACATTTACATAGCTATTTTCTCCACTAAATAAGAATATCAGTAGATCTAAATGACAACTGTCTGTATATGGGGAGAATTTTATGTCAGTATTTGAGAAGTGACAAAAAATTATTCAAAAGCTACTGCAAGAGGATTGTCTTTGTTTTCAATTCGTTAAATAAGCAAAGCTCAAAGTAAATCTAGTTACCTCAGTTTTATATCCACTTTGGTTCACGAACAGCTCGAACTCGGCATTGCTCACTTCATACTTATCAAGATAAAATGCATCAACCTTGACCTTCCTTGCAGGCCCTTCACCATCTGCTTGAAATACGGGTTTGTCTGTGCCCATTGTAAACTTGCCTCCTGGTATTGGAACCATCTTATTTGTTCTTTTGTATGGACTCTGAATGTTGCTCTGGGGGTGATATTTTTGTTTTGCGTCGTCTGCTTGCACGCCCTCTGAACTTGATGACTTAGATCCTGAGTGCTGTCTGCTCTTGGAACAACCACAATCCTTTTTCTCTTCACCGTCGCATTTGCTGCTGTCATCGCCAGAACATGTCTCAGAAGTGCAACGGACAGAAATAACACAATGCACAAAAATGATGGTTACCAACATTACACACCACCTAGACGACGCCATTTTGAATTTAGTGATATCATGTGATAGCAGGTTATAATCCGGACGTTCCGAATTCTAACCCAGAATTTGGAAACGGAAAAATGGTTCAAGGTTATTATTTTTTAAAATGTTTAGCATTTTGAAAGAGACATACGACTACTGGCCCTGTATCAGTGATTGTGTAATATAAATTAATACGAAGGAAAATCTAAAGAAAAATAACAATTTAAGGAGGAGAATATATGGATGTTAACTTCTTTATTATGAGGAACACAACGTTTCTGAGTATATGCTTACTCCTTCATCAGGTGGCCATAGCAAGGGGCAAATTGAAGCCAGCTAGGTACTTAGCCCCGACAAAGATCAATGCAATAAGTCCCAAGCACTAGGAAGATAGGTTCCCTGGTCACGGTTCATGGCTTGCTGGTGTCTCTTGATGTCAATGGCTTCTTGTAGTTTTCTTTGTCACCAGTTGTTGTTGGTAAACAGGACTTTGGTGGCTTTCCACGTGATGTTATGTTTTTCGTTCTTCGGGATGTGTTCGGAAAAAGCCGGTTTCTGGTCGAGTTTGTCAACAGAGGTCCGATGTTCTTTGAGTCTTGTGTTGAGGGGTCCAAGGGTTTCTCCAAGGTACTAATGGCCTTACACATTCACCTCGCAATTGCGCAAACAGTCATAATCTAGGGGCCCGATAGCCATGAATTCTGAATTTGTCACATTGTAGAAGATCTTTTTTTCAATTCAATTTCTTTATAAACTCAAACCACCAGCCGGTGGTACATGAGGAACATAATAACATACACATATACAAAAATACAATGTGATCAAATGGCAACAGTGGTTTACTTTAGTACAGAGAGTATTATTTTTACAAATTTAGATATTTATCAATTAATGTTTTTCTTTCCTGATCAAAATATTCACATCTAAAGAGGTAATGGAACTCGTCGGCTATGGCTTGGGAGGTGCAAAGCTTACATGTGCGATATTTCGCCTGCAAAGCCCTCCCAGCGGCCAGTCTCAATCGGCAAATTGTTATTTATCTGAATTTTAAAATTGGAGTAAAGATTTCTGGTGATAAGAGAAGATATTGTTCAAATTTGAAATTAGTTTTGTAAATTCTATAATTGCCAGTTTTGGAGCCTGTAGTTAAATCGGTATTCCATTTTTTTAATAAATTGATCTTTTACAATGTTTTTTTTTAGACTAACCAGCCGTGACTTACAGAATCCGGTTCATTAAAAACTACAGAAAGGTCTTTTTATCAATAGCCATTATAAGTTTCTATTTATAGCAGAGATCTAACCTGTCTTGTAAAATTTAATTATTGTGTATCTATCTGCTGTTTGTTCTTTGGACTTCGCGAAATATATCCTCGGCCAATGAGTTTAAGGCATCCTCGACACCATTTGGCGTGATCTATACCGTATTCGACGTAATAAGCGCACATGGTGCTCTCAAAATTAGAAATAGGGGGCTCTTATTAGAATATTATTTTGGAGAAAACAATCAGGGTTGAAAGATAAATTCCGTGGTTTATGCTGACAGCCTGAAATGTTCATATACGACAGGTATATATTCCAGAATTTAATTGACCATAATTAAGGGTGCATATAACACACGAGTGCGTATTATACACGAATAAATAAGTCTTTCGTACATTGACCAATCGGAAGGGGTGCTAATTGGGATTGTTCACTAGCCAAAATATTAGCATATATCGCCGTGGGCGCTTATTAGAGGTGGGCGCTTATTACGTCGAATGCGGTATTCTGAACAACTCGCCTCACGCCGTCATTGAAACCCAGATGTGGTTTTTAGATCCGAAGATAAATTACCGGGCTAAAGAAAGTATACACCCATGTTTGATGTTGGCTTAAAATGAAACAAACAAGAAATGGTTATTCTATGGAAATGTATTTGATATCATAATTAAAGTTTTTAATAACGTTTGAATATATTTCGTGAATCCAATTTTCCTGTATAAACTTTCGTTTGAGCAGCAATTCATTTAATATTTACATTTGCTAACCCGCATATATAATTTTTGACATAGAGGCCCAGTTCTACTGAGAGAATTGTTTGAAACGTGCTTATTTGGACCAGCATTGTGAATATTATGTTTGTGTGGTATAAGAACATGGCGAATTAAACATTATTATAAGCTTTCCTTACTTTTTACTTTCTTTATGTCTTTAAAAAATCTGGTGCCGCTTTCACTATTTTAGTGCCGTTTTCGCCGGTCAAAGAGATGTGTCACAGTTCGTTTGCAGTATTGCTCTCTTAACAATATTAATGGATGGTTCCATTACAGAAGCAGGTGTGTGGGCAGGTTACGACATTCTTGTATGGTAGTATAATTGCAATGTTTAGACTCATGTTAATGGGCTAGCGTGACGTTTCCAATGTGGCTTCCGCGGTGGCAGATCTTGACATGAATATAGTCGGGTCCACAATACAATGCGATCAGGCAGTGTGATAAATGGTGGTACATGTATTACTAACGGGCGGGAAAATAGTACATTTCTTTAAAAAGACTTTGTAGAATTACATTTTGACAATCCTCGTGACATACTGGACACTCTATATAAATCTTATATTCGTATCCGCCAGAACGGTACGGCATATTGATTAGTAAGCGGGAGACAATTCAAAAGTGTGCTTATTTTAAATTTCGTGACATGGTTCTCCTCGTTCGAAATGCTGCTAGCCTACCGGTTCTCCACTGATTGACGTCAAACGTCGGAGTTTGTGCACGGAGCTTCTGACGACGAGGATAAACCATTTCTATTCAGAAAATTTCCAGATTTCCTTACTTCGGGGAATCGGAGTTAAATAAGACTTAGTATAGACTCTATGCTTGTGACATGTGTTAATGGTAACCTGGTTCTTTAAGGTAAAGGAACGATAACCGGTCGAATGTGCAATGACATACTTGATTCAACGCAATTTCCCCAAATTTCTTCGGTCTGGTCCGGATAAAGTTTGAGCAATTATTTTAAATGTTATTTCTTTTCAATGCATTTTTAAAAGAAAACTTGTGGCAATCAGGTTAAGCTTTCTAAAACGGACTTATTTTAATGTGTATACATACATTTTGTCAAAATGCCATATATGTTACCCGACATTTATTGAATAGAATAATAAACGTAAAATATATCCTAAGAAGGGTCCCTAAAACAAGGGACATAACTCTAACTGTAAACGTGGCCCGTTTCATGTTATGTGCGAGGTCACTTCTTCATGATCATAGTTAAAAATGGAAGAAAATAATTGGGGTTGGCTTGCACGATTTGAGAAATTTGGACGACTTGGTGATAGCAAAGATAATTTCCAACCTATTGAATATTCCGAAGCTAAATCAAAACACCCGTCATTTACCCATGCATCTCACGGAATGATATTTGCAAGAGATGACAGAGTACTTTGGGATTTATATAAAGCACGAGGAGCTGTTCTTGTAAGATTTAGATTTGGATTCAAACGTTCTACCGGGCGCACCTTATGGCATTGTTATCGTTACATTATAACCTAAATTTTAACTTCATAAAAAAACAACTAATCTCAGTCCTGTATTTGTTCATAATATGGTCTCCAACTCTCAAGTTGGGGAACCGTATTATAGTACCTATTACGTATCTTTAGATAATCTGGTTCTGAAATACTTTATTTATCTGAAAAAATAAAATTTCACTACTTTCAGTCTGTTTCAAATACTAAGTAATTTTCAGGGTAGGGTAATGAAGATCAGTAAGATAAAATGCACAAATAAATAGGACATTTGCTCTTTCCCGTCAGATAACATGTTGATTTCATCCTGTGAACTGAAGTATTCAACATTTTTACTTCAGTATGTGCCACTTATGAACATGTCAATCCCCTTTGAATAAGGCCATCCAACATAATTTGAATTAATATTTATTAATTGTGCATTAGAAGATTGTTGTGTGACATCATAGTGCTATATGACATCACTGCATTGTAACCTTGTTGTGCCACATAGTACTGAATGATATATATCAGGGGAATGTTGCTTCACATTACAATTTGCATTGGTAGAGCACCCGCCCAGAGTGTAGAAAGTCCGTAGTTCGATCCCTAGCTGTGTCATGCCAAAAGACATTAAAAGATGGTACTTCTTTGCGCTCAGCATTAATGGGGTAAGACAAGGACTTGTCGGCTCGTAGTCCTTAGACTGTCTGAGTGGGGTATTCATGTTAAAATGGCATGGTATCTCATTGGGCTAGATCTATAAAATCAGCCTTTGTCCAGACTAGTACAAGCACACACAACACACATGTGCATGTGTAAGAGTGAATATTATCCTACCCTATTTTTTATCCCGGGGAAGATATTCTCTAGTGTCAAGATGATTCTCCCTAGTGAATTTGGACCCCTATCAGTGTGTTTAATCCTAGCCTATACTATACTCTAGAGTAAAACTTCCCCCGGGATAATATTTAGGTAGGATATAATCCTTGCTTAAACATGCACATCGCTATAGAAGTGCAATAATCTTGGATGCGACGTTAAACCCCATTTCACTTCACCTCACCTAAAATTTGTGGGTAATACTAAAATTAGCACACTAACTAACAAAATTATTATATTTGCTTACAGATAAAAGCTGAATCCATCATATGTGGTTCAAAATATTATTAAAATTAACAATTTATTATACTTTTATTCAGAACTGTTAAGATAGTAATTCCTCAATATGCCTCAATAGTAAAATGAGAATTTTGAGCAGTGGGTGATGAGTGCACCCAGCTTGATAGAAAGTACAGTAAACCCCCTTCTTTTTCAAAATGAGAAGTAAGATTAAATTATCTAGATTTTAGAAATATCCGTCTTAGAAAAAGTTTAATAGTATTGATACAGACCAGCACACATCCAATATGGTGGAACTCTGAAGAATACAAGCCTCCGTTTCAGATGCAGATGAGATTTGATGGTGTGATAGGCTTCCCTGGAGGTCTAGTTGAGAAGGGAGAACACCCAGTATGCGGCTTGAACCGGGAAATGCAAGAGGAGATCAGCCTAGACTTGACGAGTCACAGATTCACAGACCACGATCATGTTGTCTCTTTTCTCAATGAGGACAAGTCACTAGTGTTACACTTCTACAAAAAGGAGGTCTCCATGGAAGAGTTCAAGGCACTGGAGATTAAGAATCTACAGGCTCCAGAGTATGGCATTGAGGTATGTGGAGACTTTGGTGCAATGACTGGTCCCTTGAAGACATGGAATACAGTAGGTGTACTGTGATGACAGATACTTACCCTGTGGGATTCTGGCACAAAGCAAGTACTCATTACCCAGTGCTTGTTATAAGAGGCAACTACAATGAGTCTTGGTGGTCACAATATCTGACCTGGCTTTAAGTGTACCATTACGACCATGTAAATTTGTGGTCTTAATAGGGGGAGTTTTCAGGAGCAAGGCGGTTAATACAGCAACTACGATATTGGACATACATAATCATTGGTGATGAAGTATTGACCATGTTGACTGTTAGTGATAGTGTCCCTGACAAATCTATCACCTTGACACATTAAATCATGAAAACAAGGAAGCATTAACTTGATCAATGAGTTCCATCTGTTTCAGACATATGGTATCATCAGACCGCCTCTGTTTACAATGGGGGACGGTATACGAGGACTTCCGGCGTTTCTAGCCAATCATTTTGCAGGGAATGCCCGGGAGGAATTGGTCATGGCGCTGAGTTTAAGTAATCTCCTCAGTCAAGAAGAACTGCAAGTAGCTCTCAAAGCTTCACAAACATTCCAAGAGACATGCTTTGTGAACCGGAATCAAACACACAAGCATGATTAATGAAATATGCTACTCAGAAGAAGTTAAGGACAACCTGATTCTTTCATATTACGTGCCATGACAGATTCACTATATAAATATGAAAGAAGGTGGTACATAACTTCTTTTGAGTGGTACAGATTTGACACCTGCGTCATTTAGTTTATTTGTTACATTCCATCTTCCTGTGATACTGAATATTTTAAGTATTCAATGTGGTTGTCATGGTTATTTGAACTGTTTGAGGTGAGAAGTGATTTCCTAGATCACTGGATATCATGGCCTCAGTATACAGGGTGTTCTTCATCAGCTGTATTTTGAATGTGTCTGTTGATTGTGGGGGTATTTGTTTGTTTGTTTTTAAGGTCCTAATTTAAAGATAACAGTATAACCATTTTTGTGTCTTTATGAATTTCTCTCTTCGATTTATGTGAAACTATTAGGGAAGAGCCTAAAATCTATGAAGCCATATTTTCAGGCAGAAATGAAATGTGCATCACCTTGTTTACATGAACTGGTCACATGACGCGCCCCCCCCCCCCAAGTTATTTTAAAGTAAGTGGCTTATCTGTGTTGTAGTTGTAATATTCCCAAACCGTCACATTTGCTCATTTTGGATAATTATGTTTTCTCTTTTAATGAAAATGAGCAAATCTAGCTCAGTTGCAATCACATACGACATGGTGTTGGCAATAATTAGCGTCTCTCTAAACTGGTCATCTGACAGTTGGGATGAAAATACTTCAGATTGAACCCGTCATTATGGCCCTTTTGCAATATTTAGCAGTGTCTCAGAATTTACAGACTGTGTTGCAGAGTATTGGGGTAATATCACATCACCTGACAGAAGGCAGTTAATGCAAAACAAAGTAAAACCTGCAGACCATGTCATAGTACACAATAGGTGAGGCTGCATTACATGACACTGTTACGAAAATGACAATTGAAAATAGAATACTTATATATATAAACCCTCTTCCCAAAAGCAAAATCTATTAATTCTTTTTATGATGAGTTTAGTGATGAAATACTGTACTTAATCCCCTAATACACAATCAATAAATGTCACAGGAGTGAGATAACACCGCAAGAGTTACTGTCAGTCTACCTCACATGCACTGGTTTTCAGCATAATATTGTGAAATTATCCTAGAAAATACATGATAAATAGAATATTTGTCTTTCTATATATATATATATATGTAAGTACAAGGTATACAACTGTTATTTCACTCAGGTCAAATAACACTTTATGTCGGAACTACTTCGACCTTCGACCCTACCTTTAAGATCAGGAAAAATTATGTAAACATTAGAACATTTGTCATGTCAAAAGCATGTTTATCTCATCATGTGACCTGATAAAGTTAACATTTTCACTTGTGTCTACACCACTTTGTTACGTCAGTCTATGAGATAAACATGTTATTTGACCAAAGACGCTACATATCTTCTATGCAACTACAACAGCACTTGTCAACCCCAGAGAAAGTGCTATTAATCTTTACTGCTTCTTTAGGCTGGGGAAGAGTTATGTCCCTTGATTTTCGTAACCCTCAAACTGATATTGACAAATAGATCTGTTTCACCAGCAGGATTAAGGCTTTGTTTAGATTTTGTTGTTGGTCATACCTGATATTGCCAAACTGTGTTATCACCTGGCCATTGATCTGATCCATCATGTCTTTTTAATAATGACAAGCATAGGCTCCTGGAGACCTTACCTGGAATCGCTTTTTTCAAAACAAGGTTTCATTTTTGTAATAAATACATCTTAGTGTTTAATTTAATTATGGGGAGGGGGGGGGATATTTAAAAATATTTTAATATTTATTAATTAGTAGTGGTGGGACGATACACCGATCCATCGGTGGATTGGGATACTTTACTTCCCGATACAAGTATCAATCACAGTTGCACAAAAAGTAAAGAATATCATTTCATACCTTAAATGTTTACTTTAATAGTTGTTATACCAAACACTAATTAGTAGTGAAAAAGTAAATATTTTCATCCATTGCGCCATGCTAGACACTGCCAACTGTAAATCATCACTGTTTCAGGTATTTGACTATCCTGTCTATGAAAAATATGGGTTACGCACTACAGGTACGAGCACATACAAATATTGTGATATGTATCGGATCGTGAGCAAGGTATCATGATACATATTGGATCGCACAGTTGGTGTATTGTCCAGGCCGAATTAAGTAGTCATTCTCATTCTCATGAGATGATCACTGGCAGCAAGCAGTTATAAGGTATACACAGATTTCAGTCAAGTCCCTGTGATAATATAGATGGCACTTAGACAAACTGTTCTTTCTACTTCTATCTTTTTAATGAATATTTTAGAAAAAATGTCTTGCCTTCATCATGTTTTCTCATTGTTTTTCATCATTAGTGGTTATTACTGTTTGTAATGTGTGCAATTCACGAACAAATGATAGGCTTTGTATTTGTTACTGTTACTGGTTTATTCTTTAACAAGATTTGGTTTTATACTCCCACCTGTATTCACTATGAGCTCGGGGGCACGGGTGGCCCAGTCGCCTAAGGCGCCGCGATTCGCTGTGCAGAGTTGCGTCCCTTAGGCACGCCAGAAACCTATGATTCTGGGTTCGAATCCCGACTCGCCCCGATTATGTTTCTAGGTTTGTCAGCACCATACCCGTGCTCGTGGGTATCACCCAAGTGGTAAACGTCTGAGACCTGCATCACTTCAGGCTTTTCTCCCACATTAAGCCGACACGCCGTGATATGACTGGAATACTGTTAAAAGCGGCGTTAAACCCAACTCACCCACCCACTATGAGCTCACTGTAGACTTAGTCCATACTGACCAAAAATACATTGTGATTTGATATTTGGCAGGGGCCCAGTGGTCGAAAGTGCTGCAATTTGCTGTACAGAGTTGCTTCCCTTGGGCACGCCACTATTTTTAGTAGTAAAGGTGGAAGGCTAATTACAACACATTTTGGGATATTTGACTGACAAATTTGCTGGGGGGTCATTAAGCCAGTAATATATTTTAGCAAGTGTATCCTCTTGTATGGATACAGAAAAAAATGTATTGTATATCATATGTGATGTGAATGGGTCATGACTGACACTATAATGGGTGGCAAATGGGGACTTATAAATTATATTTTGGAAGACGCATTTATGTCTGTTGTACTTGTGAACTTTATTGAATAAAACTAGGGAAAAAAATTATTTTCATATGTGTTTGGAAAATGGGAAGTTCTAGGATGATGGTGACCCAGTCTGATCTTCAGTGTGCTTCAATGTGGTCGAAGATTACAAAGTTGTGTCTCTTAGCTGCCAGGATCTTATTGGTTCCAGCTAACAATCTCGATCATTAAAATCAGACCTCAGTTCTCGCTACCGCTAAACAAAGATCTGAGGACATCCCATTAGGGGTCACGTCAGAACGACCTTTCATCCGACCAATCAGAGCATCGCTAAACCAGATTATGAAAGTCGGAATGTGATTTCTAATCATGCAACCTCGAAAACCTTAACTCCGAACGATAGACATCATAGTTACGGGTTTAACGACAGAATCCATACAATCTAGACCATCTATTAGTCATTCCAGAATGTTCTTTTGTTCAGGTTTAAAATTTGTAATCGAGAATATGTCAAAATATGTATCGAAGCGTAGTCGCCAATTTGAAATTAGTGCCGCACTGACGTATACGTCTTTGAGTGCCGTAAACCACGAGAAAGCTGCCTTCTGATTGGTCATTCCATTGGTCGGTCAAAGTTCGCGCAAGGTCGGTCTGACATGACCCGTAATCATGGTAATTGGATGTCTTCAGATCTTTGTTTAGCGGTAGCGAGAACTAAGATCTGATTGTAATGAGATTGTTCCAACTAACAGACTAAGATGAACAGAGTTGTGTCCCTTAGCTGGTCCAAAGTCGAGAGGCGACTTACTGGTGGATCAGGTGGTCAGGCTCGGTGACTTGGTTTATGGGGTGTCACTGTACTTGGATCATTGCTCATAGTATCCATCACAGACTTAATTATTTACAGGGCAGCTGTATTGGTCTTGTGTGTAACTGAATATAAAGTAAAACACCTGTTCATATATATTTGCTACATCTAAAGACATTGCAACAAGTAAGCATGGTTTTGCGCCCACTCATATTCTACAAAATCTAAACCGAAAGATAACACATGCAGGTGGGGAATCGAACCGGGTATTCGGCACTACAAGCGGACGTTTTAACAACTAACGCCTTTTCCACAGTATTATTTCCCTTAGCTAATCTATAACTTCATGTTACCATTTGTCTGTGATCTCTTTTTAAAAGTATTTTAGTTGGAGATACAAATTCAAGTGTAATGTTATCATAAAATGATTCACGCTGATTTAATATATCCGATGCAAAGATATACTGTAAAAAAGATATATATGTAACTACATGTATAATGACAGATTCATTATTTCAACTCGTCTTCCATGTATACGGGAATAACATACCATATTTTTTATTTTTTGGGGGGTAACAATAACATTTCCCGAAAGTGCAGACTTAGCATTTTTGGATAATCTCAATCTCATAAAAATCAGGCATTTTACTCTTATAGATACCTCTCTGTGTGATCTGATTTTAATTAGAGTGAAGATAACATGGTAGACCTTCTAGAATACCAAGATAAAATTACAAATACGGCCTGTTCTTTCACATCTTCCCAAGGCAGGAGCGTCCACTAGCACACTAGTAGTATATCAAAGTCTAGTTTTCACTTTGGTATACTAGCGGACACTGTCGGGAAGATGTTCTTTCACTACATAAAATGATATGTCATGATAAGATAAGAGTGAAGAAGGGAATTTAAATGAATGAATATTCGACGTAAACAAATTTAGGGACCTAATCTTTATCTGGAATCCAATTACACATATACTAAAGCAGCGCCTTGCAGAAATTCATTCAGGGATTTCTTAAAAGGCAAGCCATTTCTAGTTGTGTAATCACATTTCACCTTGACCCCTATTGACCTTTAACCTTCTATAAGCTGATCTTATCACTCAGATGAGGAAATTAGTGGGAAATACTTGAATGTCGCCCGGTGTCAGTGAGATTTACTTAAGATACGCCCTCAATAAACCGATGCGCGATGCAAGCAAACCGAGACTGACCTGTGTGATACCACGTTTGCAAAGTACATGCATCCCATGGATGAAGACAACGCTGACATCAGGCGTTGATGTAGACTTGCACAAGTCCATAAGGCAATGATTATGAGTTTAAATGATAATTTCTAAATTAAATAAATAATAAGAACAAGTAGCCTGCTTTTCTAGACTTACCTTTTATAAAGATAGAATTACTAGCGTTGTAGTGGACGATGACCAGGCCCAGCGGGGGAGTGGCCATGTATTTTAATTGAACTTTAATTGACATAAATATAAATTATTGGCCAACTGTGTAAATATTATATGCAGTATTCACCTAGAACGAAAACAACGCCACTTTCGGTATATAGATAGCTACGCGATAAATTGCAAAGAACAACGAAGTGTGGTTTGTTTCACGATAAAACAGTGTTCTATCATGACGTCAATTCTGGAATTTCGAACATGCCACTTGATGACGTCGTATATTGGACGACGTTATTTTTTAAGGGGGGGGGGGGGGTGGGGGTCTTGTGAGTTGTTCCCCATAACTGTTGCTGGGCAACGCAGAGAAACGCGATGGCCGAACGATCGCATCCAAAAGGAGGAGAGATATGACAATCGTCATTGGGAGAAAAGGTGCAGGTGATCGACATGAGGATTGTGAGATTATGCGGGAAATACCCACCTGTGCGTAAAATGGACTTTTCCGACATTGCCGAGGTCGGGTTCTATTGAGGGAGTCATCATTATTTAAATATGGGTAAATATCTTTAAAGCTTCATCATCGTCATTAAAGAGGCTGTACATATTATTGATAACTCATATAAGAAATAAACAACTCCCACACGTCGTTTATTCTTAAATACATGACAGTTCGGGATATACATGTATAAAAAAAGGGTGTGGTGCTTAGCGTTTTGTTCCGTGGATATAGGTAATTAAAGATGTATGTACAGTTATATTGTGCGACCCTAATATATACATATTGTATTCCCAATGGCTCGCACAATACATATTTCTGTTCTTTTATGTTATTGTTTTTATATGGAAATACACAGGGGTAAGCAGTATTTTCATTCACTATGGAAGCGTATTAGTGACACAGTCTAAATTTGTTTTTTTTCTTCTACGTAGCTGATACTTTAATCTACGTAGAAGATATTTTCATCTCGGTATGTGACATTATAATTGTACGTATCGTGACTCTTACAGTGATTTTGTCTTGTGAAGATGCGACACTATTTGGATACCAATTTATACGAACATTTATTTTTCAATAAACATGATAAAGGTGATTTCTTAATTACTGTTAACTTTATTCACTGTTTGGGAGCATGGTGGTTGTTTATTTTCATTTGGCCTTTTCCGTATTTTTACAACATACTGAGATCATTTTAAATGTCAAACTATCATCACTAGAATAAAAACACACACTGCAGAATTGTACCTTCAGTGCTTCAAAGGATGATTACGAGTATGTATTTGATATAGTTTTTATAGTTTGATTGATTCACACCCATCCATATTCACGTTTTGCCTCTTAAACCCCGGCTTTAACCATGTTATGGTTGATATATAATTTCGCTTAAATATTGAATAATGACTTATAGTTGTGTGTTTGTAGTTTGGAGAACATTTTGTGCTCTCCTCTCTTTATTACGTGTGTCCTTCCCAAGTAAATTGGACTCATTGAAATGAAGATTTTATTTATGCAATGGGGGTAGAATAGGTCTTCAGCAACCCATTCTTGCCATAAAAGGCGACTATGCTTGTCGTAAGAGGCGACTAACGGGATTGGGTGGTAAGGCTCGCTGACTTGGTTGAGGAATGTCATCGATCCCAATTGCGTGGATCGATGTCCATGATGTCAATCACTGGATTGTCTGGTCCAGACTCGATTATTTACAGACCGCCGTCATATAGCTGAGTGCGGCGTTAAACAACAAATAAACTTTATGCAATGTTTAGATATCACCTAAGTAAAGACAAGGTAGAAAGTCAAACAAGTCAAACAAATCTGTCATCAAAGTTACATATAACTGACCTCGGACATACACTCTAGAGTGAGTGAGTGAGATCCTGGTTGGTTGGGTGAGTGTGTGTTGTCGACGCTACAGTTAGCAGTCTTCCTGACACCCCAGGATGTCTATATTCACATGCAGTGTGACGAGATTATTGGCTTTTGTGTGAAATATTACGTCACGGAGACGTTCCCGCTCGGGAAATACAAGAATTCTGGAACATGTTTCGTAAAATCAGTATGATACACATGATCGTATAACAATCTTTATCATATAATGGGTAGGCAGGATAAAGCCAACGGATAAAAACGATATCCGTTGGAGTCATATGCGGATAGAGATGCAAATATCAAAGGTCAAGTAGGACTACTTTCACTGTTTATAAACAAACATGGCGTCGCCCTCGTCATTCGGCGATCGAGTCAGAATATTAACCATCGGGAATCTGGATAAACTACAGGGATAATTGCTATCATTATCAAAAGAACAGTCTAATATACTGAAAACCAGTGTCTAACTGTGACGTAGCTAAGGCATTTTATAGGTTTTGGCAACTTTGGAGATATAAATTTTGAAACAATTTTGCGAGGGCACGATCGAGGCCTAGCCAAGCGGGATCAGTAGCCATATCTGTGCTTGGAGACCTCTGCAGCTTGAAACCTTCTCCACAAATTAAAATAGTTGGATTTGGCCGAAATATGTTTGAATTGTTACCCTTGTTTCGTTTTGTCGCTGTGTGTACATCTGACTACACTTCTAAACGTTATGACAGGACAGACCGACTGTCAACAACGTCTGACCGTGGCCGTGACGTCTCATAGACTAGGGTTAGAGTAGCTTCCCTTTGACAAAGGGCAGTTACTCTAGCGGGCAGACCGATGGATTACCACGAAAGGCAATTAAAAACAACTTTTGTTTTGCGTATATGTTGCTTCGCCACTGTCCGAATGACACATCACTGACCCTGTGACGTAAAAAATATTAATGCGCGCATTCCAGGAAAACTCGCAATGTTTCGGTAATGTTTGTGAGAGAGGGAAAACGATTTTAAAGCACAGAATGACATTATATGATAAAGAGGTTATCACGCTTGTGTGTTTGGGGATAGTAAATATCCTGTATTGTTTATTCCTAATGCAGGATATTTACCATCCCCAAACACACTCGCGTGATAACCTCTCTCTCTCTCTCTCTCTCTCTCTCTCTCTCTCTCTCTCTCTCTCTCTCTCTCTATATATATATATATATATATATATATATATGTATCTTTACACAAAGATTATATAGTAGAAATGCATGTTACACGACGCATACATATTATGTACATTAATCTACCCCCTACGGGTACAATAACAACGTGTCAATGTCATAATACGTCACAGTGCTTCCTTGTGAAAAAGACGATATGACGTCATCCATTGCTCATGACGTCACAATTGACGTCATCTGAATAGCCTGGATCAGTGACGTTTGTTTGTAGGGCCGACATTTCATACGTTTTCCTTCGTTGTTTCTCTTAAAATGTCAATGAGCAATACATATAATGCCCTACCGGAAACTGGGAACTGCGGATTAATTCTCCCTCGTGAATGTAAACCCCTCGCCAAAGACTACACCATTCATTCATTCATTCATACGACACAGATAATCCGAAATCCCTCGTAGCTCGTTGGTTATTATAAGGGTAACGCTATTTTTCAAGGCATTATCATTTGCAGAAGCCCGAGGTCTTCCATAAACTGCCCGACGAATTAGGGCAGTTGAAAAGACCGAGGGCGTTATCGTTATTATAGCTAAAATGCATGGAATTTGTTATCAAATAAAAAAAGAAACAATATCGGTTTTGAAACATTTACTGCAATCAACACGAATGTCACTGACCCACTTTTACAAATATGGAAACGTCATAATCCAGATCCAGATGACGTCACAATCCAGATGACAACACTATTAAACGTGACGTCACTATCCCTACTCTATGGCGTCACCTTACAAGGGACGTGATACTGGCTCGTCGTCAAGCAATATGAGGGTATTATCAAGTTTCAGTGGCCCGTCGATTTCTGATAACATGCGGGCGGTTTAAAGATAATTCGATCCATTTTAGCTATAATGTCTGATGATTTTCGGGACTGTACAAGGGTAAATCGAAAGGTTTGTGGCATCACATAAAAAATTGTCCAGAATAAAAATTATTCACACATTGAATTTCAATAATATCTCCTTTAACTTCAAGACGCTCGGTCCAGTGGTGCTCCAGTTTTGTTATCCCTGCCCAGGATGGAAGTCTTCATCTTGGACCTCCCAAAGGCCTCGACGGCGGCAATCACCTCGTCGTTTCTGGTAAAAACGCTACCACGCAGATGTTATTTGAATTTAGGAAATAAATCCATGTCAAGTGGTGCTAGGTCAGGGGAGTAAGGGGCATGGGGAAATAATTCAAAGTCTCAGACTACAGCTGCAGCCGCTGCCATCTGTGGCTTGTGCATGTTGTCGTTTTTTTCTTCATAGCTTCTCTTAACTGTTTTGTTTTATTTGTTTATTGTTTACGCCGCACTCAGCAATAGTCCAGCTATCTGGCGGGGGTCTGTAAATAATCAAGTCTGGACCAGACAATTCAGTGATTTACATCATGAGCATCGATCCACGCAATTGGGGTACGATGATATGCATCAAGCAAGTCAGCGAGCCTGACCACCCGATCCCGTTAGTCGCCTCTTACGGCAAGCATGGGTTGCTGAAGACCTATTCTACCCGGATCTTCACCTTGTAACATCCTATTTTACTCTACCCTTGAAGGCTCGCTGACTTGGTTGATGCATGTCATCGATCCCAATTGCGTGGATCGATGCTCATGATATTAATCACTGGATTGTCTGGATTATTATTATTATCCAGACTCGATTATTTACGGACCGCCGTCATATAGCTGGAATTTTGCTGAGTGTGGCGTTAAACAAGAAACCAACCAACATATTTTACTCAACAATTAGAAATCTACTTTACATTGGTACCGAGCAGACGAACTCCTGTCGTCTGCTCGGTACACCGGTAGAGTAAATGGTTGAGTAAAATAGGATGTTACAAGGACAACGATGCACCACATCACAGTGGCCGGTGACCCAGCTGTCGATGGAGTAGTTGACGTAACAGCACAATCGGTGTTTATTGCAAGCAAGCAATTTGAAACAACACATCACATGTAGGTGAGCAACAGCGTATTAAAAACCCAGGCTCGATGCTGAAACAGTAGCGAAAACACCTGAAATAGCCTGCCCACAATACCAAGTGTGTGCCACTACAATTGCTTACAAACCTCTTTATATAGTCCCACCAAAGACATTTCTATACAATAATAACTGTTGAAGGGTGACCCGTTATCAAAATAACCCGTTGACGTCAGGCTATGACGTCACGGATGATATTCAGGACTGTGTGGCTTACACTGACCCGCCAAGCAGCCGGCACGCCGACTCGGTAAAAGCCAGTCACATTTCGGACACTTTGACTCGGATATCGACCGAACACACGTTCGCGTGCACCAAAATAAATTCTGTGACGTAGGCGCGATTAGCGGTATTTCCCCGCCAACCATAGATGCCATGCGTTGGGGTGGCATCAACGGCGGGTCGCAGAAGTCTACGCGAGCGTTATTTACCATCAGTTGTGGCATATAAATATTAAATAAAGACACTGTGTTTACAGCGTAGACTGAATGCAAACACCCTATGGGTTTTGTCAAGGGATGCTGGAATAACATGTATTTGACAAAGTATGAAGTTATTCTTATACTGTGGGGTAGATTCCTCATCCTAAGATGCAAACATTTATACAATGTTTGTTTTTTAAAGCAGCGATTATTTTTTAAAATTCGATACGGGGAGGTTGTGTAATTCGTTAGCATAGTTTATGCCCGTGTATGCTCATTGTTTATATAGATCTGGAACATCAGCGAAACTGAGATCTATAGGCTATGATGACGTAGAGCTGACCCCACTGTAGCATAGGCATTGGATAAGAAGTACAAGCTGCGTCAACTGGATGACCATGTGTCATCGTGCCCCGTTGGCGCGATTCCTTGCTCATGCTTTCAGTCACTGGTTTGCTGTGTCCATTCCGCTGTGATCCAGCTGGACGATTGCTTGAATTCGGGGTTTTACAACAGTTCCTCACTCACTCACTCACCCACTCACTCACTCACTCACTCACTCACTCACTCACTCACTCTGTAGTCGCCTTCGTTCGTTATGTCTCTTAGGGAGTCTATATAAGATCTTTGTATTGTCTCACTGTTTATTTCCCGCTAGGCGGATGCCCGCTTTCAAGAGTGTTGTTGTTGTTGTTGGTGGTGGTGGTGGTTTGTTGTTTAACGCCGCACTCAGCAATACTCCAGCTATATGACGGCGGTCTGTAAATAATCTAGCCTGGACCAGACAATCCAGTGATTGATATCATGAGCATCGATCCACGCAATTGGGATCGATGACATGCATCAACCAAGTCAGCGAGCCTGACCACCCGATCCCGTTAGTCGCCTTTTACGACAAGCATAGTCGCCTTTTACGGCAAGCATGGGTTGGTGAAGACCTATTCTACCCCGGAATCTTCACGGGGCGCTTTCAAGACTGAAACAATTGGGAAGGACATTGACCTTCGCCATCGACGCTAATCGTAACACTACTACAGCCAGGTCATTAACTGTGGGGTGTCTGAAAATAGAAGTCTCCGAGTGTTGTAACATGGTGGACATTCCGTCATACGAGAACCGTAGTGTTATGCTAGCGGTAGTATTACGGTGCAGTGAGAAGTACACAGCCGGGGTAAAGTTGGTATACACTTGAAAATTGGATTTGACCAAAAAATTACAAATGTTATCAAAACGTTACTGGGCTAAAAACAGTCGTCGAAACACTGCAAACTTAAGGTGCAAAACACAACTATGAAACCCGTATCGAATACATCACCGCTGAATAACCATGTTTTGTTTGTTTATTTGTATCCACCACCAAACATGGGATTATACTTTCTTTAAACCGGTCGTTTAGTGTAGGAATTAGTCCTGCACCATGACCGTGGAATATATTTATTTCTGAAAAAAAATATATTTAGAAATGCATACAAAAGCAAGTCTATCCAGCTCAAGATAGCTCTATTCCACATAGGGATTTTTTTAATTATTTTTAGAGTCAAGAAGGATATTGTGTAATATAAGATTTCGGAGACTAAATGTTAGTCTAGGTAGGAATATGGTAGTAACGGTAGGATAATATATATTTATATAAGCCCCTATAAATTCCAATAACGCCTAATGACGTCAGTATTTTATCAAATGGCATCAATGACGTCATATTCTCAGGGACCTTATAAAAATTGAATTCACTGTAAACATGATAAATATTAATCGATCGACAAATCAGTTTAAGTTTCATTTTTTGTATTTCTTGGGCTATGAAACTACGAGGTTGAAATATTTTATGCTGGAAAAGTATAATAAAAAAGGTTCCTTTTCGTGTGAACGTGTCCTTAAGTATAGTACGCGTTTGAAACATGTGGTAAATATCAAATTTAGGACGATACGTTTATTGAGTATAGCATCACTCGTGTATATCAAAAGGATATTGATATTGAATATATCATTACACATAAAGTACAGCGGTATTAATATTGAATATATCGAATACATCATTACACATGGGTATTAAGATTGAATACAACAACACACATATAGCACATGAGTATTAACATAGCACACTACGTGTTTATCAGTGGGTATAGAATGCAACACCACATATACCTAGCACAATTACCTCATATAGCACACGCTTCCCAAAATTAAATATTACCCATACCTACAAGAACATAACTGAAATGTTTTTTTCACGTTTCCTTATATTTGGCTAGTCCACGTGAATAGTTCATTTGTTTTCATTGGTTGCGAATCGGCCCTTGGCAATGTGAGGTCGTGTCATCTATTGTTCATGACGTCACAGACGACTTTTTGTGACGCCGTCCCAACAACAGATTGAATCCACTTACATTTGGAAAATATAAAATTGTACATTTTCTTAGAAAAAGGAATGTGGGTAGTATATAAAATAATCGAGCCTTGACCTATTTACTCGTCGCTTATTCTTAGCATAACACTATATAAGCGCGTATGTAACAATGGGACACTACTATCAAGTAGCGTAGTAGCGTAGTAAAACCTATAACGGTGTATAGTATTGTAGACGGTACAGCATTATACTACGCGACGGATAACCTCGACCCGCCACTTGACCTCAATAGCTGGTCATGAGTAGACTAGTCTATCTAGAGCATGGTGTGCCCAGGGTTGTATTGATAGTACTTCGGTGCATAGAATACCTTGCGCCAATAACTTGATCTACCCATGTCTTCAGAATGGACTGTACGGATAACGACAGCAAAGTGAGTTCTGCGCAGTTTTTCCTATGTCGGTTTGCCAGTACCGGTAGGCTGGTCGCTAACAGGCAGGGGCCATTGTTGTATTATTAATAGTAGCTGTAATGTAAACAGTCGTACAGTGGAGCAGCAGTTAACACTAGTTTATCCGAGTGTACTTCCGTCTTGGTTATCTGTGTACAGACAGATGTGGTATGTCAACACAAACATGTGTTGCGTGACGAGTTCCATTCGTTCTGTAACAACTTTACATCTGTGACCCCCAGTCGTCACTTAAAACACAGTAACAAATAATTACGATGAATCATGTGTCTAACTAGGGTATAGTCGTCATCGTCAGTGAGTAATGGCATTATTTTGGTAGACAGCAGCTGTGTTTATAACTATAGTATATTCGTCATTCTCTGAGAGTAGTGGCATTATAGAGAGAGAGAATAATGTTTATTATAGTGTCACATGTTGTATACACTTCATACAAAAACACGTACACAAACAATACAATATAACATCCGACCAGGTATGACCTACGAGACACTTAGACATAAAAGCAAATTATAACGTCATGATCTGGATAAGGTAAAAAAAGACATATATATATACATATATTATGTTAGTAAAAACGTTTGGTTTAACAAGGGTATATATTCATCATTTTCAGAGAGCAGTGGCCTTCTTTTCAATCATCACCTTAAAAATTCCACATATGCTGGACTTTATCATATATATGTGGTAATTATTGATTACTTGGTTATAAATCAAATGGTGAGTGAGTGAGTATGGTTTTACGCCGTTTTTAGCAATATTCCAGCGATATCACGGCGGGGGACACCAAAGATGGGCTTTACACATTGTACCCATGTCGGAAATCGAACCCGGGGCTTCGGGGTGACGAGCGAGCGCTTTAACCACTTGGTTACCCCACGCCCCAAATCAAACAGTGAATTTTAAGTGTTAATTATGTCGCCTCTCTGGCGTAAAATTGGTTTTAATCTGTTTGAGTCATATTCCAGCTATATGACGGTGGGGTCAGACGGAATGTGCTTCCCAATTTACACCCATGGGGAGTCGAACCTGCTCTTCAATGTGACAGGCGAATGCTTTGACCACAGCACCGCCCCACAACCTTATCTCACATCGTTACTGATGTGAGGGAGTATTGTTTTACGCCGCTTTTAGCAATATTCCAGCAATATCACGGCGGGGGACACCAGAAATGGGCTTCACACATTGTACACATGTCGGGAATCGAACCCGGGCCTCAGCGTGACGAGTGAACGCTTTAACCACTAGGCTACCCCAACGCCCCCGTTACGTAAGAGCTTAATGGATCTATAGTTGGAATGGTTTGCTATTTGAAATTCAATTTTTGTAATTTGCATGGGATGGTCTCAGACCATCAAAGTCGCGTGTGCACCGACGATGATTTATTGCGTATTACCAATTCGCTCAATAATGTAACCCGCGGTGTTTTGAGATGCCCCCCAAATGTCTGCGAAGTCGGGCGTATCGTCGAGGCGTTGTTCCACGTGACTGCTAATCTTTAGTTGTTGATCTAATTAACGATAATTGCAATTAATACTAAATAGCAATCAGATCAATTGATTGTTTACTCGGTATTATGTAGTGGTGCTTAGAGCAGTATTCTGACTTGGTTGATGTATGTCATCCTATCCCAATTGCGTGGATCGATGTTCATGATGTTAATCACTGGATTGTCTGGTCCAGACTCGATTATTTACAGACCGCCGCCAAAAAGCTGGAATATTGGTGAGTGCGGCGTTTAACAACAAACAAGCAAAACAAACAATAAAGCAGTATTCAGGTTGATACAGAAATAGAGGGTTGGCATGGAGCTTATGAGTTATTGCATTTTATAGAACATTTAGTGATCCAGTGATCAATATCATGAGCATCGATCCACGCAATTGGGATCGATGACATGCATCAACCAAGTCAGCGAGCCTGACCACCCGATCCCGTTACGACAAGCATAGTCACCTTTTACGGCAAGCAAGGGTTGCTGAAGACCTATTCTACCCCGGAATCTTCACGGGTCCAGTCAATTTAGTACCTCCTTACTGGCTGTTGAGGGTGCATATTCGTACTCGGAATCTTCATGGGTCTTTTGTGTAAACCTGGACATTTTAAACAGAGTTGATGTGATGAATACGGTCATACATAAGAAGAATATACATACAATAGTAATATGTAATAAGTTGTCATCGTAATAGTATTAATTATTACAGATTAGGCAAATATGTTCACAGTTCATTAATAAGTATATGGGTTTCTTTAGCTATAAATTAAAAGTGTGACGGTTGTAAAAAAGTTCTGCAAAATGTATGTGACGGATCAGAATAGGCCAACATCACACAGGTCAAAGATTAAGAAACGAAGACATGTGGAATCATCCTCTTATAATATAAGTATGCCAGGTATAAATGTTATTCTTGCCATTCGGACTCATTACGCATAACACACCAGAACCGTTAACACGGAACCCTTGACACATTTGATATGCTATCTTTCCACGAACCGTAATGTTTTGAATTGATTTATTTATCCTCAATAAATAATTATACCAAGAACGTTCACGAAAAGTATCAAATAACGTACAATGCTTTATTGCAGTTGTTCTGATACCATATTGTATCTTATAATGTTATATATAGATCTAGTATACCTTTATACATATGTGATATGGCACATTAAATATATTATGACATCAGTCATACTCCCATAATTATGTGAAAAACGTGGTTTTATTTAGTCTTCATTTGATAGATCGCTAAAGCTGTGTATTCTGTTTTATTTACGACCAAATTAGGCTAAATATGACTGACAATGCATGAAACGGAATCAAATATTTTCTGATAAATAAACATCTACGCAAGCGCTGATCTCACAGCTGCGTCGAAGTAACGCGAGACTGAGTGATAATTTAGGAGGTCACGTGAGCATATCGTCAAAGCATGTAAGATGGCGGTCGTGCAACAACCGACGATGAACGGAGATATTAATACAAGTTTCACCATAGGGCCACGGGAGGAAGATGCTTACACTACTGGAAACCTTCAAGATGAGGTATAATCTCTTATTTACTCGAAAAATTATGTTGGAGTTAAAATGATGACCTGATTTCTTCATTTGCGTGCATTTTATTCCACTGTTCCAGTGGCATAAATGCAAATTTCTGAAAATAAAATAGAAAATGTTATTGTTTAGGTAGTAATTGTGTGTGTCATTGTCATTCCTTTTAAGGGAACCTGTTATCAATTGACTTGACGTATTTGGTTCCATGTTTGGTTTTCAAATTATGGTAATATCTAGATTAAATTAACTAGCAGATAGACACTATAGCTTTTGTGCAGATGTCACTCGACGGTAGCTTGTCTAAAGTTGCAGTGATAGTCATCAACAATCAAAGTGTCTAAAAATATCTCAGTAAGCCTATTTTAGGATGTTGAATATTAGTTAGCTCTATTAATTTGTACTGACATAGCATCATGACAGTCGATAAGCGTTTGTGATCTAGATCCATGTAGAAGGTTTAGAAAAATACATTCCATTACTAGATACGGGAGGATTGTGATGACAGGTGCTCAGTGAATATTAGTGAGTGAGATTGACTTACTTCATATAGTGTGTCATATTGTGTAGTGTGGTAATTTTTACCATGTTCGAACATTTCCATATTTCGAAAACAGTTTTATTTTCTCACGAACATGCACCATGTTGTAGTCAAAAGACAGGGTAGGGATTGTTTTTGTGTCCGTGTAAAACACCAGTATGAAAAGCATTTTCATGTCTCACAAGTGCATTAGGAAACATGTTTTTGTAAGACGCTAGCCTGAATGTGCCCTATACGCTGTGTTTATGTATTACATCGTCTCCTTTCATTTGAACAGTCACATTGTTATTGTTGTCTTATTTTGTCCATTGTTACAGGTCATACATACATTTATCATATTTTTATCATCATGGTAATATGCATGATACATGTACGTAATTACAAATATATTGAAATAATTTTATTTCAATAATAACATATGGATCTATCATGTATGTAGTAACAGTGATTTGCTAGAGTCAATTAGAAATGGCAGAGGAAACTTTTCAAGATTTTTTAAATGTCCGATAGGACATTCTTCTGCATTATATAATTATGGCATAATTATAGTTTTCAGTTTTCATAAGAATCTTTCAGACATTTTGGATAACAATCGGTCATTGACCTGCAATTGTAACCAATATGAAGCCCTGTAAACCATATGTACAATGTATTTGATAATGTGATCATGTTGCCTATCAAACTAGTTTGATTTTACCAAGGACTTGAAGGATGTTTTATCGAAGGATGATTATTATAGTTGTGTTTGGCTGACAATTAGGACTTTTTCAACAAAAAAGAATTACATTGCCTTTTCTAATAATACCTTAGACTTATGTTGTTTGATTTTGAAACTAAAGGGAACTGGCACTTTATTGCCCTATCTGTTGATAAATATTACTAAGTGTATGTTATCTCAAATTAAACCAGTAATATATTTTTTGCTATGAGTTTATTCATGAAGGAATTGATAACATTGTCCATAGCTATGCCAGTGGTAGCTGTAAACAGGGTTTATTTTCTAGAAAAGACCTTGTCATCCAAAATGTCCAAAAGATTTTATTCAAATTTGTTGAGATAGGAAAAGGTTTCATAAAACAATTAATAATATTATGAACATGTCCTAATGTTTTCTTGTGAGTAGCAATAATACTGTTTTTATGCAAATGTTAACACACTTAAATTTTTTTGTGCAAGGTTTGTTGTTTAGGTTGTTAGTATTGGATGATCTTATCACCTTATGAAAAGAGCCAATCAGTAGAAATTTCCTGCTTGGGAATGATTGAACTTTTCCCCCTGAGCCTCCTTTAACCATGTTAACAGTGAAACTATAGCTTCCTCTTGTCGCTATATACATTTTGTGGCAATGAAATTATGTGAGATATATCATTTGTATGTGTAGTAGTGTTTTATTACACCTTTGTAGTTATGAACTTTCTTAAGCTAGACAGTTCAGACTGTTTCTTTTTAGAATCAACTGGACAGACTATAGACATACGTGAGACTGCATTTTGGAGAATTATGTCATCTGGATTTGTGTCCCAACCCAGGATCTAAATGAGCAGAGGTTTTACACAGATAGTTGATAGCTTTGTACAAATACTTGCATTTGAAAATTTGGTTTTATTTATAAATAAGGGTTTTACTAATAAATGACTTTTCTGGAGATTAAATATCGATGTCAAGTGCCTATGCCTCTGGCAAGGATAATACTGTAATTTTGTTATCATGCAGTACATTTGGTGTTGTGAGGTTATGTTCTTGGTGAAACACGAAAAAATTACTTCATGTCATGGATCAAGATAAATTCTGATTTCAAATTGTGAGTGTGGTGTTACTGTTACAGTAGATGGGATGTGTGTGTGTATGTGTAGGGGGAGGCGGAGCGCAGATTGCAGTTTGCTATGTAGATTTGCATCGCTCAGTCTATGATCATGCTTTTAATTTACCCTGATTATAGTTCTTGGTCTGTAACCACAATAACTGCGGTCATGCATTAAAACAAAATGGCAGATTGCTTATGATCTTCCTTCATGTATGACAGCAGTGCTTTTCAAATCAGTCTAAAACCAAATCTTTTTACTTATGCTCTATGGGGGCAGTGGGGAAGCCTATTGGTTAAAGCATTTGCTCATCAAGCCGAAGACCCCGGGTCTGATTCCCCATATGGGTACAATGTGATGCCCATTTCTGGTGTCCCCTATCGTGATATTGCTGGAATATTGCTAAAAGCAGGTTAAAACTGTACTTACTCCCTCATGCTTATGCAACAAATCATGCTAACAAAATGGGTAATGTCTGTGGTCTGTGTTACTTTGGATTTTCCTCCATATATGGGGGCAGTGGTTAAAGCGATCACTTGTCACGCCAAAGACCCAGGTTCGATTCCCCACATGGGTACCTTGTGTGAAGCCCATTTCTGGTGTCCCCCGCTGTGATATTGCTGGAATATTGCTGAAAGCGGTGTAAAACTGTACTCACCCACTCCTCCATATATGACAAATGCTTTTCAAATCAGCCTTTAACCCAACCCTTTCACTTATGCTGTGAGAGGCGGTGTTGTAGCCTGGTGGTTAAAGTGCTCGCTTATCATGCCGAGTTCAATTCCTTACATGGGTACAATGTGTGAAGCCCATTTCTGGTGTGCCCTGTTGCTAAACACACCATAAAGCCATACTCACCCACTTACTAATGCTGTGTTAACACATAGTTATGAGGTTAATTGATGTTGAACATATTGTCTATCAGAGATGGCATGCAGTTCTTAAGAATGGTATAATGTGGATCAAGTGGTTACATTGTGTCATTTGTCTGATTTTTGTGTCATATTGCTTCTGTGGTATAGGTCATTGATCATGCTATCAACCACTGGTTTCCCTGGTCCTTTTTATTGTTTACAGGCTGCTTCGATGTAGCTTGCATATTGCTGGTTGCAATGTAACTAACTTCATCAAGCACCCCTATGTAAATGGTGATGCTTTTAGGCTTTGTCTGACTGCCACTGTCGCCACACTTTCTTTTTTACAACCACAGTCCTGTCAGAGAGTTTTTGGCACATTGATCGGTGAAAACTGTTTAACACATGAAGGTTGGACTGTGGAGGGCTATGAAACTTAGAATATGTTATCCTTGGGCATGTTAAGGGGGAACTGAGATTGGGAAATGGTTGTGATTGACCTATGTATAAGGTGAAGGTCACTGTGAACATGGTGAGGGTGCTTTTTTAAAGTGTTATGTCTGTTGTATTTATGTTATTTGAATACAAAATTATGTGCACATGTGATGACAATCTTATGTTGTAGGTTGCAGTGAATTACTTTGAATGTGTAGTGTATGCTATGTTTTTGTTGTTACATTGTATTCCACCTTGGGATGTTTGGGTTTTTATGTTGGAAAGCCCTAAGGAATGTTTTGAAGTGCTGGGGTCATTTGTGGTCATGCTCTCATGGTCATGATGTCAAAAATAGATTATGTTCACGGTAACTCAAGTGTTTACTATAGTAGGATGTAAGTTTGTACACATAATGCTGAGATCTTTGCAGTAGTATGGTTTTGAGAAGCCTTTGTGGTCAAGGTCACAATCAAGGGACAATCTTTTGGCATATGGCATAAGGCCAAGGTCATTAATTGACCCCCTCATTGAAAAGTTGAGATAGTCAAAGGTTTTTGTAAAACATGGCTGTCATGGCTATCATGGCTATCATGGCTATCATTATTAGTTTATGAGAAGTGGTTATCTCTACAGAAATGGAATTTTATGTTTACATCTTTTTCAAGAAATCCTACCAACTCAAATGTCAACAGTTACATTTATGGCAAAGGTCAAGGTCACCTTGAGATAATTGTCAATAGTAGTTGCATCATTTGTTCTCTTGAATATGGTGGAGAGATTATTGACATTAGAAGATATACTACAATGAACTTTTTCTACATGTTCCAAGGGAATGTTTTGGTACGTGTATTGAGATGATGAAAGGTTAAGGTCATGTGATAGAAAAACCTCGCTCAGAAGTTTGTGGTTACACGTTTTGGGAAAGTGTTATTGCATTTATCATTAAACTTTTAGGAGTAGAAGTTTGATCATCATGTTGAGGAAATGGCAGTGAAAGTCAATCTCAATAAAATCAGATCTTAGTTCTGGCTGCCGCTAAACAAAGATCTGCATGAGGACATTCCATTACGGGTCACGTCAGAACGACCTTTCATCCAACCAATCAGAGCATCGCTTACCAGATCATGAAAGTGATAGTTGGAATGTGTTTTCTAATCATGCAACCTCAGAATATTAACAGAGGGTATTCTGAACGACAGTTACGGGTTTTATGATTATATCCATACAAACTAGGCCATATAAGCCATTCTAGAATGTTCTTTTGATCAGTTTTAATTTTTTTTAATCGAGAATATGTCAAAATATGTTTCGAAGCGTAGTCGCCAGTTTGAAACTGGTGTTGTAAAGTTCAAGAAAGCTGCCTTCTGATTGGCTAATGTCGATTTCTTGTCAGTCATTTCACTGGTCGGTCAAAGTTCATGAAAGGTTGTTCTGACGTGATCCATAATGGAATGTCCTCAGATCTTTGTTTAGTGGTAGCGAAAACTAAGATCTGATTTTAATGAGATTGGTGAAGGGTCTGCTTCTGGTTTTGCAAGTATACTTGCTGACGAAAGAAACGTGAATACCATACATGTTGGTTAATATATGAAGAATTACTCATGTTCAAGATATATTGAATTAGTTCAATGCACAAATGAACATACTGTTTTGTTGCCTGAATCATCACTCGTGAACGCATCACATGTGATGTCATAAATCCATGACTCGAGATGCACCATTTCTCTCGTGTAGGATTAGCGTGCAAAGTTTGGAAATCACGTGCAGCATATCGTGATAAGAATAATGACTGGTAACACTTGACCATGTTGACTGATTGTTAGTTTTGTCATTTATTGGTACACATTGGAAACATCTCATCCTTACGTACATACTTCTCTTTATGTTTCTATGGTTCACTTTTCTTTTGGTGGTGAGTATATTTGCAAACTTTATTAGTCCATTGCAGACTAGTTGTTTATATGACATGGGGGAGGAGGTAAGCTAGTGGTTAAGGTGTTCACTCATCACACCAAAGCTGGAATATTGCTAAAAGCAGCATAAAACCATCCTCACCCACTACTGAATTTTAGGAGAAAACTTCTCTGTACAGCATTTTGCTAGTGGCTGTAACAAACCAGCTGCATTCACATACTATAGAAAAACTTCATTTTGTGTTTTTGGAAGTGAGAATAAATATCCCCGTCAGCAGCTTTTATTGATGTAAAGCAGGGATTTATCTGGACCTTCTCAGAAGCCAACATTCAGTGCTAAGTCAGCCGAAAGTTTTAGTACAAATTCCCAAATTGGAATTAAATTTTTCAAATTCATGCTGTTATTTTTTTAACTTATTTGTTATGGCTTTGTAGAGGTGACTTGTATTTAACTCATAACTGGGACAATAAATGACAATAGTTTGGAATCTTGGATAAATCCAAGGCAGTGTTATACATTATGAATATATGTTTTTCATATGTAGTATGAAACACAGGAAAACAAAAAGTAGAGGGAAATATAACCACAAACGAACCAGAATATCAATACTAAGCATGCTAAGTATGTATCATAAAAAAAACCAAGTTAAATACACAGATATAGACAATTACCAAACCTGTTTTGTAGGAATGTGCAGAATTAGGGGAAATTCCCTTTGACAAATCTATCAGATCATGATTGCAGTACTTACTACTTATCGCTACATTATATGTTGTCAAATGATCTCGAATGATATATGGTGTGATGTATGCTGTGTGTGAGCCCATGTACCCTGAGCCAGCAGGTGAGGTTTATTTCAGAAGATCAACGTTACTTATGGGAGATAAGCAATTTACCTAAGATGTGTTCTGATTGATTTGTACCTCTACTCAATGTTAGAAATAAACTGAAAAGCTTCACTGGACCAGGTCATGATAAAAAGCCCTTGCAGTTTAAAACAATTTGGAAATTTGTACTAGTCCCGGACTGATGGGCTAGGGTACATGGAAATAATTGCCCGCTCCTTAACCAAACAGAAGCTAGTATTTTAATCTGAACTAAGATTAGTTGCAGTGGATCGCTATAACGTGTTTACTGGCAGTGCTCATCCCAAGCAGGCAACCAAGGTTGTGTTGGGATTACGGGTTAGTCTCCAGCAACATGCTTGTCATGGTTCGTGAGACTGAGGGGGTCAGGTGTGTTGGTTGTTGATCGTGATATCATTCACTGTTTTGTCTGGTCCATTCTTTTCTGGGTTTTTTTGCAGTGACCATGGATCATGGTAGTTTGAAGACCACTCCCACTACAGATACATTTATTTTTTTCATTGGTTGTCCTTTCTATACATCTCACATCGTCAACTGTTCCATCTTTATCTATTCTTAATTTCGCTTACAGATTGAAAACATACAAAAAGTTATTGAAGTCACTCGGCAAAAGTTGGAGGAAATGAATGCTGAGTTTGGCCGACATCAGCATCCTCCTCCTATGTATATTAAGGTAAGTCTGGCTGTGTAATTGTCCCAGGGAATAATAAACAAGTACCGTACTTCCTACATTAAACACCAGGGTACGGGATATCTGAAAACAATAAACATCGGGTCTCAATTAAATGCCTGGCTCTGATTTGGCACTGGTAGTTTTTATGCACGGAATTCTCCCCATTATTTTCTTTCTGTTACGATCAATCTACTTAATGCGTACAGCACTTTGTCCCAGCTAGCAGAAGCATTTTAGAGAACTTTTTAACTATGGACCCGAAGATGTGTCGGAGCAAAACATTTGTCGGAAATTGTAATTACAAATGCAGGGCCTTGATTAAATGCTGTAGGTTATGAGGGTATGAAAAAAATACATACGACCGGGGGTTTAATTGAGGAAATACGGTACTTCAATACAATGTGTATGGTGTCAGCATCCAGCACTATATGGATGCGTTAGCAGAAAACTTCAGGATATATGGGTGACAGAGTTAAGTCCCTTAGGTGTGTGAGGTGGGGTCCTTTGATGTTTTCTGTTATTGTATTTGTAGTATTGTAATCTATTGATCCGTAACATTTTTGTATTTAAACTTATTATGATGAGGACCCCTTGGCTTTCACTCTTAGTTTTAGTTTATTCTTTAGTTCATGATCCTTGGTTTGCCTGTACGATCTGTGCTGGTTGTTTCACCTAATGTTAAAGCATATTTTTCAGGGTATTTTATCTCCATTCTATTGTGATAATACCCTGGACCCATTTGTTGCCATAGCTTTGATTTGAGCCTTATTTGAATGAGATAACACTACAAATAGTTGATCAATCAAATTACACTCATGAGTGAGAACATTCTTTGTCAAGACAAATGGAGACATCACTTCTGATGCAAAGATTTGGTGATTATGGTCCAATGTATTTATCATGATCAAATGGAAATATAATACGCTGGATAATCGGGGTGATTGCTATGATTTCATGCTCATTCCTTGTTGAGGTAGCTATGCTGTACGGCCTTGTACTTATTACAGAGGTACATCAAGGCTTTGTGACTGGAATTCTGTTCAAAGGTTTACATCAGAATCAATTATGATCCCCCAACCACCCATCCTACAGTATGCATTGCCCATCAGCGCCTTTTGCTATTTTGAAGTTTGTCAAATTATTGCTCATCAGGTTAACTGGTGCCTTTTGCCAGAGATCCGGAAATATTTTTTTGCCAATCGGACATTTGCATTTTGGTCATGCCCACCTCATAGCTGAGGTGCTGGATGTATGAACAAAAAGAATAAACTCAAGTGTCACTTTCATAACATATAAAGTGTTCCCTCGCTATTCTCCCCCTTCAATACCTTTGTTATAGCGCGGGGGAACAATTGGCTCCCAAAATTTACTTACATTTTTAATAAACTCAAGGTTTACACTGACATGTTTTTCCCCATCTCAAAAAACATTATCAGCTGATCACCGCGAGCACGTAACACTGACCAGTCAACAAATCTGAACTGAAACACACAATTCCATTATTATGCTATCTGGTTATAAAATCGTGTTCATTGTATATTTGGACTTTATGTTTGAATATATTTTATCAATTTTATTAAAAATTTCATTCCATATTGTTTACATTAATTTTGGTGAAATCGGGATCGGTAGATCGCACAACTCACCGTTATTGACAGCACCCACGGTGAGATTACCGCTTTTGGCGCCTTGAAACAAACTTTATTTGCCAGAGAATGGATACATATATCATAAATGCCATACTTTGATTTGTTATATGTCAACATTACATTGGTCAAAATTGTCCACATGTAAAAATATCCTGCAATAACAATCAACTGTACCAAAGTATTACGCTTATGGTTCTTATCATTATAAATGTATATAGTAAAAGCCGCTACTAAAATAACACGATTTTAGAATATATTGTTCCTGATAAAATAATAATTTCAGATACAGTTTGTTCCGACCATTGCATCAAAATTCTTTGAAGTTGTATCATTGGGTACTTTTTGACTGAATCACGGTAGATTGTTGTGAGAACGTGTGCACAGCTGATTGCTAGTTCCGGCTTAGTTTACTAGAAAATACACACATTAATCTTAACCACTACACATAAAACAATTCCTTGGAGAGCAGGAAATACATTTTAAATGGTAAATCTTCATGTCCAGCGAAGTTTTATATCAAATTTCATATTTTTATCGACCATGTTTGTTATACCTTTTCGTTCACCTGAAATCGCTGAAGTGACAGATCTACGATGTGTTTTATAGCCTACAACACTTGATAAATAATATACATTTTCAACCTATCGGGATGTAGGTCAGTGTGCCTGTGGTGATTGATGTTGACCAAATTTTAAAGTTTTCGGGTTTGCACTATTTCAAGTTGGACATTTTGCAATCAAAATCAGACAAGTCTGGCACACAGACTTATTTCCAGGTCCCTGCCTTTTGCTATTTGAATTTTTTCATAATTTTATTTTGTTATGTTTACATGGAAACAATTTGGACTTAATCTCAAACAACTCTAGGCTTTGTTTCTGAGCCATCTCAAACTATTGAATGGTTGATTTCTTGATAAGAATAATGACACTTTGCAGTAACACTTGACTGATTGTTAGTTTAGTTATTAATTGGTACACATTGGAAACATCTCTTCTTAACTTAAATACTTCTCCATGTTTCTATGGTTAGTCTTTCTTTTGGTGGTATATATACATGTATTTGACAAGTATATTTGTTGAAATTACAATACAATATGTATGTATATTTGTTGAAATTACAATACAATATGTAAGTATATTTGTTAGGGCTGCAACGAATACACTATGAGGCGAATACGATTCGTATCCCGAATATAGGGTAACGAATACGAATATTAATTCACGAATACAATAACAAGTCAGCAGTTGATGTATTATTTGTTATATTCAGTGAAACAATAACAACATAAATTATTTGACATGTTTTGTTAATTATTAATATATTATACATTTATCATGTTTATATACTGCACTTATCCAGGTACTAGTATCTGCTCAAATGCGACAATGACCAGTGAAATATTATGACAGTGTTGTCTTTTGAAGACATCTATGCATATAAACATGATAAAGTGTTCTTATGAATATTTTTAGGTACCGGGTATGTAAATGCCCAGGATTGCATATTCATAAATATTCGATTCTAGTGGCCACGAATAACAAATTCAATTCATGAATGGTTACGGTTCAATTCACCAAATGCGCAAGTGATCGTAACAGCCCTAATATTTGTTGAAATTACAATACAATATGTAAGTATATGTGTTCATATTACAGTACAATATGTAAGTAATTCTGGTTTCATTACAATACAATATGTAAGTCATTTTGGTTTTAATTCAATAAAATATGTAAGTATATTTGTTGATATTACAATACAATATGTAAGTATATTTGATTTCATTACAATACAATATGTAAGTAATTTTTGTTTGAATTCAATAAAATATGTAAGTATATTTGTTGATATTACAATACAATTTCTAAGTATATTTGGTTTCATTACAATACAATGTGTAAGTAATTTTGGTTTCATTTACATTTTGTACTGTATGTGTTACTGTTAGACATTTTAGATAGATAAGTCCAGGGCCCACTTGCACAAAGCGATCTTAGCGCTAAGACTATTGTAAGCCTACGTTAAAGTAGGAGCATTACGATCATCTTAGCGCTAAGATCGCTTTGTGCAAGTTGGCCCAGATTGACTAGCTGGCTGATTGGTATTATTGATTGTATTCAATAGTTCAGCTTTACAATATGCATAGTCAAAAATCAAACTAGCTTGATGTTTCAAATATTTTGAGGTGACAAATGTATGCAGGTTTGAATGAATCTTCACTGGTTCTTGTATATGTGTGATATTCTGTTCACATCAGTATTCAGTTTTGGTTTTAGTTTTGTTTCCTGGTTAACAATACTAAGACAGATTTCATACTATGGAGATCTCTCAGTTCATTTAAGCCCATCAGTTATGATCGAATAAGAGAGATGGCATGTTGTCATCATGACTTCTCAGAATATACAGCAGCTGGGACGCTTAGATTTTACAGGATCTTTAGGTTTATCTTCCAAATCTTCCATCTGGGGCAGTGAGGTAGCCTAGTGGTTACACAAGGCTAGAAACTAACAGTTTGCGTCCACTAGTCCTTATAATGATAACATACTGATATAGCAAAACCCTTAATAATGGCAAATTTCTTCTAGTCCTTATGATACCTTTACCATTTGGCAGTATGGCAAGGACTATAGGACTAGTGCCAATATCTAACGCTGTTACAGCAAGGGTAAGCTGTTCAATGAGACAGCGTTAGTGGTTGCATGATCTCAGCTAATGATATTATTTGATTAAATGTTTGAATATTATGTATGTGTACATTTTGAATTACTTTCAGGAATATGAAGAGCTTGCAAACAAAATCCATGAATTACAGACCCGAGAACAGAAGCTCTTAGAACAAATGAGTATTGGGCGTGCAACGCCTCCCCCACAACCTTCTCCAGAACCCGCTGGTGCGGCAGCGGAACCCGAGCCACCAGTCATGTCCCCGGGGCCCCTCACCCCAAACAACAGCTCCACCAACCTATGGTCCATGAACACAGGACAGCGGAGTCCTCAGCTCCCACTCCGCTCCCCTGTAGGACACACCAAACACATCAAGGCATATCTACCAGACAACATGGTGTCAACTGTGAGTTCTCTCCCTTGTGTGATGCCTAATTATAGCTATGTCCCCGTGCATGACAACTGCGTTACACTCTCGGTAACATCGCTGCCACAAGTGTGAGCACGGCCATTACAAGAATCTTGAAATTTGCCCTCTAAAACCAAATGTAGTAACGTTTATACTTTTGTTTATGTTTTTGGAAATGTCATCATAGTGAATTCAAAAACGTTTACTACTGACCCTATTTCCCAGATGAATTTACCTTTTTATTTTTTGATCAGATTGGTTAGAGATTGCAGACGAAATGAAATTCAACAAACTTCACGTTTACATCTTACTTTACCAATTACGTGATAGTTGAAATGAAATAGAAATTCAAATTGACAAAGAAAGTAATTTAGCAAGGGTAAGTGTATTCAGCGTCACGACAGTCATCACTTGTTTGTAAACATAAAGGTCAGTCAGTTGCGAGTTCAGCTCCAAGCATGGTTGTGGCCACCTATCACAGTGAGGAGCTTTGCTTGGTGGGCAGCGATAGTATAGAGAGGTCCGTGAATGGGATATCGCTGTGAGGAGCTTGATACCTTTTCATGTGACAGAAGGCCATTTGAGTTATTACTACTGTGTAATGGCTACTTGGATTAGAATGCTATATGTTCTGATGTACTTGAAATGTTATTGTAAGGATCATAAACACTGCTCCATGTAGATAGTTGGAGCTTAATTTCTTCCATTTAATCAGCAGAATAGATCTCAAGTGTCACATGGTTGTCATGAGAGGCAACCGATTCGGTGGTGTGGAAAACATGGTCTTTGCACATTGACAACATCTGGTTTGCCTGATCACAATTAGTTACAGCCTATTGGAATAGAGATGAAATAATATCATAATGTGGCATAAAAATGCAAGTGACTCTCTAACTCACGGTTTCCCTTCCTTTCTTACAGCAGTCCCAGACAAAGTCTGTGGTAAAGTTACCGAAAGTCTGCATTTAATTCTGCCGTAAGACCATAACCATTGCCCCTCGAACATTAATACAAACTCATTTGTTTCTTTAATATATTTAATCTCTTGCATTTAGACATTTCAAGGCATAAAATTATGCATAGATATTCATAGTGTCTGATATTTTATTAATGGTTAGATGTAAACATAGTTTATGTAGTTGTAATACCACAAGAACGTTTAAAAGTGAGAATTTTCTGTTTCAAATTTTGTTGATTGCATGATTCATACTTTGTATGTTTGAATCATATGTTCAATGTTTGGGCATCACTCTAGTGCAAAATTCCATAGAAAAGCTTGAACATAATGAAAATTATTGCATTGCTTGATTAAAAAAGAGAGGCAAATGCCACGATTTGTCTGTAATTTCTATGGAAAGCTTTTTTCTGCAAATCTCTCCACGATTGCGGAATCACAGACTTCGTCTGGGACTGGTACAGGGATAGACAGTAGACAAGACCACAATTCTGTTAGCTGCTGACTAGTTGGATATAAGCAATGGTGTCTACACCTTGAGTAGTCCAGTGGTTATAGTGTTTGCTTGTCTCATAGATGTGTTTCATTACCAATAATGTTATAATATGTGTCGATCCCACTAGTGCCCCCACTGTGATAATGCTAGAACATTGCTTAAGAAATGTTTATAATCACTCACTGCTGTTACTTTTGTAAGAACTATTTCAGTCATCACAAAAATATGCAGAAATAATTTGGCAGTATAACATAAGAAATTTTCATGCTTATACTATTTGGGTGTTCTTAAACTTCTTTTGAGTAGTATATTTTGACAGTTGATGCAATGAAGTTTGAATTACCTCCTGCTCTATGAGAGATGTTTTTGTTTTTAGGTGAATGCAACGCCTAGTGTAACATTACGAGATGGGTTGATCAAATCAATGCGCAGAAGAGGACTCGATCCCAACAAATGCCAAGTCTTTCGTCATAAAACAAGGTAACTTTGGTCTACTCAATTTGTTTTTGTTATGCATGTATATCTATGATATCTGTTTCTGTTGCTAAAATGTTTCACATGTTTAAGGAATTAATTGGAAAGTATAGTCATCATATGAATACAAATTTCAGGTTAACAAAAACCGGTACAGGTTTTGGAAAATAATGTGACGGCCCCTCGAAAACACCACCATTTTTTGTTTCTGATCTGGAATTCATATTCGAAATTAACTTTCGATGAAATAAAGGAAGAGATTGGTACAGATTTTACAAATATTTTTGATATATATTTATTGGAGATGTGGAGGTGAGGTGTAAATCCTACAGCACACATTGGCAGACTTTCCTTATTGGATGATCTGCAGGCCCTTTAGTGACATGTAGAAAAAATGTTATTTAACGAAGAACATGGGTGTCATGGTAACTGCAGCTAATGAAAGCTAATGCAGCTAATGAAATTTGCAATTTTCAGCCAAATAATAGCATGTTGTATCATTTGAATGTCATTCATTGGTCAGGATTCCACTGACATGGAACACAGACATGGCTGAGTTGGCCGGACAGGAAGTGACGATCGAGCTGATGGAAAGTGAAGAGGATTTGACCGTTGCCCAGCGAAACACAACACGGGCTGTCATCCTTTCACACAACTTTGTAAGTGAAGGTTCCAGGACAGAACAGAACTCATGTACCTTCCCCTTGGGGATTTCGGGTTGGAAAAGGTCACCCGTATGTATGTCCGTAAGGGGTGACCAATTGAATAAGGGAAGATCCGGGGTAGAATAGGGCTTCAGCAACCCATGCTTGCCGTTAAAGGTGACTATGCTTGTCGTAAGAGGCAACTAACGGGATCGGGTGGTCAGGCTCGTTGACTTGGTTGATGCATGTCATCGATCCCAATTGTGTTGATCGATGCTCATGATGTCAATCACTGGATTGTCTGGTCCAGACTTGATTATTTACAGACTGCTGTCATATAGCTGGAATATTGCTGAGTGAGGTGTTAAACAACAAAACACAACCAACCAATTGAATAATGGTGGTGAGGTTCAGTGACTTGGTTGATTGCATGTCATTGTACACTGAGGGTGTGGGTAGCTGCTCATGGTAGCAATTACTGAATTTTTTGCAAGCTACCATCATATATTATATAATATATAGCTGGAATATTGCGCATTAAACAAAAAACAAAAACTAGGTGTTGTGTACTACAGGCTTGATGTAAGAACCGATTAATAGAGAATCAGGTGTTTACAATGTCTTACGATGCTGATGGTGTGTCATTGTTACCCAGCTATTTTGTTTTTTGTCAAACCAGTGTTCTGCCTTCTGTCAGCGTTCACAATCTATAGCTTTGCCTTATGCGCCTCACCGTACAATCAGCACCTTTCTTTGGCGGAAAGTCCCAAGTAGTCCAGTCAGAATTTAGCTTTCACATCTTTTGCAAATAAAGTAGCCATATACATGATGTAGATGTTTTTCAGTGGTTCTTTGCCGTTTTTAATAAATCATTGCTTTAACAGGAAAATCTGTGGCAGATAACTGCAAAAAGGTTGAGAAATATATCATCTGTTTAAAAAAAATTTCGTCATAAAAGCAGCCAAAACTGTCTTCCGACAAAGAAATCAATTTTTCTGTTTGAAATGACCCTTATAGGCAGGTTATTGATGCAGAATCACCAACTACTAATCTTAGTGATATTCAGAATGTTTTGCATGGCTTATTTCTCAAATGTTATGTTACAAATTGCAGCAACAAAGTCTGATTTTATTTATTAAGCCTTGACAGCTTGTTTGTGATCACTGCCGTCAGATCTAGCGTGTCTCTTCCAGGTACTTGTTCTATAATTAGTAACATTGAATTAAGTTTACTCTCTGACTTATACAAAGCTGACATGTCAAAGTATTTTGTTATGCTTCACTACATGTCATCGGTTTCAAAGTGTCACTGTCTGGAGCTCCATGCAAATATTCTGTGTATCACTAACGTTACATATTCTTGTCAACCTGTGTGTTGGGTTTAAGTTTGATATGATCTCTAAGAGTGTGACCCCCTAAGTTTTGAAAATGACCCCATATTTTAATGCTGAAGGGGCCCCTGTCGCCACTTGTTCAGTTTGTTAAGACACTCATGCTATCAATCACTGGTATTTCTCTGAGCCATGATGTCCCTGACACTGTTGACTGTGGCATAAGACAACATTCTTTCACTCCAGACTATTACCTATTTTTTTAAATTTTATTTTTATATTTTTTCTGTCCATGGCCCAAAATGTGTTGATTAATCAGGATTTCTAAAGATCATTTTTCTTAAAAATATGTTTTGTACATTGTTTATTTTCTTCAATTCTAGTTGAAAAAGTGACAAGATCTTAAACTGTGATTAGTCATCAGTTGATCATTTTTGTCCTCGTGCACATTACTGATTAGAACTTCACTGATCAGATGCTCCAAGGCTGGTCCATATTCCCTCTCTTTATACCTTACTTTACAACCCGTGAAGATCCGGGGTAGAAAAGGTATTAAGCAACCCATGCTTGCCGTAAAAGGCGACTATGCTTGTCGTAAAAGGCGGCTAACGGGATTGGATGGTCAGGCTCGCTGACTTGGTTGATACATGACACAGTATCCCAATTGCGTGGATTGATGCTCATGATGTCAATCACTGGATTGTCTGATTTAAACTTGATTGTTTACAGACCACGTTCATCTAGCTGGAATATTGCTTTGTGCAGAATTAAACAACAAACAAACAAACCTTTCTTTACATGTGTGTTTCTGTTTGCAGGGTCGCAAGACGTTTTTCTCGCTGACTTTCTGTGATATGTGCCGCAACCTGTTGTTTCAAGGCATACGTTGTCAGACATGTGGCCTCAAGTTTCATCAGCGATGTGAGGAGAAGGTGCCGCGTACATGTCAGGGTGACCTTGAGTACTACTTCCGTGCTCAGCGGGAAGGATCACGGGAACAAATGAGACAGTATGTTATTAAACTTATTAGAATGTTAAGACAAATAATGAAATATTTTATTACAACAACAGGAGTAGACACTGCCACCAACACCCTGTTCCATAAAACCATCTTAGCACTAAGACAATCGTTACTCCCATACTTTAACAATGACTTACTGAAGTATTAGCACTAGGCTTGCTTTGTGTTTACCAGGCCTGAGACTACTGAAAATGTGAAGGGACTAGTTGTCTCCTAAGGTATAGCAATGTTATGGAAACCACTTGTCCCAAGGCAGTGTAAAATAAATCATTGTATGACACCAAGCCCATTAGCCCATTGGGCTATCAAGAAATATGCCCAATCTAGACTGCAAATGGTGCAATCGGCAGCATGAATTAAGGATGTTTCTTGTTGAACTTTAAGCTGGATAAATGAATAGATGTTGTCAAATTGTCAAGATGAAGGAAGTCTGAACAATGTTAAAATGTCTAAACAAACTTATCGCTACAATGTTCTAAGTGATCCTTCAATTTAATCATCATAGCCAATCGGTCTAGGTAAGTTCTCATATCGTATACCTATCAGAATTTTGATAGCCATGGGCCATAGGTCCACCATTCGTTTTGCACACTGTAAAATACTACTGAAATTGCAAACTCTAATGCGTCATGTTTTCTTGTGTGGAATCGGGTACAGTGTGTGAACCATGTGTTGGTATCCCTGCCATGATATTGCTGGAAAAAAGCTAAACCCACTCTCTGTGTGGAATTCCCCACCTTTCTATGGCTGCATTTGAGTTTGCATGTGTGATGTTTCTTGCAGGATACTAGTAGAAGAAGAACAGCGTAGTAGAAGCACACGGAGGAACCAGGGTTTGCCATCTCCCAGAACAGGTCATCGTAGTCGGGCTCCAGCTCCACAGTTGGGGCAGAGGGAGCGGTCAACATCAGCTCCCAATGTCTGTGTTAATCTAGTCGATCATGGAGAGCAGGTGAGTGGTAGTGAAAGAGAAAAGACGTTTGTCGACCAGTTAATCTTTTTATGCATCGGCTACAGTACTTTGGAAACAAACTCTTGATGGTTACTGAATTTAAATCTGCAACCTAACAATTTTTTTCCTGATTGTAACAGTTTATTTTTATTATAAAGATAACGATAAAGGTATGTTTGCCACATTAAGATTGTATCACTGTAGATGACTGCCAAATAGCCTCATGGTCGAGAATTGTCTATATCGTTCTATGACGTCAGGGACCAGGTTTTGGCTCAGTGATGTCAAAGTTTAAAGAACATTTTGGCACTATGCCTATTCACCTTGCCATTAGCAATACTCATCTTGTTGTACATGTGACATTGTATCTTTGACAATAAGACTTTAAGCCTATGGTTCTTGATAGCACAGCTTCATAAGTGGTGGTAGATTGACTTAACATGTCGTAAAAGGATCCCGATAGATGACAGAGTTGACCGCAGTGATCACAAAAACATCCCAGTTGACAACCTTATCCATGGTTTGGCGGTACTAATCCCTGATCATTATTTACAGGATTTCAGTAGAAGACTGGGAGCACTAGGATCCAGATCGCATCAAGGTAACGTTAACAGTGTTCTCCCAGTTTAACATTTGCTGCCATACATCATGGCTAAGCCTTTTGTTGAAGTCATGTTGGTGGGGGCATGGGTGGCCCAGTTGTCTAAGGCACCGCAGACTTGCGTCCCATGGGCACGCCAGTAACCTGTGACCATGTCAGAAACCGATTATTTTTCTTGGTTTGTCGGCACCATACCCATGCTCGTGGGTTTCTCTAAAGTGGTAAATGTCTAAGACCTGCAACACTTCTGGCTGCCCTAACACATCATGATGACATACCGTGATATAACTGGAATACTGTTCAAAGCGGCATTAAACCCAACTCACTCACTCATAAAGATTGGTGACCCACCCTTGCAGTATTCCATCACAAACTTGCTACAGGTTGAGAGAAACATTTTTCAGAGAGCATGAGCAGACATGGTGCGTAAGTGGTCACCGAAGGTACTGTGCTGTGCATTTGTGCCAGGATTCAGTGATTGTGGGTTTGAGTCTCAGATTCACCCTGATTACGATCCTTGGTCTGTTGGCTTCACCAAAGAAATAAACCTCTACAAGTTACCTGTGTCCTTTCCACTTTCTTCCCACATAAGGACTGCCATGCCATGATATAACTGGAATACTGTTCCAAGTGGCATTTAAATCAAATCTCTCATTCACACACTTTGTTAAACGATTGACTTGATTATATACTACTCAAAAGAAGTTTAGGATGGATTAACTATAATAATATTCAAAGAATCAAGTAGTCCTTAACTTCTTTTGAGTTATATATCTGTGATTTTAGCCATTTACAGTTAAGTAACAGTACCTTCTACAGTTGTATGCCTAGTGATGTTGGATATTTTGTAGTCAACCAAAATCCAAAGAACCCATTTTTGTAGTAAACCAAATTGAATTTCCAGATACTCAAAGCAGCACAGGCCATGCTGTACCAATCCGATATACCCAGTATAAAGATAAACGCCATGCTAGCGATAGCAGTGCTCCATCACATAAACATTACTTCTTTGGCCCCGGGCAGAAAGGGGTAGTTGGTGAGAGTAGGCATGAGTTATCTCCCTTTTTGGGATGTGTTTTTATGCACTGCCGTTTCAACTAATATACTGACTTGGTTTGACAGTGACAGTGACAGTTCCAGAAAACACAGTTTAGATGTTATATAGACATAGTCCCTCCCAGTGTGTGAATCTGTGATCTATAACATACTGTAGATATATAGAACTTTCAATTAATGAAGTTGTGAAATAAGATGAAAAATGTTGTTGCTTTGAATGTTGAGATTAAACATTTACATCTATGTATATGTTAAGTGGCATGATATTTCTTTATTTTCTGAATACATACATGATCTTGTGTTTATCTTAGGTGTTGATATACTTTTAGATGCAGGTTTTATTTTCTAAGCAGTTCCTCAACTAGGCGATGCGTGAGAAGAATCTTCCTTTTGTATTAAGTGAATAATGTTAAACATTGTATTTAGTGTGAAAACATGTAGTTCCTTGTGCACTTTAATCAAGGGCAATTAGCATTTGGTTCTGCTCTAAGAATGGCATAAACTCTTCAGAAGAGCTTGAGATAACGCATCCAATTTTCACAAACGGATCTCATAAGTTCTATTAGGCTTAGGGGGCGGTCGGGTAGCCTTGGGGATAAAGCGTTCACTGGTCACACTGAGGACCCGGGTTTGATTCCTGACATGGGTACAATGTGTGAAGCCCATTTCTGGTGTCCCCCACCGTGATATTGCTGGAATATTGCTAAAAGCGGCATAAAGCCATACTCACTCACACACGCTATTAGGCATAGTTGTAAAACCTATTCCAAATGGGTGAAAAAATGTTTTCAATCCTGTTATGGAAACCAGCAAAATATTGAAAAAATATAACAGGGTTCAATGCTTATAAAATGATTGGGTATAAACTTTTATGCTTGAGTCTAAGCAGTGGAGTATGTGCCAGGTTGAGGAGCTGCTTGTGTGGTCTGATGACTAGTGACTTAGGTCGGATGTTGTGATTCCCCCTCCCCTCTGCATACCACGTCTCATTGCTTGTTGTCCGGCACCTGCTGTCCACCACTCTCTGACCAGTGTTGTGTTTCACCCAATTCATTTACACCGTTGTCAAACTTGCCACAATTTGTTGACCAGTAAAGACGTTTGTATTTGTAAGACACCAACTGCGGTAACCCTATCTCTCTACTGCTCTCCTTGTAAACGATTTGGATATTGACCATGTTGACTTGTCACTGAACAGAGCTACAGGCTGTTCCGTAGTGTTTTCCTATAGATCCCCTAATTGGAACATACCACGCTAACAACCATGCCATAATATTTATGAATCGTAATCCAAAAAAACCCCTCGAAAACAATTCGCCTCGTAAAAGACTTGCCTTCAAATGTGAGTACTATATTTTCGATCATGAAACTTTCTATCTAGTTACTATAGCTCAGTGGTTACACTACAATTCGCTAATGTTTGCATTTCTTTCTGATGATGCACACATTCCTTTTTCCTTGTGTATGTTTGAGTAAAGATAAAGCTTCAATCATCTTCAGTGTACGCATGATCTTATCGTTTGTTACGTGTATCTAAATAGTTTTTGCCAGGGCTGCGGTAAAGCAAGTCCCAATCAGACATTTTGTTCCCAACTCTTGAGTGAGTGAGTGAGTTAAAGTTTAACATCACATCGGCAATATTTCAGCCATATTGTGACAAAACAAAATTTGACATTAACAATATATATTAAACTGTATAACATTCTGCTGAATTCTGCAGTATAATAACTAGAATATCACAGATTTTCGTAAAACTAGTTTGAAAACATGTAAAAATAGATAACTAACTAATCATTCAACAACACATAAAAAACGGGGTATAGATCGCCACCAACTGAAGGTTGATCACCGCACTGGGGACCATGGGGAATTACAGTACTTTTGCTACCTGCATGGACCCCAGTCGGATTTACATCATCCCTTCAGTTGTTGGCGATGGCTGGCAAATTTAGCCAAACATTAAAATAACACATATGCTACGATTAAAAACATGGAAGAAATAAATACACTTTGAAATACGTGGTCTTACATACCCTCTCAGGGGGACAATAATTTTACGCTTCTTTAACCCCCTTCGAGGATATGGTGGGTACCCGGGTAGGGTCAGGTAATAGGGGGTCGGTTACCCAGGAAGTAGACACATCCCAGTGAATCATGTTGCATTTTTTGTTAGATAACCACACATGCCCTTTGCTGAAGTATATAAAGGGTGATTTGGTAATCTATTAGGTAAACCCAATGGGACAGCCCATAGCTCTGTGTACAAAATTGTTTATAGGGAGCAACACAGAGATGCAGTTACTCACAGCTTTTAAGACACTATCATGTTCAGTTGCCACTGTTTTCTTACCGTTGGTATTTTCAATTTTTGGTGGATAAAATTACTGTGTGATTTCTTTTATTGCATTATTCTAATGTCCTGCCATCTTCGGTTGTTTCATTGCTTCATTTGTAATGGTTCCTGTGACCTTTGCTTGAATAGTCATCTAAAGTGGAACACACAATCCTATTCTTGTGGTTAGTTTCAGCTGATTGTCTTGACTCCGTCTTTTGTGATTAGGGTGTCTGTAATTTGTGGTGATGTTCTTTGCAGGTCAGCATTTAAACACTTTGACTCTGCCAGGAGGTCACTCCCAGAGTCCTAGCAATAGTCCCACGAAGAGTGCTCAGTCCTCCCCAACCAGCACATCCAAACATGTGCGCCCAAGAGCTAAGTCAGTGGAGACAGACCCAGGAAAGAGTCGGGTATGATTGAAATGCAGTGTTAAAAAATTAAGGGGTCCTTTAGACCCGTGAAGATCCGGGGTAGAATAGGTCTTCAGCAACCCATGCTGGCCGTAAAAGGCGACTATGCTTGTTGTAAGAGGCGACTAATGAGATCGGGTGGTCAGGCTCACTGACCTGGTTGATACATGTCATCGCATCTCATTTGAATGGATCGATGATCATGATGTGAATCACTGTATTGTCTGGTCCAGACTCAATTATTTACAGACCGCCATCATATAGCTGAAATATATACAAACAAACAGACAAAAAGGGGTCCTTTAGGTTTGCTACTGTTGTTTTTTAATCTAGGGACCCTAAATCTTAAACTTTTTACATTGGGGCCATACTTAATTTTGAACACTGAAATTGTCCTTTCAGATTTTGATTCTTTATTTCTTTTCATTGTTTAATGTCTTCAAGCAATTCCAGGGACATGGGTGGCCCAGTTGTCTAACAAACAAAAAAACTTTATGGTGTAGTTTTCACTGTTATTCAAAATCAGTATTCAATTCTTAAGTTATTTCAGGGACAGCCCGGGCACATTTTAAACATGGCCCTACTAATATTATTATTATGTAGGTGAATGTATTTTGAACCCTCCTTGTGTTCCTTGCAGAGACCAAGAAGAGATTCCAATGAGGATTGGGAGATTCCTAATGATGAAATTGTTTATGATCAACGAATTGGATCGGGGTCATTTGGAACTGTGTACAAAGGTCATTGGCATGGTCCTGTAGCTGTGAAGAAGCTGAACGTTACGGATCCCACACCAGCCCAGTTGCTGGCTTTCAAGAATGAAGTAGGAGTGCTGAGGTAGGCTGTATGTGTCTCTCTTAGTTTGCCGGGCAGCTGCTGCTGCTGCTGCAACATGAGGGTCTACCTGTACTTCTGTAAGTTGGCTGTGCAGAGCTACGTCCCTTAGTTATCTCAGGATCCTGATATTTGTCCTGATAGCAATCCTTAGTTTGTCAACACCATACCCATGCAGTCATATGCTTTTCTTCTTGAAATATTATGCTACAGTCATTTTTATTGTCAGTAAAAAAGCTTAAGATCCAGTTCTTATGAAGCAGACACTATCCATGAAATGAATGTTTTCCACATTTTTTTAAAGATCAAAGTTCAATGTGTACCCACTTGTGTTTGTTGGTATTCAACCTGGGGAAAAAACCGTTCCTCTCATCCCATTTTTTGTCTTTCAATAAAACCATTAAAAAACTACCCTTCTCAATTTGAGAAAAATGTGCCTGAGAAACATGCTTCGGGGCCATGGTTTGTCCATTTTTTGTAGTTGATAATAATCCATGTCATATAGCAATTAAAATCTAACGTTTTCCAAAGAATTACACGCAATATGCCTCAAAAAGTTTTGATCACAAACTGCAATATATGGGTTGAGCATGCACTATTTTGATTTAGTTGTATGATTATAATTTTCTGTAACAGTTGTGAAATCTTAATGGTACATGTTTGAATGTTGTATTGCAGGAAAACCCGTCATTATAATGTGTTGCTGTTCATGGGGTGTCTGTCGAAGCCCCACCTGGCCATCGTGACTCAGTGGTGTGATGGCCACAGTCTGTACAAGCATTTACACGTGAAGGAGACGAAGTTCAGGATGGACCAGCTCATCATGATTGCAAAACAAACAGCACAGGGCATGGAGTAAGTTGATGATAATATTGAGTAACACAATTATATGTCAAGCATAAGTTAATGAAGTAGAATCATGGGCTATCTTTGACAAGTAATGGTCTATTTAACACATAACTCTTTTCATTTATATTCCGAACCATATACATAATATCTTTCAAGCAATTCTCTGAAGAGTTGTGTCCCTTGATTCCAGATTTGACCTTAAAGCAGTCAAGTTATGTCAGATAAAGGTGTAATATATTTTGATGATTGACAACTTCTCGGATTAATGAGGCTAGCCTGTTATGTGTGTCTTATGATGTTTTATCTACTTTTCAGTTATCTTCATGCCAAACACATCATCCACAGAGATCTGAAAACAAACAGTATCCTTTCTAGTCAGATATAATGCCTAACAGTTGTCTAGCTAGGAGCAAAATACAGTTTTCATTCAAAATATTAATCTTACATTTGCCCAAATCTTAGAGGGGCTGTTAGTAGCCTAGGTGTTAAAGCATTCACTCTTCATGCCACAAGTCTGGGTTTGATTCCCCTCATTAGAACAATGTGATGCCTGTTTCTGTTGTCCCTGGTGTAAATGGTGTAAAATTAGACTCGTCCCAAAGCTACAAGTGATGCGAGTAGCAGTGTGAAGGATGGGTTAATCTAGGAATGGGATTATCTCACATCTGTGAAAAGCCTGTACAGTTTCATTCACAAATCACAACAATATATGACTGAAGGTAAGCCGAGGTATTAATTTGGTCCTTGGACTCTGTATCAACATATCATGTGCGGTACATAACCTACCACCAACCTAAAACTACGTCTTCTCGTCTTGATCTGTCATTAGAAATAGAATGTCAACAAATCCATATTGAATTACGCAAGTTAATCCTGTCGTTACACCATCGGTAATAAAAAATGTTCATTGTATGTCTGGACTTACGTTTGTAATTTATTTTATTAATTTTATTCAAACTTTCATTCAATAATGTTTACCTTAATTTCAGTGAAATCGTGTGTCTCTCCAATACTACACCTTCTGTTTATTTACCCCATTTCATAAGGTACACTTTACCCCATACTGTGACAGCACCAACTCACAGCAACCACCATCATATTACCGTCATTGAAACCTTGAAATAAACCTTAGTTGACAGTTAATAGATACATAATTCATACCTGCCATACTTTGGCTTGTTAAAAGTCGTATTTGTTGTAGTTTGACTATCATATGTCAGCATATTGTTTGCGATGGAAAATAGCGAGATCGCGCGAAACCTCAACTGTGACTTGTCAAATTGTTCCATGTGTAAAAAGTATTGACACTACACCAAAGTGCTACTGCATAACCCTAGTTATCGTTATCATTATCTTGAAGATTTATAGTAAAATCTGCAATTAAAATAACATGAAATCAAAACATTATTCGTAGTAAAATAGTAGTTTAAGATACTATTTGTTCCTGTCATTGAATCAAAATTCTTTTCCTTTATGTTATTGGGTATGTTTTAACTTTAACTTGAAATAGTAAATCATCATGTCTAGTTATGTTTAATCGCGAATTTCACATTTTCATTGACAAAGTTTGTTAAAGTGTTGTTAGTTCACCTGAAGCGATATGAAGACGTTTTTTTGTTATCAGTAAAATTGTTTGATGAAAGTGTAACCTCAACATAAGCCGACCCCTTTCTACAGAATCTTTTTTTCTGGTCCTCAAAATTCAACTTACCTAAGGTCATATACAGCAGTTTTTGTTCCTCCCCCTATTTGAGCCAAGAGCTTATAGTATCACTGTCAGTATTCTAGAAATACTTTGAATGTTTATGTCCACGGTGAGCTACAGTTTTATTATCATCATTATTATGTTGTGATATGGCTGCAACATTGCTGACTGCCGGAAGACAATAAACAAAATATTATCATGAATAAGAAAGATATTGACATGCAGAGTAAAATAGCTTGCAATTCCTGATATCTTTTCTCTTGTGCAGTGTTGTAGGTGAAACTTTCTTTTTTGAGAGAAAAAAAATCCTTAACAACCCTCAGACATATTCTTGACAGAAGTGCTTACAGAGAACATGACAGTAAAGATTGGAGACTTCGGACTGGCCACCGTGAAAACACGATGGAGTGGTTCACATCAGTTCCAGCAACCATCTGGCTCAATCCTCTGGATGGTGAGTCTACAACATAGTAGCACTAGATAGCAGTAAAATCTACCCCAGATTAGAGTGTCATTGGGTTGTTCCTGTGAGTCTTATTGTTTAACACCACACAGTGTTTCTTTCGAATTATCTGTCAACCATGGGGGGCACGGGTGGCCCAGTCGTCTAAGGCGCCGCAATTCGATGTGCAGAGTTGCGTCCCTTGGGCACGCCAGAAACCTATGATTGTGGGTACAAATCCCGGTTCGCCCCGATTATGTTTCTAGGTTTGTCAGCACCATACCCGTGCTCGTGGGTTTCACTGAAGTGGAAAAACGTCTGAGACCTGCATCACTTCGGGCTTTCCTCCCACATTAAGCTGACACGCTGTGATATAACTGGAATACTGTTAAAAGCGGCGTTAAACCCAACTCACTCACTCACTCACTCACTCACTGTCAACCATGGTCTTCTCTGCATGATATGGGTTGTAAAACGTGATGGCTAGTATGATGATGTTTGCTGATACTATACAGAACTGATGCCGTGTTGGTCAGTGTTATGAAGGACTGATATTTCATGTTGGTCCTTGGTTTATGCATGTCATTGATCCAAATTGCGTGGATCGATGCTCATGATATTAATCACTGGATTGTCTGGCCCATACTTGATTATTTACAGACCACCGTCATATAGCTGGAATATTGCTGGGTGCGGCGTTATACAACACACCAACCAACCAATTATGTTGGTCTTTATTATCAAGAACTGATGTCATGTTGGTCAGTATTATCCTATGCCCTCATATGTGATCTTTGATCCAATCTTGAGTTGTCTCCCTTGCTGTGTTCAGGCTCCTGAGGTAATACAGATGAGGGAATCCAACCCCTACACCTTCCAGTCCGATGTTTACGCCTTCGGTATTGTCATCTTTGAGCTCATGACACAGGAGTTGCCTTACGCAAACATCAACAACAAGGATCAGGTGAGCTAACTGTTTATTCCATGGAAGATGGAAGTCACAGGACTTTGAATGATAGCTATACAACAAAGATTTGTTAACTGTGAACTTGCCGCCTACAGGCAAGGAAGATCCGATATTTTCATGCTGACTTATGTATGATTTTGTATTGTTATTTTAAAAAAAAATGTTTTATTATGATAATGTTTTGAGATATAAAAATACAAAATAATTTAAAAAAATAAGAAGCTTTTTAGGATTTTTCTCCCTACTATGATTTTTCGAGGAATAGTTTCATGTTTTGTGGAAGAAGGTATTTATTGCGATTAACAATAAACAATGATTTCAGCATGGATCAAGAACTGTTTTGATTGCTTTGCACATGATTTGATTACTTGTAGTAGGTTAACAGATTGATCCATTGATTGATGTTAGTGTGTTCCAGATTGGTCTGAATACATGTATTTAAATAGTGCGTGTGTTCCATGGTCTGGTAGACCCTTCTAGTCAATGTTGTTGTCAGTGAGACATCTGCTTATTCGGGGTTATCATTAACTGAGATCTCGATGTACATCATTAAACTTAGGTTACTAGTTAAAGGTGTTTTTTAATGACAAGAACCAAGTTGACCAGACCTTGGGTTGTGTGGTAGCCTAGTGGTTAAAGCGTTTGCTCATTATGTTGAAGGCATGGGTTCAATCTCCCACATGGATACAATGTGTGAAACCCGTTTCTGATGTCTCCAGCTGTGATATTACTGGAATATTGCTAAAAGCAGAGTAAAGCTATACTCACTGACTGACTGACTTGACTTGAACTCACCTGACCTTTACTCTGTGTTAAAGTCAAGTGATGGGAAGGTAGCAGATAGACATCAATCAGTTGTTGTCCTTTGTTGTCTCTTGTGTATGTTTAAATATATCTGACGTATCTGATCATCTCTATCAAAAAAAAGAGTTGTATGTCTTAATAGGACTTTTTCTTTCAACCAGAATTGAAGGTTACACGTTTGGCATTAAATTGCTTTCATCATAGTCTATTCCACTTTTGATGGGGATATGTTTATCTTTCCATGATACATAAAACCGATTATCATAATGTGCCAGGTGTTTATTTAAATAGACCGACATATCTGATTATCCCTATCAAAAGTTGACTAGTATATATACTGAACAAAAAAAGGTTAGCCATGATGAATATTTTTGGGGATATTTTTATGAAATTGTGTGTTCAGTCACAATAAAAATATATCCCCCAAAATATTCATGATCCTTTACTTGTTTTGTTCAGTATATCCGGCTGATGTGCTATTTATTCCGAATGCTATGTTGACACAAGTGATTGTAAGCCTGTTTTTCCCTAGATATTGTTCATGGTTGGAAAAGGCTACCTACGGCCAGACATGACAAGAGCAAGGACAGATACGCCCAAGACCTACAAGCGTCTGGTTCTTGATTGTGTTTGTTATGACAGGGAAACAAGGCCCCTGTTCCCTCAAGTAAGACTCCCCATAATCAATACTCAAGATGAACACCATAGGTTAAATCAAACTAAACCACTTTCCTTTCAAGTTGTGTGTATGACATTACTTGCATTTGGACATCGCAATGATCCAGGGTTTAGCATCCCATGCTGTCTTAACAGGCGAATAACAGAATCAGGTCGTTAGACTCGCTGACATTGTTGATGCATGTCATCATGTCCCAATCGCATTGATTGCTGCATGTCATCGTATCCCAAATGCATAGACTGATGTGCATGATGTCAATCACTTGATTATCTGGTTTGCTCGATTATTTACAGACTGCCGTCATACAGCTGGAATATTGCTGAATGTGGCGTTAAATAACAAACAAACATACAAAACATAGAGCTTAGACTGTTGTTGCACTATGATCACAAATTTTCATAAGTCTTGGACTAGTTTCTGTATATATTCCAGATACTGTTTGTCAGTTTGTTTGCAAGAAAAAGTGTACCATGTATGGAAAAATATATTTGGTTATTATAGTATTTTAAGGGTATGTTGATAATGGGCACAATTTGTTATGATCATCAGACTTGAAAGAAATACGTCATTTTATTAAGAGAAAAAGCATTTTTTAGGAACTTTTATATTTTACAACTGTGATCATGATTTTTTCTGTTGCAGGTGTTAGCCATTTTGGAGAACTTATATTTGTCTATACCAAAGATCAAGAGAAGTAAATCGGAGCCAGCCATCCACAGAACAGACTCTTTTGACATGGAATTTAAATATATGTGTGCATCACCAAAGACTCCTATTAATAGTCAATTTGGACATTTCTCATTTTTTCCCAACTACTGAGTGCTGTGGTGGACGGTGGCGATGTAGGTGGCCTGAGTCACCTTGTGGCCACCCGAACAGACCTGATAACCTGCGACAGCGGCATGTACAGTCAGATGATCTCCTCCTTCCAGCGCCCCCTGGTGGCAGTAGGACAAGACCTCGACAGTCACATGTACGCTGTCGACGGGCTCCCTGCCCGCCTGACCGCCGCCCACTTGCTGGCCTGCTCGCTCGCACATGCACGGTGGTGGACTGTATCTACCATGTCTTTCTCATTACTGCAGTAGCCTCATTCCAGGTGCTTGCTGTCCCATCAGAAAGAGGCCGACCCAGGTCGCGCTAAGTCCGACTTAGGGGCTGGTTCAGATTTATATTCAATTGCAGACCTATGAATCTGTGAGATGAAATATGTTGTCAATCGTCACGATTGAACTGTTGTTGGCCGATATTTATGATGTTGCTTTGTGATTGGCTCCTGAGTTTGAATAATGTGTTCAAAATGCTTTTCAAGTGCTAACTGAAGGGATATTGCTGGTGTCTGCTACGACGAAGAAAGGAAGAGGATTTGTTGATGGATGTTGGCATCGACCAGAGAGTGTGGAGTATGATAGTATGTGATATCTGCTCGGGAGAGTGACATGTGATGGACAAAGTGGAAGCAACTCGGAAGCGATTACGATGACGACAACGGTCACCACAACTGACTGTCTTCTTTCTGATCAACAGTCCATCTGTGCTCTGCCAAATTATTTATGGTTGTACGTGTACATTATGTAAATACTTCTCCCTTATGTACATATGTGACTTTCCACATACTGAATGGGTGGGGTGGGGATGGGTGGGGATGGGTGGGATGGGGTAAGGGTCGGGAGGGTAAGGGTTGGGAGGGGTAAGGGTACGGGAGGGTTACTTATGTAAGAGTGGGGCTCCAGGGTCAATCCTGACAGCACCCACAGGGTTCCAGCTAACAGGGAGGGGACAGACAATTTTTCAGTGTGAAATTTTTGCCTTAATTTATTACAAGTGTTGTAATTGTTGATGTTGAAGCCTGATTGGGCCAGCCAGCCTGCCTGCTCGACTCAGGGCAGGTGGGATGGTCTGTGTTGTAGGTGGTTAGTATTTATGCAACAAGCCTCCAGAAAGACACTTCTCAAGCTTTCACAGAAAGCAACTAGTTGTTGGACAGGCTTATATGACATGTTCTGCCGTCACAGAAAGCTGTGAACAAGTGCACGCCTGCCTGTCTGCCTTCCTCCCTTCCTCCAGGACAGGGAACACCTATTGTAGTCAGTTCTACCCAATGTCTCAAGGGAGGGAACTCCTCCCAGCCTAAAGACCTCATTGAGACCTGGACGTTAAGGATTCAAGAGTTCTACATCCCACAGAAATACATGAACAAATGTATATACATTTTACTGAATGTTTTCGACAATTTTATGCTAATGACCTTATTATTTTAATTTGTGATTTGAGTTCACAAAGCCAATTGTAATACACAGCTTTAAAAGAGGTCTCGTTTTACAAGTTTTAAGGACATTCCATGTATCTTATGAAGAGAAACATTATTCATCTTTCTCAAATGTACATCACTTAGGTTATAAGTTATGACGAAGATGCTATTAATGTTTAACGATCTATTCTATGGAAAATATTGTACAAAACAAGAACTTCAACCCCTGGTTTGTATTCTGCTATGTGCATGTGTTGAAACAACAATCATGTGCCAATTGAAGGGCATCCTTATCAGATATTGGAAAGTACAAAATTACATTCAGTGTCTTATAATACTATTGTTCATGAACAAATTATCATATGACTTTCTGTCTACTGCTAAGTATTCTGTTCTGTACATAGCCCTATGCCCAGGATTTGCACCCAATGCCTCAAACATACGCATCACTTAAGGCTTTCCTTCCACATTAAGCTGGAATACTGTTAAAAACAATGGGAAGTCAAACTCACTTACTCAAACATACGCTACTTACTGTATATAACTAACGTTTCTGTAAGGATTATAAGACTGTTATTCCTTCTTTAGATGAGTTCTATTTTTATGGAAAAGATTATTCCTGGCCTGAGAGGTTATAAAGAATGTATAGTAAGTTATTGTTTTTTGTTTACTTGAATGCATTTGTAGGGTTTGTTTGTCTCATTTCCAAAGTTGTTGAAGTAAACACTCAGGGTATTTACATCATCACACTCTTTGACAGGATGGTTAGAGGGGTTCAGTGAGATGTTAAGCAAGATGCTGAACTACTATGGAATAAGGGTAACGTTCAATGAAATTTATGCAAATACGTTCTACCATGACATTGAAGAATGCTTGCTTCTGATTGTTTAAAATGAGGTACCCAATCGAACAAGTGTCTGTTTTGGGCCTCTAACTTAGTCTTTTTACACAAAAATGTGTATATGAATACATTGGTATACTACATATCGATCCATAAAAATCGTGGCCCAAAACATAACTATGCTAAAATGCTCAGCTTTGAATCAATAAAAATAACAGGTTTTAAATCGACAGTGAGAGTACCTCAAATTTCAAAATACAATAGGTTTATCTTAATTGTTAAGGGTCAGCATGTACGTAAGTGGTGGGGATGCCTGCTAAAGTTTTAAATATTATTTGATTCTGAAAATGCTGTTTTCAGCTGATCAGAGATAAAAATTATGTGCAGGATAAATTTGCAGAATGTTTTTTAATTCTTTTTAATTCTTTTTTTCCTCTGATATTTTGTCATGAGAACTGTCAGCATCCAGAAATATCTTGTCAGTAATGAATCTAGGTTATAACTGTGTATTGTGAAGGGTTTCAAATCCTGGGTTGAGGCGTCAAGTGCTTTCAGTTTGCTCAGGACAGGGCTGAAGGGCTCATACATTGTGGGGTCAGTTTGAGAAATTTAAGTGTAAGGTTGTTACTGAATAATCTTATCCACACTAATTAGATCTATACTCTGCCAAAAATGTTAGAGAACACACAATTTTCTCATATGACTAAAGTTAATCTGTCATGACAACATATTAACTATAGTCATATGAAAAGAAAATTGGTGTTAACTTCTTTTGAGTAGTATATTTAGTTACGAGAATAAGGTTCTTAAATTCATATACTCTCCCCTCTCACATTATTGATTGCTGTGGTTAGTTCCTGGATATAATGAATTTGTATGGGCTTACAAAATTGTTTGTTATATGTAAAGTTTGCCTGGGTCCAAATCCACAAAGTGATCTTAATATGCATATTTATAATGCCCCAGATCCACATCCTTAAGTATGCTCTAAGTGCTACATTATTACATCTTCCTGAGTCAAGGGAGTAAACTAACTATAAAAGTCCAGTTTCATCCTTTGCCAAACAAGGCTGGAATTATGGAGTTACATTGTGGCTTGACTAACGAGTCTATGCATACATAGTCCAATCAAAATCATGTAATGACATTGACATCTGGTTCATGAGTACAGTCAACTGGGTGTGGACAGATATTTTCCAAATATTTTCATGATATTAATCAGGGTGCTCAAGTGATTTGATGCACTTCGCGAATTAAGACCCGTTTTATTATATAAGAAAGATCTTGATTATCAATCAGATCGACCTGACTGCCGCCATTTTGTTTGAAGCAAAGCATGTCATATGAGAGGTTGAATCGTAATTACTCGTAATAGCCAATGGTTGAGCTATGATTAAACCACGTAATTCCAGCCAAGTTCGACAAGGGTGGAAACTGGACTTAAGTGTCAGTTAACTCCCTTGCCTCGGGAAGATACCTCGTCAATGGATCAGTGTGCACTCTTAGCACTACGGCCGTCGTAAAGTCTAAGTTAGTATGGGAGTTACGATAGTCATAGCACTAAGGTTGCTGTGTAGACTGAGGTTCTGAGCAGCATCATAAAATACCACTGGTTTGGGTTTCATCAAAGTGGTAAACGTCTGAGAACTGCATCCATTCAGGCTGACATGCCGTGAAATAACTGGAAAATACTGTTAAAAGCGGCATTTAAAAGGCATTTAACCAACTCACTCACTCAGTAAATAACTGACTTCATTATATCCAGGAGTGACTACTAGAGAGAAACAATGTGTGAAGCCCATTTCTGGTGTCCCCCGCCGTGATATTGCTGGAACATTGCTAAAAGCGGCGTAAAACAAAACTCGCTCACTCACTAGAGAGAAAAATACAAATTAACTTGTTCACATTTGCTAAAATAATTTTGATGACTACCTGACAGTATCAGCCCTAGTAATGCCTGAGTGAAACCTGTCTTCCTCCTCCTGTCAATCATCCTGACACCACCTCCAGGTCTTCATTCCTCCTCAGCATCTACTGTCTCTGTCTCTATCTCAGTCTTTCTGTGTTTCCTCCGTCACTCGGCTCTTTCAATCAGGGCAAGTCATGCCTGGCATGACGCCCTGCTTCTCGAGTAGTGTCAACTGCAGACTGGAGTGAGGCTTCTCACTCTTTGGAAATTTACATTTCTGTTGAAATGATAAATAAATTATGAAAAATATGGTTGCTTAGTGTTGTTATTTGTTTTGGGGAGTTGTGAAGTTTTCACATTTTCAGCCTCTGGTCTAGAACCACTGTAGGTTTGTGTAGCCTTAACCGTCCTTGATTAGTCAGTGTATTTTTCACCATGCTATTATGATAAATTCCCTGATCCTATAGTGGTGAATGAGTCAAGGGCGTTTATCCCAACACAACGGAGGTGTGATACACTGGATAATCCAGGATGTTATGATATGTACTCACCGCCGAAAGCAAACACGAACCCTAGAAACAGAGAGAATGTATGTACGTTAAGAGATGTTTCCAATGTGTACGAGTTACTGACAAACCTAAAAACATAACAAACAGTCAAGTGTTACCACAGTGCCTTTATTCTTATCACGATATGCTGCACATGATTTCCACACTTTACACGCTAATCCTGCACGAAACAAATGGTGCATCTTGATTCATGGATCTATGACGTCATGTGTGATGCGTTCATGAGCGTCGATTCACACATCATACCAACATGTCTGGTATTCGCGTTTATTTTGTTGGTGAGTATATATACCCTGGACCTTTTCATCACCATAGCTTTTCCATCTCTCACTAACATATCAGCACATGTACTTGACATCAACTATCAATCAAAATGCAACTTTTGAACTTGAATTTGGTATATCTACATTTGAGGTCACAGCCTCGTATGAGCAAGCTCTTTATAAATTTAATCAAATCACGACAGTTATGAATGAACTTTTAACTGGAAAAGATGTTTTCTTGAATGTTAAGTGACCAATAATTATTACAGTGGGGTGGGGTAGGGTGTCCGAGGTTTTTTATGCACTTATATACACACAATAATGGTAACATGTTTTTGCATGTACATTGGTGGTATACACAGTACTTCAGTGGCATGTATAGGGGTGGTATACACAGTACTTTAGTGGCATGTATTAGGGTGGTATACACAGTACTTCAGTGGCATGTATAAGGGTGGTTTACACAGTACTTCAATGTCATGTATAAGGGTGGTATACACAGTACTTCAGTGACATGTACAATAGGGTATACACAGTACTTCAGTGACATGTACAGGGGTGGTATACACAGTACTTCAGTGACATGTATAGCATGTATAAGGGTTGTACACAGTACTTCAGTGGCATGTACAGGGGTGGTTTACACAGTACTTCAATGGCATGTATAAGGGTGGTTTACACAGTACTTCAATGGCATGTATAAGGGTGGTTTACACAGTACTTCAATGGCATGTATAAGGGTGGTATACACAGTACTTCAGTGACATGTACAGGGGTGGTATACACAGTACTTCAGTGACATGTACAGGGGTGGTATACACAGTACTTCAGTGACATGTACAGGGGTGGTATACACAGTACTTCAGTGACATGTATAGCATGTATAAGGGTTGTACACAGTACTTCAGTGACATGTACAGGGGTGGTATACACAGTACTTCAGTGACATGTATAGCATGTATAAGGGTGGTATACACTACTTCATTGGCATGAACAAGGGTGGTATACAAAGTACTTCAGTGACATGTACAGGGGTGGTATACACAGTACTTCAGTGACATGTACAGGGGTGGTATACACAGTACCTAAACTGCATGTATGAGGGGGGTATACACCGTACTTCAGTGACATGTACAGGGGTGGTATACATCGTACTTCAGTGACGTGTACAGGGGTGGTATACATCGTACTTCAGTGACGTGTACAGGGGTGGTATACACAGTACTTCAGTGACATGAACAGGGGTGGTATACACAGTACTTCAGTGACGTGTACAGGGGTGGTATACACAGTACTTCAGTGGCATGAACAGGGGTGGTATACACAGTACTTAAGTGGCATGTACAGGTGTGGTATACACAGTACTTCAGTGACGTGTACAGGGGTTGGTATACACAGTACTTCAGTGACATGTACAGGGGTGGTATACACAGTATTTCAGTGACATGTAAAAGGGGTGGTATACACAGTATTTCAGTGACATGTAAAAGGGTGGTATACACAGTACTTCAGTAACATGTATAGCATGTACAAGGATTGTATACACAGTACTTCAGGGACATGTACAGGGGTGGTATACACAGTACTTCAGTGGCATGAAGAGGGCCGGTATACACAGTATTTCAGTGACCTGTACAAGGGTGGTATACACAGTACTTCAGTGGCGTGTATGGCATGTACAAGGGTGGTATACACAGTACTTCAGTGACATGTACAGGGGTGGTATACACAGTACTTCAGTGGCATGTACAGGTGTGGTATACACAGTACTTCAGTGACGTGTACAGGGGTGGTATACACAGTACTTCAGTGGCATGAACAGGGGTGGTATACACAGTACTTCAGGGACATGTACAGGGGTGGTATACACAGTATTTCAGTGGCATGAACAAGGGTGGTTTTCACAGTACTTCAGTGGCATGAACAAGGGTGATATACACTACTTCAGTGGCATGTATAGCATGTACAGGGGTGGTATACACAGTACTTCAGTGGCATGTATATCATAAACAAGGGTGGTATACACAGTACTTCAGTGACGTGTACAGGGGTGGTATACACAGTACTTCAGTGGCATGAACAGGGGTGGTATACACAGTACTTCAGTGACATGTACAGGGGTGGTATACACAGTATTTCAGTGACATGTAAAAGGGTGGTATACACAGTACTTCAGTAACATGTATAGCATGTACAAGGATTGTATACACAGTACTTCAGGGACATGTACAGGGTTGGTATACACAGTACTTCAGTGGCATGAACAAGGGTGGTTTTCACAGTACTTCATTGGCATGAACAAGGGTGGTATACACAGTACTTCAGTGGCATGTATAGCATGTACAGGGGTGGTATACACAGTACTTCAGTGGCATGTATATCATAAACAAGGGTGGTATACACAGTACTAGTGGCATGTATAGCATGAACAAGGATGGTATACACAGTACTTCAGTGGCATGAACAAGGGTGGTTTCCACAGTACTTCATTGGCATGAACAAGGTTGGAATACACAGTACTTCAGTGGCATGTATGGCATGTACAGGGGTGGTATACACAGTACCTCAATGGCATGTATAGCATGTATAAGGGTGGTATACACAGTACTTCAGTGACATGTACAGGGGTGGTATACACAGTACTTCAGTGGCATGTACAGGGGTGGTATACACAGTACCTAAATTGCATGTATAGCATGTATAAGGGTGGTATACACAGTACTTCAGTGACATGTACAGGGGTGGTATACACAGTACTTAAGTGACATGTACAGGGGTGGTATACACAGTACTTCAGTGACATGTATGGCATGTACAGGGGTGGTATACACAGTACTTCAGTGACATATACAGGGGTGGTATACACAGTATTTCAGTGACATGTACAAGGGTGGTATACACAGTACTCCAGTAACATGTATAGCATGTACAAGGATTGTATACACAGTACTTCAGTGGCGTGTATGACATGTACAGGGGTGGTATACATAGTACTTCAGTGACATGTACAGGGGTGGTATACACAGTATTTCAGTGACATGTACAAGGGTGGTATACACAGTACTTCAGTAACATGTATAGCATGTACAAGGATTGTATACACAGTACTTCAGGGACATGTACAGGGGTGGTATACACAGCACTTCAGTGGCATGTAGAGGGCCGGTATACACAGTATTTCAGTGACATGTAGAAGGGTGGTATACACAGTACTTCAGTAACATGTATGGCATGTACAGGGGTGGTATACACAGTAATTTAGTGACATATACAGGTGTGGTATACACAGTACTTCAGTGGCGTGTATGGCATGTACAGGGGTGGTATACACAGTACTTCAGTGGCATGAACAAGGGTGATATACACAGTACTTCAGTGGCATGTATAGCATGTACAGGGGTGGTATACACAGTACTTCAGTGGCATGTATAGCATGTACAGGGGTGGTTTCCACAGTACTTCATTGGCATGAACAAGGGTGATATACATATACTTCATTGGCATGTAGAGCATGTACAGGGGTGGTATACACAGTACTTCAGTGGCATGTAAAAGGGTGGTATACACAGTACTTCAGTAACATGTATAGCATGTACAAGGATTGTATACACAGTACTTCAGGGACATGTACAGGGGTGGTATACACAGTACTTCAGTGGCATGAAGAGGGCCGGTATACACAGTATTTCAGTGACCTGTACAAGGGTGGTATACACAGTACTTCAGTGGCGTGTATGGCATGTACAAGGGTGGTATACACAGTACTTCAGTGACATGTACAGGGGTGGTATACACAGTACTTCAGTGGCATGTACAGGTGTGGTATACACAGTACTTCAGTGACGTGTACAGGGGTGGTATACACAGTACTTCAGTGGCATGAACAGGGGTGGTATACACAGTACTTCAGGGACATGTACAGGGGTGGTATACACAGTATTTCAGTGGCATGAACAAGGGTGGTTTTCACAGTACTTCAGTGGCATGAACAAGGGTGATATACACAGTACTTCAGTGGCATGTATAGCATGTACAGGGGTGGTATACACAGTACTTCAGTGGCATGTATATCATAAACAAGGGTGGTATACACAGTACTTCAGTGACGTGTACAGGGGTGGTATACACAGTACTTCAGTGGCATGAACAGGGGTGGTATACACAGTACTTCAGTGACATGTACAGGGGTGGTATACACAGTATTTCAGTGACATGTAAAAGGGTGGTATACACAGTACTTCAGTAACATGTATAGCATGTACAAGGATTGTATACAAAGTACTTCAGGGACATGTACAGGGTTGGTATACACAGTACTTCAGTGGCATGATCAAGGGTGGTTTTCACAGTACTTCATTGGCATGAACAAGGGTGGTATACACAGTACTTCAGTGGCATGTATAGCATGTACAGGGGTGGTATACACAGTACTTCAGTGGCATGTATTTCATAAACAAGGGTGGTATACACAGTACTAGTGGCATGTATAGCATGAACAAGGATGGTATACACAGTACTTCAGTGGCATGAACAAGGGTGGTTTCCACAGTACTTCATTGGCATGAACAAGGTTGGAATACACAGTACTTCAGTGGCATGTATGGCATGTACAGGGGTGGTATACACAGTACCTCAATGGCATGTATAGCATGTATAAGGGTGTTATACACAGTACTTCAGTGACATGTACAGGGGTGGTATACACAGTACTTCAGTGGCATGTACAGGGGTGGTATACACAGTACCTAAATTGCATGTATAGCATGTATAAGGGTGGTATACACAGTACTTCAGTGACATGTACAGGGGTGGTATACACAGTACTTAAGTGACATGTACAGGGGTGGTATACACAGTACTTCAGTGACATGTATGGCATGTACAGGGGTGGTATACACAGTACTTCAGTGACATATACAGGGGTGGTATACACAGTATTTCAGTGACATGTACAAGGGTGGTATACACAGTACTCCAGTAACATGTATAGCATGTACAAGGATTGTATACACAGTACTTCAGTGGCGTGTATGACATGTACAGGGGTGGTATACATAGTACTTCAGTGACATGTACAGGGGTGGTATACACAGTATTTCAGTGACATGTACAAGGGTGGTATACACAGTACTTCAGTAACATGTATAGCATGTACAAGGATTGTATACACAGTACTTCAGGGACATGTACAGGGGTGGTATACACAGCACTTCAGTGGCATGTAGAGGGCCGGTATACACAGTATTTCAGTGACATGTAGAAGGGTGGTATACACAGTATTCAGTAACATGTATGGCATGTACAGGGGTGGTATACACAGTAATTTAGTGACATATACAGGTGTGGTATACACAGTACTTCAGTGGCGTGTATGGCATGTACAGGGGTGGTATACACAGTACTTCAGTGGCATGAACAAGGGTGATATACACAGTACTTCAGTGGCATGTATAGCATGTACAGGGGTGGTATACACAGTACTTCAGTGGCATGTATAGCATGTACAGGGGTGGTTTCCACAGTACTTCAGTGGCATGTATAGCATGAACAAGGATGGTATACACAGTACTTCAGTGGCATGAACAATTGTGGTTTTCACAGTACTTCATTGGCATGAACAAGGGTGCTATACACAGTACTTCAGTGGCATGTATAGCATGTACAGGGGTGGTATACACAGTACTTCAGTGACATGTATAGCATGAACAAGGGTGGTATACACAGTACTTCAGTGGCATGAACAAGGGTGGTTTCCACAGTACTTCATTGGGATGAACAAGGGTGCTATACACAGTACTTCAGTGGCATGTATAGCATGTACAGGGGTGGTATACACAGTACTTCAGTGGCATGTATAGCATGAACAAGGGTGGTATACACAGTACTTCAGTGGCATGAACAAGAGTGGTTTCCACAGTACTTCATTGGCATGTACAGCATGTACAGGGGTGGTATACACAGTACTTCAGTGGCATGTAAGCATGAAGAAGGATGGTATACACAGTACTTCAGTGGCATGAACAAGGGTGGTTTCCACAGTACTTCATTGGCATGTACAGCATGTACAAGGATTGTATACACAGTACTTCAGTGACATGTATGGCATGTACAGGGGTGGTATACACAGTACTTCAGTGACATATACAGGGGTGGTATACACAGTATTTCAGTGGCATTTACAATGGGGGTATACACAGTACTCCAGTAACATGTATAGCATGTACAAGGATTGTGTACACAGTACTTCAGTGGCGTGTATGGCATGTACAGGGGTGGTATACACAGTACTTCAGTGACATATACAGGGGTGGTATACACAGTATTACAGTGACATGTACAAGGGGGGTATACACAGTACTTCAGTAACATGTATAGCATGTACAAGGATTGTATACACAGTACTTCAGTGGCGTGTATTGCATGTACAAGGGTGGTATACACAGTACTTCAGTGGCATGAATAGGGGTGGTATACACAGTACTTTAGTGACATACAGGTGTGGTATAAACAGGACTTCAGTGACATGTACAGGGGTGGTATACACAGTATTTCAGTGACATGTACAAGGGTGGTATACACAGTACTTCAATACAACATGTATAGTATGTACAAGGATTGTATACACAGTACTTCAGTGACATGTACTGGGGTGGTATACACAGTACTTCAGTGACATGTACAGGGGTGGTATACACAGTACTTCAGTGGCATGTATAGCATGTACAGGGGTGATATACACACTTCTTCATTGGCATGTACAGGGGTGGTATACACAGTACTTCATTGGCATGAACAAGGGTGGTATACACAGTAATTCAGTGGCATGTATAGCATGTACAGGGGTGGTTTTCACAGTACTTCATTGGCATGAACAAGGGTGATATACACAGTACTTCAGTGGCATGTATAGCATGTACAGGGGTGGTATACACAGTACTTCAGTGGCATGTATAGCATGAACAAGGATGGTATACACAGTACTTCAGTGGCATGAACAAGGGTGGTTTTCACAGTACTTCATTGGCATGAATGAGTGAGTGAGTATGGTTTTACGCCGCCTTTAGCAATATTCCAGCAATATCAGGGCGGGGGACACCAGAAATGGGCTTCACACATTGTACCCATGTCGGGAATCGAACCGTGGTCTCATTGGCATGAACAAGGGGTGGTATACACAGTACTTCAGTGGCATGTATAGCATGTACAGGGGTGGTATACACAGTACTTCAGTGGCATGAACAAGGGTGGTATACACAGTACTTCAGTGGTATGTATAGCATGAACAGGGGTGGTATACGCAGTACTTCAGTGGCATGTATAGCATGAACAAGGGTGGTATACACAGTACTTCAGTGGCATGAACAAGGGTGGTATACACAGTACTTCAGTGGCATGTATAGCATGAACAGGGGTGGTATACACAGTACTTCAGTGGCATGTATAGCATGAACAAGGGTGGTATACACAGTACTTCAGTGGCATGAACAAGGGTGGTTTTCACAGTACTTCATTGGCATGAACAAGGGTGGTATACACAGTACTTCAGTGACATGTACACTGTGCTTATCGTAAGAGGAGACTAACAGGATCGGGTGGTCAGGCTTGCTGACTTGGTTGAAGCATGCCATCGATCCCAATTGTGTGGATCGATTCTCATGATATCAATCAATGGATTGTCTGGTCCAGACTCGATTATTTACAGACCGCCGTCATACAGCTGGAATATTGTTGAGTGTGGCGTTAAACAACAAAGAAACATCATGGCATACATCAACACACAGGAAGACTCAGTTGATATTGTTTGATGTAATTTATTTAACAAAGGAAATATAAGTATCAATCACATATGTACAAGTCAAACTGTAAGTGTTACATCACAGCTTAATAGAACCAGTAATCTGAAACCATTTCTCAAAACGAAGGTAAACAACAACTGAAGGCATTAATCACAACTGTTTAGTTGCTATAGATAAAAACAACTCCAAGGTTTTGGTGGAAAATGTAAAGCCTCGAGCATGGGTAGATCCAGCATTTATAAAAGGGAGGGGTCCAAATTATCAAAACCCTCTCTTAGATAATTTTACTGATTACAACATACATTTGGTCTTCAAAAGGAGTGGGTGGGTGGGGGGAGTACTGACCCATATCTGGATCTGCCCGTGGTAAGCGAGGGAAAAGTCTGCAGATACCAAGTACCTCCAAGCAGGTCTTACAATTCAAATGAAAAACCTCTCAGCAGGTCTCACTTGAACGTTTCACCTCTCATAAGGTTGCTATGACACAGTCATTTTTTTTAACCCCCCATGTTTATCATATACCACAATTTGAAAACAAAAGATGATTGGAATGCGAAATGTTTGTTGCCACATCTGCAGGTGACCTCCAGTAGACACATACTTCAAAGCCTATGTTTATACACTGTACATTACGTGACAACATTTCTCTATTATTTGTTTGTTGTTTAACGCCGCACTCAGCAATATTCCAGCTATATGAAGGCGGTCTGTAAAGAATCGAGTCTGGACCAGACAATCCAGTGATTGACATCAAGAGCATCGATCCACACAATTGGGATCGATGACATGCACCAACCAAGTCAGCGAGCCTGACCACGCGATCCCGTTATCTCTATTTCTCTATTAGGAGAGATAACGAAAATGTATGTTGCCATGACGGCAGGGTATATTATTTCTAGTTATACACGTTATTGACCAATAAAATTCAAGCATTTTACGTGTAAGATGATATAATTGTCGTCGTCCATCCTTTGACAAACAAGATAATGGTTGCTTGTAAAGATGCTAAAATCACTTATTTATTTCTCATAATTGGCTCACCTAACACTATTGCATTGACTTAAATCAAAAGTCGTGAATGCTATACATAAATATCACACAAATATAATATTCTATTAAATTTGCTACATAAATATTGACCTTATTTCTGGGCCATTCTGTCACATTGTTACCCTGTGATCAGTACATTGTTAATGATATGTAATAAACACAATATAAAAAACAATCATAGATTTATAGCCCCTCAAAGCAAATCATATCACAATCAATTGACACCAGTGTGAATTCTCACAGACCTTGAGCATGTTGAGGCTCCTATAAGCCTTGTTATACAACTCCACTTTTGACAAGATAATTCATAGATAATGGAAATATGTACCAGCATATATAATAAATTGAAAGATCTTGAAATGAATCTAAAAAATATGACAAAGCTCAAAGGAATTTAGAATACTATTTGTATGATAACTCCCAACCAAGTCATATTCAGTACCCACCTAGGCACCCAAAATGTCCTTATCACACATATTCATGGAATATATTTTTAGTTGAAAAGAAAATCAGCCACATTTATTGAATGTCTGCACACAGCTAATGGATGATATTTTCAGAGAAGCAACTCCTCTGCTATCACCACTTCTCAAAATATTCCATGTTACACTGGTCCCGCCATTCAATATGGAACATGCATCCTGGTACTGGTTACCGTGCTGGTGGTGATGGTGGCTGTGTTTCACAGGTCCTATGTCACATATTTTAAAGCAAACGAATGCTGAACTGAAAAAAGTATACATGCTGTTCACAGAAGGGTTCCGCCTTCTAAGGTCCTTTCAACATGTCTAGAGGTGAGATCAAAGGAAAACGCTACAACCATGATGCAATCTCTGTTTATGGTTGTAAAAAGCACTCTCACATGTGTAACCATGGTGATGATGATAATGCCACTGGATACGTTATTGGAGTACTTGAATATGTGTAACTCCACTACCTGAAGAGTAAACGAACATGTGTAACTCCACTACCTGAAGAGTAATCGAACCCTGGCCTTCTGCGTGACGAGCGAACGTTTTAACCACTAGGCCTCCCCACCGCCCCTAGTTATATTACAGAGTGTCATGTGGGAGGAAATCTCTAAGTAATGTGGGTCTTAGATGTTTACAACTTGGGTAATCCCACAAGCATTGTTATGATTCTGACAAACCTAGAAACATAATCCGGGCAAATCTGGATTCAAACCCATGATACATGTAATAGGTTTCTGGCATGCCTAAGGGACACAACTCAGTGAATTATGCCACCTTCTGGGATGTGATTATACATCGAGATATCAATGTACTATCAGTAATATTTTATGTCAATGATACAAATTTACTGCCACAGAAATGTCATTATTCCTTAAGGTTACTATGGTCAAGATGGACAATGAGAAGGCAGAAAGTTCAACTTTAAATGTCTAATTGACATGATTGATCAGCCTAGTTTGTTTTTAACTTTAAATCGATTAATTGAAGGTCAATGCAGGTAATGTTTATTCATACATATACAGAATAATTAATATTATTCCTAATCAATATATAGATATATTGTGATACTTTTATGTGGATAAATCAATACTAAAAATTCCAATCAATGACACCCCCAGGTTTTACGACTGTGCAACCTGTGCCACATTCCCATGATGCAATACAACAGGTGATGGATGTTGAGTCATGCAATACAAGTTTGGTTTGTTTGTTGCAATATTCCAGCTATATGACGGCAGTCTGTAAATAATCGCGTCTGGACCAGACAATCCAGTGATCGACATCATGAACATCGATCCACACAAGTAGGATCGATGACATGCATCAACCAAGTCAGCAAGCCTGACCACCCAATCCCGATAGTCACCTTTTACAACAAACATACTCGCCTTTGCAACACAAGGGGCACTGTTACATCCCTAATAGCAAGTATGCTAACCATGTTGGATTTAGCATGCTTAAATCTGGGTGCTGTCATAAGTGGCGACATAACATATTTACTGCAGAATAAGAATAAACTGTTTTTCATATGATGGAGACAAGTTTTAATTTGTAAAAGAGTGAAAAGATCGCTGCCATCAAGCAATTAACAAAGTCATAGTCAATCTCACTGAAAGATCTGAGGATATCCCATTATGTCATAGAAGGTGACTATACTTGTTGCAAGAGGCGACTAACCATGCTAATGGGATTAGGTGGTCAAGTTCATTTAAGTGGTTGATGCATGTCATCGTGTCCCAATTGCATACTGGATTGTCTGGTCTAGACTTGATTATTTTCAGACCCCCATTCATTCAGCTGGAATAGTGCTGAGTGCAGTGTTAAACAAACAAACCAACAGTAAAGCTTATTGATCCCTTGTCAGTCATGATTCCTTCAGACTCTGTATCGTTAGCTTGAGACTGAGCATGCTTAGAGGTATTGTTTATTGCTGTCAAATTCAAGAACTGGCTTTCACAAAATCATATTTGAACAAAAGGGTAATATTGTACAATACGATAAACATTTCAAACACGTTGTGTTAAGGATTACACTACTCAACTTCTGATAGGGATACTGAGAAGTCTCATACTACTGGTAGTCTTCAGGGCAGCTAAACCAATATGTGTTTTCATTTCGGATAACGTCAAATGAAGCAGACAATCAGCCACTTCCACAGCAATATTGAATGCCATTTGTGTTCCAAACGGGACATGCTATACACTCAGAATAACTATACCAAAAGTTGAGTGGAAATATATACTACTTTAAACAAATTAAAGAGCACCCACAATTGGAAGGCTGTGTGTTGCAACAGTCATAAGAAAAATTGGGTATTCTTTAACTTCCTCTGAGTAGTATATAACAAAAATCAAGGATCCCAACAACATAACACTAACAGCATCATGAGCATGACGAGTAAGCAAAAAACACAATATCGCAATTGGGCAAAAAACCTCTGAAATGAAAAGTTGAATATTTCGAAAGAACTAAACTTGAGTCAATGATTCCTCACACTCAAAATCTGTCCTATTCACACATTTGTTAAGTTTAAAACAATCACATGCAATAAACAGGTATATTTGCCATTGCATAAATGTCAGTACTTCATGACCATGAGGTATTGCTCCATCTTCACGTCATCTCAAGGAATAGTTCCATATGGCACTTTGCAGTGTAAGTTCGACACAGAGACAATCACTCACATCCTTGGGACAACACAGGCTCACTGCTTTTGTCACTGACACTTCAAAATATGTTATTCCCAATCCCCAGCGGAAAGAGATAATTACGTTTCAGGTCTGACGTTGGGAGTCGGTTGTAGCAGACATTGTCTTTCTGGTTGAAATGGAAATGACTCTTATGGAAATGTGCAGTGGTAGTCAAGACCTCAGCCTCACTGTCCTTATATGCTGCGATAAAGTTTGTGGAAAAATCCTCATGTCGCACTTCAAGACTGTTCTCAACCCACTCCATTTTGACATCGGAGAGCAACCGTGTGCCACGGCCCGTCTTCACTTCTTTCATTCTCCGTTTGGTTTTGTCCATCACATTGGAAAACTTCTCCCCATCTGACTTTGTCGGGGTAACAAGGGTGACCTTGAACCCTGTTCCCTTGTTGCGTATCATCAATAACATGACTTGCAAAAGGCGTTCGGAGTCTATCTTGGGCGTAACCACGTAAACACAGGCTCCAACCCCACACCAGTCGTCGATCAGACTTTTCCATACACGCATGATGAAGTCATGCCCCATAATTCCTCCACCCTCGGGGATCATATCCAACAAATCTTGTACCTGCAAATAAGTTGGTATAAAATTGAGTTATTTCAAATTTTCCTTGCAACAGCGAGTGATGAAAAAACGAACTTGTATTCAAAGACATGAAATAAACTACCATTTCTCCTTATACCATGCATAAGGTACAAGAAATGCAACATTGTATCTGACCTGGTACATATTGTAATATAATTAGTCATTCCTGTCTAGCCATGTAAACTGCAACAGTATGTATCCAACAGGCAGTGTGTTTTATTTGTTTAACGCCGCACTTAGCAATATTCCAGCTATTATGACAGTGGTCTGTAAATAATTGACTCTGGATCAGACAATCCAGAGATTGACATCATGAGCATCGATCTACAAAATTGGGATAAAATGACATGCATCAACCAAGTCAGCGAGTCTGGTCACCCGATCCCTTTAGTTACGACAAGCATGGGCTGCTGAAAACTTATTCTACTCTGGGTCTTCACGGGTATTTTAGTCAGAGTGATATGTGCGATTCTATCCTGACTGAATACATGTATACCCCCAAAAATAACAAACAATATCAAGGGTTGCTGAAGACCCATTCTAACCCAGATCTCCACGAGTGGTCTTCAGCAAACCATGCTTTTCGTAAGAGGCAACCAACTGTATTGGATGGTCAGGCTCGCTGACTTGGTTGATGCATGTAATCGTATTCCAATTACGTAGATCGAGGCTCATGTCAAGTACCGGAACGCAGTTCTAGTCCAGATGTGATTATTTACATACCACAGTTACAATGCTGTAATATTGCTGAGAGCGGCATTAGACAACAAACTGCTCTAACCTAACAATCATTTAACATAAACCCTTTGATATGACATAACCATTATATACTCCCATTCATAATAATTATAACAATCACAGTACTTGCCTCTTCGTCATCTTTATTGAGCTGGAGGAATCGTGTGACGGAACTCTCCGACGCTTCAGTTAACATTTCCACGTTGTCGTTGCCATGTTCAAGAAGACTGTTGAAGTTCTCAATGAACCAATTCCAGTGGTTCTTGCCGGTGACTTTCAAAATACCATTTGCCTTGTTCAACTTTAAGCTGACTCCATGTACCGGTTTCAGTTTGATAATGTCTCTTTTCTCGGAACATGTGACGTCGGGATAGACAACTTGGAAGATGTCGATCCACCATGCTGCGATTTCCCGATGTGACGATGTCACAACGATCTCGTTTCCTTCATCAAAGAAGTCAATGTCACGGGCGGTTGGTGTTCCCCAAATTTCTGCCAAAACCCTTTTCCTTTCCTTCTTCGACATTTTCTTCTCAATTTATAGTATATATTTCTGTTGACAAATCTATTCAACGTGTACACATAAACACTATCTTCCAATCGATGGATTTCCGACTTTTGATCACCCCGCCTTCTCACTCACTCCAATGTGCCTATAGCTGCTGTTTACCTGTGATTGGGTTTTACCTGTTGACAAACGACATTGTTCTAAGGTATACAATTAGTGATTAAGACAACACGCGGAGGTATTTGCTTGATACAATTGTAATTCCGGTTTGTCCTGATATGAGTAGTCACGTCTGTGTAATGGCGACATGACGCAGTATTGTTTATTGTTCGCGGCTTCTGATTGGTTTACCTAGGAAAACTAGCCAATCAGTGAGCTCTATTAATGCAGGTAAAGCAAAATTGCAAGGTGTGACTAGTCTATAAATAGTAACAAATATGTCAAAGATGACGTCATATAAACAAAAAAAGACTCCTAATAATATTGAGCATGTTTCACAAGTGAAAGGAAATATAAGACGAATAAACGTTTTTACAACTACAAAACATTATATATGACAAAATATATTAACAAAGTTTAAACTTTATTTCTTTTGATGTCATTTGTGCTAAGAACAGTCTTTCAAAACGTGATTTCATGAGTTTGTTTTTAATATCGCTTTGTACTATTTAAAATACCTTTTAAAATAAAATACTATGAAGAACATAAAGTAAACATTATAAGTTTCTTCGATACGTTGACTTAGTTTCCATTGACTTATATATTTAAGTTTAAGTGACTGCAAATATGAGGAAATGAAGTAATTGTCGAGTGTTCGCTCGTCACGCTGAAGAACCAGGTTCGATTCCCGATGTAGATACAGTCAATACAATGTGTGTAATCCATTCTTGGTGTAACCTGCTGTGAAATTTGTTGTTTTAATCGCCGTAGATCTCTATCCACCCACTCCAAATTGCCATAGGCTACTTTCTCCTGCCTAACCTCGGGAAAACCATATTGACGGCCTCGCCGACACCAGCATCGTGTAAGCGGCATTATAAACCTATCATGGTGTTGTAACCATCTCCCAGACGACCTTTCTTTTGTCATGTTTGTAGTAAGACCCATCAGCAGGTTTTACAATTGCTCCTCAGGTTTTACAATTGCAATTGTAAAACCTGGGGAGCAATTTTTAGCAACTTCATCATCTGACAAAGGGTCGCCAGAGACCATATAATAATCTATTATATGGTCTCTGGGGTCACCAAAACGGAAACAAAAGTCATCCCCATCCTTTTCTACAGAATTTTCATCAATTAACTTACTTTGAGTAAGGAAAATATCGTCATCGTCAGACATCCTCTCTTGTGAACAGTCAACGACACAATGCCATGTGGTACGACGCACGCGGTTCTTTCTGCACGTACAGCCCTCTTCTGCACGTGCAGTCCGCGCAGCGGCCCGCGATAACAACTGTTATAAAGCGTGTCTCGTTATACCGCGCTTATTTGTGACCCATATACCGCGTAAATATAAGCTCCTATAGTTTATAAGTTGGACCTATATGACTGCGGTTTGTAAATAATCGATCTTGTACCAGACAATCATGAGCATTGATCTACGAAATTGGGATACGATAACATGCATCAACCAAGTCAGGGAGCCTGACCACCCGATCCCGTTTGTCGCCACTTACAAGCATAGGTTGCTGAAGACCAATTCTAACCAGGATCTTTACAGGAGTTTGAACTGTTTGAATGTCGTAATTCTAGGTTAAAACATGGAATTTTTTTTTTCGTTTTAGTGCTAAGATCACTTGTGGAACATGGTCAAGATTGACCTTCGCGAAGTTTCTTTGTATTTGTGGCGTTTTTACATAATTCGATCAGGAAAGACAACCCGTATTTCCTGGTGTTCTACTAATACTCCTAGTTCAAAGCGGAGTAATACACAACTCACTCTTCGTTTACGGCTTGTATTATTAGCGGACATGGTTTGCCAAGTCGTCTTAGGCGCATCAATTCACGGTGCAGAGTTGCGTCCCCCTGGGCACGCCAGAAACGTATGACCGTGAGTTCGAATCCCGGTTCGCCCCGATAGTGTTCCTGATTGTCTACACCATACCCGAGCTCGTGGGTTTCATCTGGGACCTGCATCACTTTGGGCTTTCCTCCCAAATTAGGCTGACACACCGTGATATTTCCAGAATACTATTCAAAGCGGCGTTAAACCCAACTCACTCACTTTTGTATTAGTGACTTAATAATACATTCCCGCTTGGTGGGAGCACGTTAGTGCGAAGTAAACTTCATAAACAAATGCCAAATATTACTTTAGGTACGAATTTAAATAACAACATTTATCATTCCTCTCCCGGTGAACACGGTCTCAGACTCATATGGGTGCGTAACGTATATTGATGCATCGTACATGATCGAAGAGAATGTAAATACCGCATACTGAAAAACAATTGTTAAAGGCTTTAACTGCGCTTCATTTAGTTCGGTTCCAATTCAATTAAGCGCGGTTAAATATTCGGTAGCCTTGCTCTAGCTTGAAAACACTGTTTGTTTGCTTCCCAATTCATACCTTAATATTATTGAAATACAGACAAGTTCATAAATCTTCCCAGCCATTCTTACATGGCTGACCGTCTGATTATAGAAGTAATAAAATTGCCATGAGCAAGTGCTCTTAAACTTGTATTGACTTGCAATATATTTATTAAAAGTCAACGAGACCTCAGATTTTAAATCTAGAGAAACCCTGAGACAGACATCATTATACACCATCTTCCCGGGGCAAGGGCGTTAACTGACTATACAAGTCCAGCTTACACCCTTGCCGAACCAGGCTGGAATTTCCAGGCTCGATCGTTGCGCCACCAGTGGCTATTACGAGTTATGTCCCTTCTATGTTCCTCCTATTGACCAATCAGGTCCATCTTTCATATCACTTGCATTTGCTTCAATCAAAATGGCGGCGCCCAGTCAAGACGATCTGCTCAATAATCAAGATCTATATTATTATAAAACAGGTCTTACCAAGCGAAGTGCATCAAATCACGTGAGCACCTTAATAAAAGCATGAAAAAATTGCAAAATATCTGTCAACGCCCAGTCGGCGGTACACATGCTTTGCAAATCCTGCAGTCGACCGAAATCAGCACATGAAATCCATTTTGTTCAGGAACCGGATATCTTGTTCATTAAGCGATTTTGATAGGACTATGCATAGACCCGTTAGTCCAGCCAAAATGTAACTCAATAATTGCAGCCTAGTTCGGCAAAGGTGGAAACTGGACTTTTATAGTCAGTTAACTCCCTTGCCTCGGGAAGATGATTATACACCATGAAGAATGTCCCGTGTGTATCCGCGAGTGTTTTCTGACAATTCAACTTTCTTGTGTCCGCCCGTGTTTTGTGACTTTCTTGTGTCCGGGCGTGTTTTCGAGAATTAAACTTTCTATCGTTATCATTAAAAGATGAAACGATGGGAAGCTCAACTTCGTTTTCTCCAAGTTTAATTAAGGAAGATATAAAAACTGTCTAAATATGTTGGATTTCAGGGCCATAGGAGCCATTTTGAGGCGGTATGGCTCTAAAAAAAAGTCCTTTTGGTAGAATGCTCAATACATTGTTAGTGTATACTTACCTTTATTTCACTAATGGTAACACAATTTATATCTAATTATACTGTTATTTACTGTTTTATTAATATCTATGCATTTTGTTTAGTGCAAACAGTGCATGAGTGGATGTGAGTGTGATTGAATGTCTGTGATAATTCCAATGTAACAAAAGTCCGAGTCCATAATATCCATACCCCTAACATCAAAACTGTTAATATCAACGTGCATAACAATAGCTTCCTTGGAGAAGACCCCTATACATCCGGGCGGTTTGGGAGGATTCCATCTGCGCAGGTGCATACTCATGCGATCTATTGTCATCTAATCACCATGCATGAGGAATTAATTACCGTGTGTGAATAGCGTCCAGTGAGCTGATGACCACAGAGTGGACATCATTAACTGTCGCCTCCTGCCAATGCCACTCTGGAACACAAACAAAACCAAATCACAATACAGTGACTCTAATAATACCGTATTTCCTGGATAAAAACGCCGGGACTCGAATAAAAGCCGAGCTTCGATTAAACGCCAGGTATAGTTTTCATGCATGGGATTCTTCCCATTATTGTCTTTGCATAACGATCGATCGACCGCTAAACAGAAGCATTTTTAATGAACTTTCAAACTACGGTACCGAAGATGAGCCTGAGCTAATCTTATTACAGTAAACTACGGTTATAACGAACACGGTTATAACGAACTGACGGATATAACGAACTTACTTTTTTGGTCCCGACTATTTGCTGTAGTTATGCTGTATATATGCTTATAACGAACTACGGTTATAACGAACTAAAATAAGTAGTCCCTTTGAGTTCGTTATAACCGTACTTTACTGTAAGTCGGAAATTGAAATTATACGCCGGACCTCAAATAAACACATGGGGTAATGAATGTCTGAAAGAAATATATAGACCCGGGCGTTTAATCGAGGAAATGTGGTAAATCCTTGAGTTCCTTCATTGAAGACAACCAGGATGACCCTGTCCAATAGCCGTATTGAAATTGGTTGTTACTTGTGCCTCCAAAACCTTGTCCACACAAGTAATTATGGCAGGTAGACACGCAGCCATTAGGAAAAACTAATAAACCATCTGAATTCTAAGGGGAAATAATTGGTTTCTTGCGTTTAGTTGCGCTAATGTGAAAACGATATGAGAGAAAACTTATTTCAGTAGATCAAAGGTGGAATAAACAGTTATCAATGTACAGTAAAGTACGGTTATAACGAACTCAAAGGGACTACTAATTTTAGTTTGTTATAACCGTAGTTCGTTATAGGCATATATACAGCTTAACTACAGCAAATAGTCGGGACCAAAAAAGTAGGTTCGTTATATCCGTCAGTTCGTTATAACCGTAGTTTACTGTATACCTTTGTCACTGCTGTGGGAAAGGAGTTTTGTCTCGTTTTCAGCTTGTGCGAGTTTGGGGCGTTTGGTCCACAATATAAAGCCTGCATGGCCTGAGGCTTAACTGACCATATATATATATATAAAATAGTTCGGAATAAATCGCAAAAAACAATGAAGAAGAAAGTGTGCTGTATTTGTTATATGAGAGTTACGTCATGATGCACAGACGTCATGGCGCTGTTCCAAGTTCCAATTATCCTCTGTAACATCGTTCTTTCATTACCGTCAAGCAAGAACTGATTAATTTTCGGTGAAATAGTTTCTTTAATCTAGTCTCATATTTGAATGTTATTGCGTTGGAAGAAATACGGAAGATGATGTCAACCATCTCTCATGCTGCAGGCTAATCCCAAACTTATAGCTAAAATGGATAGAATTATCATTAAACCGCCCGCATGTTATCAGAAATGAGCGGGCCACTGCACATTGATATCGCCCCCATATTGCTTGACGACGGGCCATTATCAGGCCCGTTGTTAGGTGACGTATTGGGATAGGGAAAGATGACGTCAAAGTTGAATAGTGACGTCATCGGGTTTGTTCTATGACGTTTCCATATTTGTAAAAGTAGGTCAGTGACATTCGTGTTGATTGCAGTAAATGTTTCAAAACCGAAATTGTTGTTTCTTTTTATTTGATAACAAATTCCATCCATTTTAGCTATAATAACGGTAACGCTATTTTTCAGGGCATTGTCATTTGCAGAAGCCTTCGGTCTTTTAAACTGCCCTCCTTCGTCGGGCAGTTAATGGAAGACCTCGGGCTTCTGCAAATGATAATGCCCTGAAAAATAGCGTTGCCCTTATAATATTCAAACAGCTGTGTCCGTGCCACAGCAACCACCAAATTGTCTGAGGCGGGCGCTGGTAGAGTACTTTATTACACTACGTGCACGTGGGGGCAGGGCAAGTACAATTCGTGCCCAGACCGTAAATATTTATTACCCACAGGGTTAGAAAGAACCGAGTTCATAATATAAGTATCGACATTCGCATATGGGGCAAATATCACTTCATGCGCGCCAGTAATATTGTTTACGTGATCGGGATGGCATTACTGACGTTATTCAATTCTTACTGTGACGTAAGGTAGGAATGACGTCACACTAGAAACGACGTCATAGCTGAAGATGTCCTCCTACAATATTGTGGTTTTCTATGATATGAAGGCGGTCGTGATTAGTGCATTTTTCTAAAGGGGAGGTTAATGGGATTGAGAAATAATGGGCAATGAAGAAATTCTTCCACTTGCAGTTACACACTCGCTCTCGCTCGGGAAATACAATAATTCTGACACTATTTTCGTAAAATTAGTATGACGCACAAGCAAGGGTAACTCTTTGGTGTTAGCAAATATATTGAGCGGCATGGGGTGAGTCCAGTGTTCTGAGTGGGTTGTTGATGTGAATTACGTATTCACCGACAACAGTCTTTAAAACAAAATTTGGCGCTGTATATGCTCAGGCAGTTTCTTTACACCGTAATGCTTCACTCGAACATGTGACAGGCATTGACAGCATATAAGCACGGCAACTTGGAAAGCTAACATGAGGTGGGCATCCCTAAAGAAAACTAAGCAAGCTTTGCAAAGCTTTCGTTCTAAACCGAACGTCACCATTATGACGTCATATCACACATTGTGACGCAAATGATGTGACGTCACAGTCGTATATAGAAAAGCGCCAAATGCCAAGCTCTCTGTTGTCCCCAAAACTTAAAATACTCTCTCTTTGTTGATTTCTATCGTTTTTTTCTGCACGAAATGTATTGCCACACATCTTTTGAATTTTGAATTTTGCAATTTGTAAGCTTTATTTGTAGGTATAATTTTTTAAATACGCCGACCGACAATGATTGAAAAAAGTTCTATTCTATGAATATTAGCTTCCGCAGTGATGCGGCCGTTAAACCAGCTGTTTTAATCAGAGGGGGTTTATTGTGATTTAATAGCCTCTGATTGACCAATCAGAATCGAGTAATTTCCAAATTCATGGTAGAATCTGTGATAACATGAATATTACGTGATATACAGTCCAAATCAGCGTAAGACCCATGTTCACTTACTCACTCACACTCAGTGCCGTCTGTTTCGAAGTACCTATGTATGATTAATCGAGATAGACATTCCATTTACTTACAATGAGTTGCCTACAACTTCTTTGCGCGAAAGTCAGCATTACCCCTCCACCTATACCACGGCCAGTCACAGGTCCCCTGATCTTTATAGTCCGCACCACAATAATCATGGACCCTCACAGAGCTTGCTTACGTATAATGAGTGTACTGTATTTCCTCGATTAAACAGGACGATGGGGTAGCCTGGAGGTTATAGTGTTCGCTCGTCACGCCGTAGGTGTATGTTTGATTCCCCACATTTTTAAAATACGTGAAGCCCATTTCTGGTGTCTCCCGGTCGTGAAATTGCTGGAATAATGCTAAAAGGGGCATAAAATCATACTCACTCATAGATTTAAACGCCGGGGTCTCGATTAACGCCTCCTGGTGGTGTCAGAAGTCCTCCACAGCAGAAATGACGACATTGTCATTTGAATAATGACTATCAGACAGTTTGGGAAGTATGGAAGAGGCGGAAATTTGACATCGCCTTTCCTGTCATGTATTTGATCAACATTTACCTTTGTGGTGGTAGTTGAATCTCGTTCTCTCTCCCAAAAACATAGATAAATAAAATAAATTAAAACAAATGCAGAATTGGGGTTCCAACAATATTAAAAGCATGTGTGGCAATAAGTTTTAAGTAAAAAATCACGATCGAAATCAAGGAATCATATACTAGTATCTATTTCACGACAGTGAGCAATGTTTTTTTCTCATTTTGAGACATTTAAAACATGTTTTTATACAAGAAAAGTATATTCACTAGAGTTGAAAATTATCGCCTTTTGTATTATTTCTAACACATTTCTTTTACAGTGGAGTTTCTACTTCAGGGTTACAGGACATGCATTAGACTAACCCAAGCTAAGCTAACTTTTAAACAACATAACTATATACTAGTATATATGACTATATATCATATATATATAATATATATTTATATCCTGGAAATTCGGTATATTTTGAGTTTGATGAGTTTTTTTGTCAGTCGCAGCAATGGATTCCTTTACGTGCAAAAAATCCCCAAATCGATCGTTAGGTAGTAATAGCTCTTTGTGATTTTAGAGTTAATAGGTTTTCGTAGTAGCTTCCTGTAGAATAGTTTCCTGTGAAGCTCATTGGAAATTAGCCAAGGATTCCCCAATGTGCTTTGCGCACGCATCCCGTGTCGATGTCAACATTGACAGGTCATCAATCAAAATGGATGTCGGTGCAACAGGATGTATAACAGACTTTGGCAGATAAATATAGTAAGAACATATTTCCAATACACAGGCGCAAAAATACAATATCCGCCCATGATATGATCAGAAAAAAGGTTACATGCAGTTTTTCTAGTCCAGAGTGAGTGAGTGTGTGAGTGTGTGAGTGTGTGAGTGAAGATTAGGGTGCAAATGGGTGGGTGAGTGAGTGAGGTTAGCGCCGCTTTGAACAGCATGCTGGATATATTATCCCGATGTGTCAGCTTCAGGTTGGAGGAAAACCTGATGTGATACAGAAGTTGAACGTTCATACATCCCTGCTATGTCCATATACAAGTTGTATATAGAGACCACCAGTCTGAGGACCCATGCTCACTTTCTCAACCATGGCCATACCATGAGTCACGTGATCATACCTTCGCCATAGAGATAGCACAGTGACGTGATTACACCGTTGCCTTAGCGATACCACTCACGTGACGATGCTTTCGACATAGAACCATAATAATTATGTGACGTTAGCTTTGTCAATAGCGATGCGATTTCTCCAAGTGACCATATACTTATACTTTTGCCATGGGTTTTTTTCAATTAAATTATCGCAAATGTTCGTAATACCTAAATATTTTTTCAGTAAACCTTTTGATTTTGTATATTTATCTTTTTTTAAATAACACGTGAATTCCCGTCTTCGGTTGCTTTGTCTTGAAACCTTTCTTCAATCTGTGTAACCTAACAATAGAGGAAATAATATACTAAATTCTTCGCCATTGTAAGCGACAGTGTATAGTAGGAGTATTATATTATAGTATGTGGGTTAGAGTGTGTGATGTACACACAACGTGGTATATTGTATTGTCGAGTATTGTTCTGTAATTTTATAATGTCTTCTTGTTTTTAAAATAAAAAATTTAAACGCCCGATTGATGTCATCTCAGACCATAATATAATTAAAAAATCATTTTACCTATTTCAGCAGGACTTTACTAAAAACGAGAATATAATAAGAGTTACGTCTCACACTCATGCACACGCTCAGATAAAAATAGGTGATAATTGTTCCCCTCGTTTAGTGTTTAATCAGTGACAGTTATAGGTAATTACTGTTATCCAAATAATCCGCGTTCAACTATCCGTTAATTGCAAGGTACGACAAACAATATCCAATTAACCGCGGTGTCGCTAATTAGCGCTGCAACCAGCACCTGTCGCGGCCACCCTTCTGTGGCCTATTCATCTAGTCTAATATCGCTTTCAATCTGTTGATTGCGTACTGAAAAGCATCAAATCGATCCAGTTTGCCCGCGGATGTACATTCTGGTTTGATGTGGATGGGTTTGCTATGGTCCATATAAAGTGACGCATCACATCAGACGGCGCACATGCTGCACGTGCACATCCCGTGCTGCACGCTTGTCACTCATCCGGGATCTGTTGTAAGGGTGCTGTTCATTTCGCCTTGCAACAGACAACTTTTCTCAATACAGGGCAACGTTTTAGGAAGAAAACATAAAACTGGGATTATTCTTTCCGACCCTTGTGATTCTACTCTGTCATGGACCGGAGAACTACTCAAAAGGTAAAGTAACAATTCTTGTAATAATAAAAATACAGATTAGCTTGTTTCAAAGTTTCTTTCGAAATCTTTGAGTTTAGTTCAATAAATTATTTAACCTTTATATTACAAAGTATTTAGTGATTGGTGTTAACGTTTATGATTTTCTTTAGGTTTTGTTTTAATGTTATATAGTTCAGAGAGCACATGCTTTATGTGATCATTGTTTAGACTCGGTCGGCTTCAGTAGCCGGGTTGTAAATCACCATATTTAAATTAAACATTTCGTTTCTTTCAAGCACTCAAATGAGTATTGTATTTACAATTGATGATAAATAGAAAATGTCAACGCCCGAGAATAACCATTCTCGATTTTCCGCCGAAGCAGATTCCATTGAGCGCAAAATGCTAACTAGCGTGAAAACCATGTGAATGGATCACTAAAAAAATCAGTGATGACACCACATCCAAACGTTCAACCCTGTTTACGCATTGCGTATTGCCAATGAATAATTTTGTTATAAAGTGTATTCGTATCACATTATATGCATTAATGAACAAATAGAATAATGTTTAAATCGTGAATACCAAGTGGCGTGTTTTCATGAATGAATTGAAAGTTACGCGTCTCATCGGCCATATTGCAACGGCAGCCTGTTTCAGCATTTAGACATTTTTTTTAATGAATGCTGGAAACGGGTGGGTATCGGGTGGTCAAGGTCCATTTCACAGGCGATTATGTTAATCGCACCCCGACATTAACCATTAGTTTGTCTAGTCCTGACTCGATTATTTAAAGGTATTCGACCGATACATATGGGTTTTTTTTTGATAAAGACGTTTCAATTTTTTAGGCAATTAATCGGTGATGTACTCTTTTTAGTATGCACGAAATGAGTCTTTTTACAAGATTGAGATAACGCACGACGATAAATCATTTGAGTAGTTCCTGAATATACATTATGTACAAACCCTGCTAAAACGAAGATAACTCCTTAATGGGAATTAAATTTGAAGCAAATTTACGTTATATTTTAATAGACAAGGTCAATGTTGGAGAACTAAACAGGAGAAAACAAAATAAATTGGTTAATTCACTAGAAATCACACATCCTCAGTACCACAAACAACGTCGCGGTGTGCATTCAAGAACGATAACTCAAATCCGGAAACATGGCGTACGCATGCGTAGCTTTACTGTTGTCAAGTTTGAACAGAAATGCAAAATGACTTGAGATATGGCTCTAGAACAACTAACGGAGCAGATATTGCTTTGTTGAAACATACGCAGTATCGATATCGCACGGTATGTTTACTAAACGGTGGTATTTATTATGTCAGTTAATTGATATGGCATACTTCAGTTGAATTATTTTCTGTGCGCTTTTCATGATGCGTCCAGGCATGTCGCCCTGAGCGATATCTGTCATACTCTGCGTTCAGTGGCATAACACAGTCTAGTCCCTCGCATTTGCGGACTTGATAGATATGCCATGTCATTTCGAAAACCTTCTTTGTGCATCTTTTTCGACCTGAAAACAGTATTGCAGTACCAGTGTAACGTTATCAGTAACGGTAGGTTTATATGTTATGGCCTATACTATAGGCGGATCCAGAGAGCGGGGTCTGGAAACACCACCCATATACATATATATATATACATACACACATGTATCTTTAGATCATACATTTTCAGACGGCCATGTTTATCGCGACTATTTGTGCTAGGCCTATAAGGGGGGCTGTAGCATCATGCAGACATTGTAAATACTCAGATGATGGCTTGTTTTGAAGCGAAAGTTGTCTTACATAAGTGAATGGTATGTTTTACAGTTATTCATGTGATAAGAGCGAAACTACACCTGTTTCTTAAGCGTCCGAAAACCCATAACGGCCTACCTTTAGAATACAGTACCACAAACTTTTCAAACACGTGACAGTACCCTATGACATAGTTTGTAGTATTTCGTTGCCATTCACACCGCCGAAACAATGCCCTGTGACATCAGGGGTCATCGAGTGTGCATAAGCTCCTCCCAGTGATCTATCATTCCCTATCATTTCTATACGCAATGTCATTTTACATACTTTTTTACTAAATATAGGCTGCGGCGGCGCATTTTATAGCGAGCACTAGTTTATGAAAGCACATTTATTTTCAATATATTTTTTATTTAGTTATTTTCGTGATTCAAGTGGCTAAAATGGTTATAAATCGGAACTAATATACATATATTAGTTTTTCGGTTCTTTAATTTTCATATTATGCACAAGAATGCAGTTTATTAGGTATATTATATTGGCGCTGAACATATCCAAATGTCGCCGGTGTTAGGTTAGGTTATTCCGAAATCTATCCTTAGCCCTTGGATCCCCTTTACGATCAATCACCCCTTTACAATGATTAGGGTTAGGTTCCCGTTTAGTGGCTATTAGATTACCTGAACTCTATCCTTAGCCCTTGGATCCCCTTTACAATCAATCACCCCTTTACGATCATTAGGGTTAGGTTCCTGTTTAGTGGCAGTTACAAATTCTATACCGGCTCCTAATATTCTTCACACAAAAACGTCGAGTCAAAAGGATGAAATATTTTGGCTACTGGAAACTGTCCTGGAACATTCACACAAGCCACTTTCACCTGCTACATTTTTTAGTACTGATTCAAAAGCGAACTCACCGTTGTGTCGTCACTGGCCATGCTTATTCCTCCCTCGTTCCGTACACTCATCCCCATCATCCTTACAGTGTTCCCTACCACATTTTTGCTGTCACAAAAATCACCCGATTGATTATTAAATACCATGTCATTCATGTGCACTCGTGGGTTCGACGTCTGATGCCTGGAGCTGTTTTCGCGCCATATCGGCTCATTCCTCACCACTCGGTATCTTGTAGATTACGGAATTGGACGAGTGTGACAAATGGCTTGGGATCATTCATAAGTGTACGTAGACTAAAGTCACGAGACACCTACCCGTAACCTTCATAAGTCGCATTCACCTATTCGACCCTTTTCGTTCAGTTCCGTAACGTCGTAGGCATGACAAGGTAAATTTACACTATGTTTCATAGTGTGGATGGTCAGTCGGTTAGCTCTCGGGCTAACAATCCGAAGGTCGCTGGTTCTCACAAAAACTGATTGCTTGTCTTTGAGACATGTGACCTACGGCAGAGATCGTCCTCATAAGGAGTTGTGGGACTGTATTCCAAAGGTGCTCCTCCATTACATGGGTACATATATATGTATCCCATTCAGTCAACACATTGATCAATGTGCCGGAAATAAAACACCAAATTTTGTGATATTCTCTTTTTACAAATGTGAAAATGATGCACTGAGAAAGATAAAAGAAAGTTAATGGTTTATATTTAATAAATATTTTGTGACTTAAAGGATACATGTCTTCAGACATAATTGATTATTTAATGAAATCTCTAAAGATCAGTTATCACAAGTCCAATGTAAATTCTATACAAAGTATGACTTGGTTAGATTTGAGTTTATTCCCTTTTTACAAATGTGAAAATGATGCACTGAGAAAGATAAAAGAAAGTTAATGGTTTATATTTAATAATTTTTTTGTGACTTAAAGGATACATGTCTTCAGCCATAATTGATTATTTAATGAAATCTCTAAAGATCAGTTATCACAAGTCCAATGTAAATTCTATACAAAGTATGACTTGGTTAGATTTGAGTTTAAAGCACATATTCCAATTTGCCCACGACACAGTTTTATGTATTTTATAAAAAGGAAAACTACATTCTAAATTTTCACTTGTGTAAAATTATAGCCAGCTTATCTCAAGTGCTGTTAATCTCTTTCAGGGTGCGGGCAGAAAGATGGCAACTGCTAGCTTCCTGGCCGGGAGTCCCTTGCAGGGGGGTGGGTCATCTCTTGCACAACAGCTGCCACAGCTGATGCAGGAAACAGAGTTGCAGAAGATGCTGACAGATGAACGGATGCGCAGTGAGCAACACAAAACCAACTACCAGCAGCTGAAAACAGAACACTCGAGGTGAGAGGATTAGGAAGGATTGTCATGCATTAACTATAAGGAGATCAATCATATTCAAATATGAGTTTTAAAGTATCACCTGCTTCATGCATTTTGTACTTGGTAATTTTTTTGGTCATTACATACGAGCATAGCTTCACATTACAGTTCTAACAATAATTAGGCCTATTAATTTGTGTTAGATGATATATTTGATACTCCTTAATGATCGTCTCATGTGACAATTTTTGATTTATTTATTATTCCTGTTTTGATGTGATCAGATTACAAGATGAGTACATGCAGCTACAAATGGAGGTCAAGAGCACAATTGAGGAGAGCCGCATCGTGCAGGAGAAGTACAAGAGCATGTTGGAGCAAACCAGGAGAGAACTTGTTGAGAGGACAGCTGAGATCGAGGAGCTTAGAGCCAAGGTCTGTAGCATGTCAGGGCAGTGGTTAACAGAGTAGTGATGGTGTCTGACCACCAGTCCATCAGTTGTAATCGTCATGTGGGATATCTCTGAAAATACTTCATTAATGATTATGATAATGCAAAATAGTTCATATAAGAAATTGTTTCTTTTTCAGATAAGTTTAACTCTGTGGTAATATGCTTTTGTGCACTGGTGCTGATTAAACTAAGATGCATGTACTACAGGAAAGATATTTTTGTGCACAGTGATGAGGATGAATATTGTGTATACATCTTTTAATGTTGTTTAAGTAGATACATTTGCCACAAGATCATAATGATGTTTATTATCATAATGCAGTGAAAGGAACACTGTTTCTGACTTAGGTGTTTGTCGGGTTATTTTGCCATGGAAAGTTAAAGATCTTAGGTTTGTTCATGTGGGTTTCAAAGTTGTAAATATCTACTTTCCTCCAATTTTAAATTTATGTTCTGTGATATAATTGAAATACTGCTCAAAGAGGCATTGAACCCAACTCTAGTGTAGTTTTCAATGCTGTCCCTTGTTACAGGTAGTGACCCCTCAGAGACTGGAGATTCTCAAGCTACAGGTGACGGAAGACCTGGAGAAGACATACCGGGATAAGTACTACAAGCAGGAGCAGGAGATTGAGGAATATCGCAACTCACTCAATAAAGTCCGATACGAGTTCTCCTTCCTGAAGTCTGAGTACGAGCATGACAAGCTGGAGAGTCAGAGAGTTGTGGAGGAGCTGAAGATGCAGCATGATGCAGAGGTAGGTCTGATGGGGTTGGCGTATAAGAAGAAATAAATGCAATTTGAAATTTTGAATAATAATGCATTTAGGATGGGATGTACCTCAACAGTTGCATCACAGATCTCATTGTGTCTTTGTGTTACTTAAGGACATGAGGGACAGACTGATATGGGTGACTGAAGCAAATGTGAATTACTGATATGAATTTAAAAATTCAGAGGATAGAGTGTGGTGTCCAGTTTTGTTACTTCTTTTTCTGGGGGTGGTAGGGTAGCCTAGTGGTCAATGCGTTACTTTTGTTACGCCAAATGCCTGGGTTCAATCGATTGCAGGAAGTGGGTGTTTCAACTGTATGGTCATGTTGTATGTTCTATGGCACTTTTGAGTTGTATCCCTTAAATATGTACCTGTGTTGGTCCATGTCTCTGCAAACCTAAGAAGTTATGTGATGCAAAAATGTAAAAAAAGAATTCCCCATATGGGTTCAATATGGGAAGCCCGTTATAATATTTGTTGTAATATTGCTACAAAGGATCAAAATCATGCTTACTCACCTTCTTTTCTGCTTTTATGGAATATGTATAATATTTAGAATACTGTTGTATGGTGTCTATTCCATATAGGTGACCAACCTCCGTAAAGAGCGGGACACGACAATCAATCGCATCACGACCGAGAACACGGCAGACTCTCAGAAGGTGCGAGTGTTACAGCGGGAGAATGCTCAGCTCCACCTCAAGCTGAAGAGTCTGCTGTCAGAGATGGAGGAGATCCGGGCTCAGAGGGAGAAGATAGGACTGGAGTCGGACAGTGTCACACGCATTCAGTCCAAACAGCTTTCAGAAAACACTGCAGTCATCAAGTCACTTGAGGTGGGGCATAATAGCTCAAACTGTCACTTTTTATATGCTCTGGTAAAATGTTCCACTGATTTAGTAGGTCAAGTCTTATGAGTTAGCTTCGCACACAGTGCAAGTAGCTGGAAAACAGGAAAGTATTGGAATATTTTTGGAAGGAAATATATGTGTGCATTGTCATACATGAAGGATATTTATTGATAAAAAACATGTTTATATGGCAGTAGTTGTAGCTCAGTGGTTAAGGTGTGTACTTGTCATGCAGACCTTGTCAGTAGTTCCTTGCTGTGCTATTGCTTGAATATTGCTAAAGGTGTTATTAAACTGTATGACCAGTGAAGATCTGGGGTAGAATAGGTCTTCAGCAACCCATGCTTGCCATAAAAGGCGACTATGCTTGTCGTAAGAGGCGACTAACGGGATCAGGTGTTCAGACTCGCTGACTTGGTTGATGCATGTCATTGTATCCCAATTGCATGGATCGATGCTCATGATGTCAATCACTGGATTGTCTGGTCCAGACTCGATTATTTACAGACTGATGTCATATAGCTGGAATATTTCTGAGTGTGGCGTTAAACAACAAACAAAATTAAGCTGTATTATATTAGAGTTGATGACACATCAACTTTTGTATAGAGGAAGGTTTTTGTTTGTAGGCTGAGAGGGAGTCCCTGCGTCGTCAGTCAGACAGCCTCCAGAGGGAGCTGTCTGGGACGGGGGAGACCCACAACCGCCTCACGGGGAAGATCCATGAGCTGGAGAAGGAGAACCTGGTGTTTAAGAACAGAGTGGAGGAGCTGACACACAAGAACAAGGTAGAGCTGACCAATCTGAAGATGGAGATGCTGAAACAGAGGGGAGATCTGGAGAGGGAGCGGGACAGGCTAGCTAACATGGTGGAAGGTGGGCAGAAATTGGCTATTGCTGACTTACTCTCTGTCTCTCAGTTGTAGTGGTTGACATGTTCCACAATATAGGACAAAAATGTTGATTCTACTTGTACCTTATGTCATTGCTATGTGGAGGTTTAGTTTTAAGAGGGACTTTACCAGATCTTACAGATTTCTTTACAAGATCTTACAAGATTGAAAGAAATTTTACTTGAGACCAGTGTTGTTGTGGGTATTTTTGTGTGCTGCCTGTTGTTCCTAAATGCCAATGGAGGTGTTTTCAGATCTTCATGCAGGGATGTATTATGTTGTAAAAGATCTGATTTTGATGAGATTGAAAGAAAGCACTGTCCTAAATTTTGTTTAGTCCATTTATTATTCACCCTAACCTCAGGGGTCTTCCTATAGGTTGATGTCAGTATATATTCTCAGTGGTTTCCATGCAAGCATGCTACAATACTTGTTACTTTCTACAGATATGCAGACCACCGTTGAAATCTCAGAGCATAAGATAGAGCAGCAGAGCCTGGCCCTAGAGGAGAAGGAGCGCGAGGCCGTGAGACGGGTGCAGGCCGCCAGGGAGGAGGAGTTCACCAAGTTCACACAAGCTGAGAATGAAAAGTCAGTCTCTTGTCCTCCATTTAAGATTTTAATAATAATCACCATTCAAATTTGGGAATATTTGTTTGTTTAAAATAGGCACAATGTGGATTTGAATATTGATGGGTATGTGCATGATATCACCTTCCCTGTTAATATCATTTTATTGATTTATTCAAGATTGGAGTTGGAAGCTAAGCTTCAAGAAGTAGACAGAAAAAAGATTGACGAGGAAGCTGCAAGACATGTTGCACAGGAGCGTATGGGAGAAAGAATAGCAGCAGCCAACAGTGCTCGCGATTCAGCGGAGAAGGAACTACTAGTGCTCAAGTAAGGACTTGTTAAGATGCCTCTTTTCTTTGTTGGGCCACATTCCTATTCATTGCTTTCTGATTCAAAATTGCTTTTTTGAAATCAAAATTATTTTTGCTATTTCTACTAACCCACCTTTGCATATGGAGCATTTAATCTTTTAACTCAAGAAGAAAACCTTTGTTATCAGGTTATTATTTTATGTACCAGTATACTACATATGACTGATTGTGATTTTGTTTCCAGGACACGAATACATAATTTCGAGTCTCTTCAAAGTCAGTTGGAGAGAGAAAGAGGAGAAAATTCTGATCTTAAGAGTAAAATCAGCAAGCTTGAAGATGAGTTGGGTGGATTCCTAGGAAATGAACATGACATGACTGATCAAGTTATAAAGTTAAGGAATCAAAACGAGTTGTTGAAAGACGAACTAAGATTAACGCAGGATCAGATGGTGAAGATTCAGGACAACCATGATCGTATTGTGGCCCAGCAGAGGGCAGCACTGGTGGATGAAAAGACACAGCTAGGGTTAAGGGTTCAGGACTTGGAGGAGAAGTACAGCAATGCTCATTCTAAACTACAGAAAGCAGCATCTATTCATAAAAAGGTGAGACAGTGAGTCACAGTTGTAGCACTGCAGTTTCTGCCACTACAGTTTGTTTTATGTTTTGTTGATCTTCAAATATAAGCCCTGATCCAGAGATATATAAAGGCAAAATGATCTCGGCATTCATGCAATATCAATGTACGTTCCAGCATACGTTTGTTTTTAATGGGTGGATATGCTGTCACACATTTTCAGTTGTGTATTTGCATGAGCAGTTGTCATTGAAACAATCTCCTATGATACATAAGATACCAAATGTAAACTTTTGCTTTTAAAATCAGTGAGGAAAAGGAAGTTTCAGAGGAGTAATGAGGAGGTTGTATATGACATTAGCGGTATATTCTTTTGGAACACATTAAAGAGTGTTTCTCTGCCATTTACTAGTATGAGTCTTCTTTGTTTGCATGTTTTGGTTAATTAACATCGCCATGATTTTCTGTGTTGGATAAAGTTTGTGTTTGTATCCTGACTGAAGGTATGACAGTTGTTTGTTTTCTCTGCAGTACAAGAAAAAGCATCACAGGGTTACAGAACACCTCCGAGAAAAACTGCAAGTGCTTGATGCTAAGAACACAGAGCTAGACCTAGAGAAACAGGCACTTTCGTAAGGAGACATTTTTCAGTTGTTCAACTTATTATCAATATATGTCTACTTTGATTATGATTGTGAGAGATGGGCCGCACTACAGCCAGGAACATTGAACTGGAACAGTCTTCAACTTGAGCCCCTAGACAAAGTCAGAGTCTAGTAGGGTTCTGTTCTGTCCAGATAGCTCACCTATAGAAGCTAAAAATAGCTGTTATAATTACATAAACTGAAAAAGATGCCAAGACTCAATGTTCAGTCTTCAGGCTAGTGTTTCGCACATATTGCCAAAAATGTGAGATCTGACTTTGTGTGAAGTTGGTTTGAGATAGTGTGTCTGTTTTTCTCCATGAGAGCTGTTGTTATATATACTTTCACAGGCATCTCGGTTACAGCTGATTTTATTTATACTTCCACAGGTAGTGTTTTTCTCGATGACAGCTGTTATATATTCTTCCACAGGCGCTGTGTCCCCCAGGATGCTTATAACCGTCTCAAGAAGCAGTGGAAGGACTTGTACCGGCGCCACCAGGAGTTCCGGGCCATGTTGCTACCCGGTGTCAGGCACGTCAACATAGGGGACAAATCCTTTGCCACCATCAATATGCCCTTTGATGCCTCACTGCCAAACTGGAGTGTCTTAGATTTGGTGAGATATAATTATCAAATTTGAATGTAGAGTGTGTAGATTAATCATACACCAATGAACACTTTGTATTTGTGGGTTGTTATAACAGTTTGTACACTTTGGTGTAAAACCCCATTTTCCCAATCAATTATTGACTGCAGTCATTGCCTAACATAAATACATTGCAAGCAGCAACATTTCAGAAGGTGATCTTTGTGCTAAGACAGCCATGATTACAGAACTTTACATTGTCTTATTACATCAAGTTTATTGCCAGGGATAATATGACAATGTTAAGGTGCTCACACATCACAAATTTAGCTCTGTGTCTGTGTTGGAAGTTTTGAAGTTACAGCATGGTAAAAATCGTTGACATGTTGACATACCGTATTCAATGCAATAAGCGCCCAGGGCACTCTCAAAATTAGAAATAGGGGACTCTTATTAGAATATTATTTTGGTGAAAAAAACAGAGTTGAAAGATAGATTTCGTGGTTATGGTGACAGCCTGAAATGTTTATGTACGACAGATATATTTTTCCAGAATTTAATTCCCCATAATTAAGGGTGCATATAACACATGACTGTGCATTATACGCGAATAAATAAGTCTTGTATACATTGATCAATTGGAAGGGGTGCTAATTGGGATTGTTCACTAGCCAATATATCAGCAAATATCGCTGTGGGCGCTTATTACGTCGAATACGGTAACTGTGGTTGTTGGGGCATTCTTTCAACTTTGTTCATTTGTGCTGGTGACAGGAGCGAGAACACCAGGATGACCTACGACTGCTGAAGCGGCGCCTGGACACTCTGGACGACACACAGAGGCAACAGCTGCAGGAGCTGACTGAGATCACTAACAAGTCCTTCCGCCAGTCACAATTTGACGGCCATGCTACGCTGACCAAGGCTGACCTTGATAGTCGGAGTACACTTCGAGACAATGTGGAGGACTCCAGAGAAAAGGCAGATGAAGAAAAGGCCTCCATGTCCATGTGATCCTTAACAACTCAAATTACAGATCAATAATTTTCATTCTCTTTAGATGAATCGGTTATACTTTTTAGAATTTCTACATCTTTAAAATATATTAAAAAGTGTTGCTAAGAATGTCTATATTATCTCAGGTTCTTTTATCTTATTGCTTATAAAACGGTATTGTGTCATCTTTTTAAGTGCCTATTTACTCTTCCCACTCAGTTTTTCAGGGTATCTGAGAGGCAACTGTATGTTCGGATGGTATCCCTTTGTGTCTGGATTCATTAGATCTGGACGTGTATTGCTATTTTATTCAGTGAAGTGAAACTGAAAGTGATGAAACATGGGGCAGAATGAAATTGTTTTGTATGTCATTGTTATATTATATATATTGTAATATATGTATAGATAAAATCAAATATGTCTGAATGAGTGTGTTTTTTTAAAGTTTTTGACCAACAGAAAGAATGAGAATTTTCACAAGGGGGGAGAACTTGAGATGAACTAAATGCCATTTTCATCACATCTGCTCTCCATCAGGATCCCAGGAAGATCCCTTCCATCCAGTGTTTGTTGTAAAGAGGACAGGGGTGGTCAGTTAGCCTAGTGGTTAAAGCGTTCGCTCCTCATGCCGAAGACCCGGGTTCGATTCCCGACATGGGTACAATGTGTGAAGCCCATTTGTGGTGTCCCCTGCCATGATATTGCTGGAATATTGCTAAAAGCAGCCTAAAACCATACTCACTCACTCACTCACTCACTGTAAAGAAGACAATGTAGTCACACACTGTGACCAATCTCATCATAGTCAGTGTTCACGCTTGCTCCACAAAGATCTGAGAACATCCAGTTACAGGTTAACCTCTAAAACATAGGGCATTCCAAACAACAGTTATGGGCTGTGTGTCTTAATGCTGGACATCGTTTATCTGTCACTTCAATGGGATAAGCATTTGAAAAGAAAGACACTTTCCATAGCCTGTGGGAAGTACTGCCATACAATCTTGGCCATCTATTAAACACTCCAAAATTGTCTCTTGTTCAGTTTTCAAATGTTGAATGGAGATCTAGTGCTGATTGTTGACTTCCTGTAAGTCGTTTCATTGGTCAGTTTAAGTTCGTGAAAGGTTCATATCTGATGTTACCTGTAATGGGATGATTTGTTTATTGTTTAAAGCCGCACTCAGCAATATTCCATCTATATGACCGCTGTAAATAATTCTGGACCAGACGATCCAGTGGTTGACATCATAAGCATTGATGTACGTAATTGGGACACGATGACATGCATCAGCGAAGTCAGTGAGCCTGACCACCCGATCCCGTTGGTCGCCTCTTGCAACAAGTATAATCGCCATTTATGGCATAATGGGATGTCATCAGATCTTTCAGTGAGATTTATTCTGTGACTGTCCTGATGGCAGCGATCTTTTCTTTTTTTAACAAATTACAAACTCATCTCTAATATATGAAAAACAGTTTATTCCTATTCTGCAGTAAATATGTTATTTCAACATGTGAAAAGTTGCATTGTTACGTCACACTCAGTTCAACAAAGAAACACCTCAAACTGGGTTGTTGGGCATGTAGCCCTTGAAGGTTCTGTACAGGTGATAAGTAGCATCAGGCAGGGAGCGCTGTACATATGAAGACTTAACTACAGATCCAAACCAGCACTTTACAATACATATGACAGACAAATGTTCATGTCATACAATTGGGGGAGGGATGGTTTATGAAATGAAAGACAATTCTTAAAAAGGGAAAATGATCTAATTCAAGGAATGACAATTATTTCTACAAATACAAAGTAGCCGTAGACACAAATACACAGAGAATCTCACCGGAGTGTCTTTTGATATCAAATATATCAACACTAGTCCATAGCTTGCCGAGGATTTTTGCCACTTTTATCAATGAGTGTTGATATATTTGATATCAAAAGACACTCGGGTGAGATTTTATTTATCATCCAACATCATTCTCACAACTTTTTCAATTTGTAGACAGTAATTAGCAGTGTCTTCAGTGTAAAAAGTACTGCTTATAGCTTTAGTAGCAGAGCCATTAGTGATGTCATTTGATAGTGACGTCATGGTAATCAGTCATGTCACAATGGTCTGCAAAGCATTGTAATGTAATTTCAATGCAGCAATATCTACAGTGTAGATATAGCTTGATCTCATCCAAGCGATATCTCCTGTGGGAGCCAGTTTTGGATGATAAATTCTTCATATGACAACACTTTGTGCATTTTCACAAGATAACTTGGACAAAGAGTTGAAAAAATCTTCACAATATGTATGCATTACTACAAAGAAGTTGCAATCAACAGTACATATCTTTCAGTTTCTGAATACCTCTCAGATGCATGAACTTCTGAACACATATACAGGAAACTGGGTTTCATCGTAGGGGTCCACACAAATTACACCCCTAAGGCCTCCCCACCCACACCCACACACCCCCCCCCCCCCCCACACACACACACTCAGCTTGTATTACTTAGGACATTTATGGACATTCTCCACAGTATCCTCCACGAGTGAGTGTTTGTTGTTTAACACTGCACTTAGCAATGTCCAAGCTATATGACAGCGGTCTGTATATAATCGAGTCTGGACCAGACAATTCAGTGATTGACATCATGAGCATCGATCCACGCAGTTGAGATACGATGACATGCATCAACCAAGTCAGCGCGCCTGACCACCTGATCCCGCTAGTTGCCTTTTACAACAAGCATCGGTTGCTGAAGACCTATTCTATCCCGGATCTTCACGGGTCCCCAACTGTAATAACAAACTAACATTCACTTTAATAACCACCCGATATTGACATTAATAACCACCTGATACTGACATTAATAACCACCTGCTTCTTACTTTAATAACCACCCGATACTGACATTAATAACCACCTGATTCTTACTTAAATAACCACCCAATTTTGACATTAATAACCACCTGATACTGACATTAATAACCACCCAATTCACACTTTCATAACCACCCAATTCTCATTTTAATAACCACCCGATACACACTTTAATAACCACCCAATACACACTTAAATAACCACCGGTCCTCACTTTAATAACCATCGATCCTAACTTTAATAAATACCGATCCTAACTTTAATAACCACCCAATACACACTTTAATAACCACCAATCCTCACTTTAATAACTACCGATCCTCACTTTAATAACCACCCAATACACACTTTAATAACCACCAATCCTCACTTTAATATACACTTCACAACATTACTCCCAGTCTCACAGAAACATGATCATATGAACAGTTACAAAAACATAGAGCATATGAAGTTACAACTCGGCGATTCCACAGAAGAATCTTTAATCTGCAGACATTGCATGTGACAAATACACCACACCATATCAACTTATATTTAACTCCCATAAGAATCTTCAGAACAAATGGGAATCTTGATAAAATCCTGGTTGCAGCTTATGAAACTTGCTCAGTTTCTAATAAGACAAATATACCACATATCTATGAGAAAATACCACACCTGGGCCACTCTATTGGCATGTTTTAAGTGCTGACCTGTTGCCCATATGGTTCAATCCTTACTTGATTGACTCCACATGACCGAATGATTGAGTGAGCGACTGAGTATGTTTTTTTGCCGCCTTTAGCAAGATCACAGCAGGGGACACTGGAAAATGGGCTTCACACATTGTACCCATGTGGGGAAATGAACCCAGATCTTCGGAGTAACGAGCCAACACTTTAACCAGTAGGCTACCCCACCGCCCCTACCGAATGAGTGAGTTTGGTTTAATGTCGCTTTGAACAGTTTTTCAGTAATATTCTGCTATGTTAGCTTAATGTTTACCATTTTGCTGAAACTCGAAAGTTAACTCAAAGAAGTGACCAAGTACAGCAAACATAAATCTACTTCTCAATGTTTGATGGGGACACTAAGGTATTTCATATCTACACAGACGTATTCTATGCATTTAGCCGATCTCATAATAATCACATCTTTTTAACTTCTACTTTGCTACAGTGACGCTCTTTATGACAACACATCCGTTGCAGGTTGCAAACTGAGCAAACTGTGACTGCCCAATCCAAATCTCTCTTGGCTCTTTAGCCAATCAAATGTCAGTGTTCTAAAACAAGTGGATTCATTTCTTTACCACTTAATTCGGATATTTCGATCTTAGCAAAAGATAACAGCCACAGCAGACAAATATCACTTTCATAAAATGCCCTAAGTTCTTACAAGTATCCCCAAATTAAAAACAGAAACACTTATTATGCTTATTCTCTAAGATCTGAATTTCATACACATGAAGGCGCATTATGTTTACTTTAAGTCAGGAGTTGTTTGTTGCTGTTACTATTATGACTCTTGCAGCTACAGCCCCGACATCACAGATGGTTGAGTGCAGAGTTGCTAAAACAAACATTACCATGGTTATGAATACACAATGCCATTTAGAAAGTGGTCAAATGTAACAAATGTTATATTTGGGATAACACTTTCTTAGTAAAGTACAGATTCTCGTACTTTTTGGGGGGACTCAGACCAAAAAAAGTACGAGATTCTGTACTTTACTAAGAAAGTGTTATCCCAAATATAACATTTGTTACATTACCATGGTTACCACGGTAAAACAACTATTCAGATTGTTGACAAAATATAGTAACATCTGCCGTCAATTACGTGCTGACGAGGTTGCCTCTGGTTAATACGATTGTTAAATTGTGTCTGTACCTGTACATAGCAACATGCATAAAAGATAAACAGTAAACTACGGTTATAACCAACTCAAGGGACCACTAGTATCAGTTCGTTATAACCGTAGTTCGTTATAAGCATTTCAACTGTCAGACATCTTGGATCAAGTCATGTGACCGCATCATGTGACTTGATAAACTGTTTTAAATATCCAGCTCAAAGGCTATAGCCCAATCACCGTTTAACTATTGTTAATTGAGGGTGTAAATTGAGGACAAGGTGTCGGTATTTAATCCATTAATCACCTGCCTTCAATTGCTCACTGCCACTTTAAATAACCACCTGTGGCCATGGATGCTCTGATAGGCTGATTGTTGACACGTGAACAGTTCAGAGATTAACAGTTCATTATAAACATAAACATTGTCGTTGAAGGAGTACACCCGGGACTACAAAATCAGTTTGCCATATCCATCTTTTCGTTATAAGCATGTTCGTTATATCCATCAAGTTTATATGAGAAAATATACAGCAAATGGCCAGGACCAAAAATACAGTTTGTTATATCCATCAGTTCGTAACAGGTATGTTCATTTTAAATGTAGATCACTGTAGTCATACCATCCTGTTTATAGGTTTGTATAGACATGCACATCCAGACAGAAGCACAGCGCCATGATGTCCATACATAGGATGTGTATGGAACAGGTACTAAGTCCTTGAATAATGTTGATCTTCCACAATCAAAAGTTCACACCGGTAATTGAGTGAGTGCGCATTGGGTTTAATGCCACTTTCAACAGTTTTACAGTTATATCACAACGTGTGAGCTTAAGAGGGAGGGAAGCTCGAAGTGACAAGGGTCTCAGACTTTTACCACTTGGTGAAACCCATAACCACGGGTATGGCGCTGACAAACCTAGAAACATAATCAGGATGCACCGAGATTTGAAACCACAATCATAGGTTTCTGGCTTGGCCATGGGAAGCAACTCTGCAGAGTGAATTGCAGAGCCTTAGACGACTGGGCCCCACCAGGCTTCCCTCAATGAATTAGAGACAGACTACCATGTTAGGAGTGCCGCACACGGCAAAATGGTCTCAAAAAGACATTTAACTTTTCTGATTAAAGAGTTCAAAGAAAATATATAACCCTCAAGCACATCAAGTATACTGAGGCTGCATAATTCGACAGTCATCATGACTAGAAAAGAAAAACAAACCTAGTCTTGGCACAGGCGCCTCATCAAACAACTACAGACATATTGTCTGATTATAAATGCAATCAATGTTGAAACATCTTAAACAAATAGTTGATGGGACATCTGACAAGCAAAAACATACTTTGTGTTTGGATGATGAACACATTTTGAAGATGAGTGAGTTGGGTTTCACGCTGCTTTTTAACAGTATTCCAGTTATATCATGGCTTGTCAGCTTAATGTGGAATGAGTGATGCAGGTCTCAGACATTTACCACTTCGGTGAAACCCATGAGCACGGATATGGTGCTGACAACCTAGAAACATAATCAGGGCAAACCCGGATTCGAACCCACAATCATAGGTTTCTGGCGTGCCCAAGTGACGCAACCCTGCACAGGGAATCATGGCGTCTTAGACGACTGGGCCACCCGTGCCCCTATTTTGAAGATGAAGTTCAGGCTATCATTAGCACATGTTACAAGCCCTTACAGACTCACTCATCATCGATGATCCAGTGTATTATACCTCCTTTCTATCATCATACATACCCTGGACCCATTTGTCACTGCCTGAATCAGGCTTGAATGAGATGACACTAATAATAGACGCCCTTAACACAGGAAAAAATCCTAAAGTGAGGAATCTTGTAGCTTTTCACCTTACCACTTTGGTGAAACCACATGCCTGAGTATGATCAAACCAAGGATCATAATTGGGCCTAATCTTGGTGCTCAAACCCAGATAGCAGATCCTGGCAACCATGGGAGACAACCCTGTACAGCAAATTATGGTACTTACAACAACAGATTACTCATGTGCCCCAAATCATCCATATATCACCGAAGGTAAGGGAAGGACTGACAATTGACAACATGCCATGGGAAATGTCTACATACAGTTCGTTTTTTTGTGAAACATATGTGTATTTTTGCGGGATATGTATTTCCATGTCTCCCCTGCCGTTCTACAAACGGAAACATTAAATGATCTTATCACAATCCTCTCACTTATCATCAGTTACTTTTGCAAATGATGTAAAATAGATGGTTTTTCTTCTTCAAAATTAATAACAAATGCAATTAATACTGAACATGTACTTTCATGGCTGTATATAGTAAAACAAGAAATTGGCTACATTGTGAAAATGTATCCACTTTTTTCAGTCTTTTTAACAACTAACACAGCTCATGATTAAGTACAAACTTCACACAGTAGGCCAGGCTTTTTTAATTTTTAGGATTACGGATTTTTCAGCCCAAAGTCCAGGGTTGGAGGAGGGGAAAATTTTCTAATGCAGAATGCCTCTGGCATACTTTATGAACATATTCTGTGCTCAAAAGACCGCCATTTGTGACATTAAAGCCTCTTGTAACAATAAAATTTCTACCACTTACAACACAGACAATTGTCAAGGGAGGCTATTTATGTTCGGCTTTGAGATCAACAAAGATCGATTATGTATCTCTTTACTAGTTTACAACGGTAAATTCATATGTTTTTGATTTAAAGGTGATCATAACAAATAAAATAACTGACTACGCAGCTATCGGCGGGGGGGAATGAAATGTGAATCTGATTTATTTTTTACATTTTCTCAAAAATTAGTGTTGGCAGGTCCGTAATCTGAAAAATATAAAACGCCTGGCCGTATAATACTTACGCCCATTTTCTGCAAAATATACAGTTATAATTAAATATAACAACTGTCTCAACATTCCAAACATAAATCCCTTGTCCCATAATGCAACTGTAGCTCCTGCTGGAAATGGCCAGTTTCAGGGTCAGTCATTGTTCGTTGTCATACAGCTTGACCTCAGCGACACTGAGGCGCCCCCAAATACTGATCCCTGCCTCTGTGTAGTGAGGTCAACTCCCAGGCTCTTTGGCAAGAGTAAGAATAAGATCCTTGATGCTTGTTCGTTTGTTGGATATGGAATTGACAGTCACAGCATCAGCTAGTGGGATGCCGGCAAACTCACAGAACTCCTTACAGAGGTGTTCGGACACTGAGATCACATACATTCCACAGTCATACCCTGTAAGAGAGCAAAAGAAATTAAGACATGATTTGAACTGTTGATATTCTATGTTGTATTAAAAGGTCCAAGCTTAATCATGTCATTCGTAAAAATGTTTTCAAGTCTTTTTAGTTTCTTATATGTTTTGTGGCTTATACCAATGACTAATTTGATCATAATTTCTGTTACAGTTTTATACGTGTGGACCAAAATAGATAATCCCTGCTTATTAATGAACTGAAAATATTATTTCCAAAGACGTGTTTTATAATAGGAATGAAGTTTAAGCTAAAGCAATACTGGTGTGTGACACTGCCCATATCAACAGGACCACCAAACAGTGAGTGAGTGAGTACGGTTTTACACCGCTTTTAGCAATATTCCAGCAATATCACGGCGGGGGACACCAGAAATGGGCTTCACACATTGTACCCATGTCGGGAATCGAACACGGGTGTTCGGCGTGACGAGCGAACGCTTTAACCACTAGGCTACCCGACCGAGCCGACCACCAAACAGGCACTATACTGTATGAAGCTCAGATTTAACCAATTATGACAATGGATGGTCTTTTGCAAAATATGTGTTAAGCTAGCCCAGATTATTAAAACTACAGTGATGAACAATCCATAAACATGATAAAAAGTATTTAATGCTTATATTTGCAGCAGTGTTACTGAATTGTGTAAGATTTGTATCAGATCTTTTACTCCGACACAATACCTGTGTGCTTGAGGACCTCAGTGGTGGATCCTGAGGAGTTCACCCCCCACCTTTTTTATATCTTTGTTGTTTAACGCCGCACTCAGCAATATTCCAGCTACACTGTATATGACGGTGGTCTGTAAATAATCAAGTCTGGACTAGACAATCCAGTGATTGACATCACAAACATCGATCCACGCAATTGGGATATGATGACATGCATCATCCAAGTCAGCAAGCCTGACCACCCGATCCCGTTAGTCGCCTTTTACGACAAGCATAGTCGCCTTTTAAGGAAGCATGGGTTGCTGAAGACCTATTCTACCCCGGATCTTCACTGGTCTTTTTACATCTGATGACATTTTGTATGTGCATTGCCTACTATAACATTTTGATTTGGTTATTAAAGTTAAACAATAATGGTTACATATAGTGTTTGTGATTTTGAAGGTAGGTTTTTGGGTGGAAAGCCCCCTGAAGTTTCAAATGGCCTGAGTGGACCCCTTTTTTAAATTCTGGATCTGCCTCTGGACCTGACAAACACTCCATTGGAGGTTGCGTCAGTTTAACCCTCAGCCATTTTTCACAGCACAATAAATAATTTTGGAGCCAATCAGATGACACGTTTTGAAAATGATTTCTTCAAAAACAAAACACAAATATTTCCAGCCTTGTGAGCATAGATGCCATGGCATCCAAAATCAGCTGGTTGTATAAGATATCCATAATAACATAAATACAATGCCTTTATTATTTCCATTTGAATCTGGCCATTTATGTTCATTTTCGAGATACAGGAATCAGATATGCTGCTCTGAAAGTTCTGTTCACTCGTAGTGAGAATTTAGAAGATTTGTTGCAGATTGGCTGATTAGAAAGTTCACCTGACTTGACCTTCTATGGAGAGTTTTTCAGATCTTGAAGCAGAGATCTCATCTAATGAGATAGTTGTTACCATGGTAACTAAAAGATGAAATATGTCACGTATACCATTCTGTTGTTGCGGACAATCCATTTCCACAAACTTCATCCTGCCGTAAGGAGCTGAAACAAGTTTAATATTTTACCAAAACCGATAAAGACTTGGATCAACAAACTCACTAACCATACTCATACAAACGGTGCCATCCAAAGTACAATCATACAGAGAAGCACAGAGAAAACAAAAATAACTTCTTTCTCATTGCCTTTTTAAAAACCTCACTGGATAGGGAGAGAGTATAATGTAACACATGTACCACATGTGGCATCTCCTTGGGCAAGTGACTTTGTTCGAAACGTGCCTCTGTTCACCGAGCAATGAATGGGTATCCAGTAGGATGAGATGGCAATGTGGTTGTTAACCTAGCGCCAAACAGGCAGCTTGGGTTGTATACTCCCCAGGGAGCTGAGAATGATTCTTGAGTGCACATTGATGCAGAGACTAGGTTACCATATTTTCTTGAGAATAGTGCGCACCCAAGTGCGCTACCCCCTCTAGCGGATTCAGTATTTTGGCAAAAAAAGGGCTGTTGAAATATGGGCAATATAAATAGCCTATTATTATTATTATTATTATTATTATTATTATCTCAGATACCAATATAAAGACCCATCAACTTTGCGTGAATCATGTGAAATTGAAGAACAAGTACCATGAAGCGATATGCTAATGGCAATGATCACACAAAAGCTGATGAGGCTGAATATATGAAATCAGGCATGTTGCTACAATTTATACCGTCAGAAAGAAGCCAAGTAAACATTAACTTTACTTGTGAATGGCGATTCTACGCATCAATAGCATCATATTAGGTTCTAAGTTTTACATGATCTCTCAGAGTGTGGCACCATATTTTCATGATGAAGCGATCCTTGCCCCCATCTGCTCAATCTGTTGACAGAACACTGCACTACTCACCATGCACATGAGGTTGCAGCCTGTAGGCCAGTTTTTTGGCAATGGCCTCGTTACTGTGACCGGCTGAATCGTAATGACGGAACTCCTGGGAGCTACGCACATACACAAGGAGACTCCTGAAACAGCGATAATTGTACATTCCCTTCCTTCTGTAAACATAAGCATCGCTAGGAGTGGTCAGGTGAGATGAAATGGGATTTAACGTCGCGTCCAAGATTATTGCACTTATATAGCAACATAAATGCACATGTGTTTGCTGCTTGTACTAGTCCGGACTATAGTAATTTATAGTGCTGGCAAACTGAGATACCATGAAACATGAAACATGAAAACCCCACTCGGACACAGTATACCGACTCCGAGCCGACCAGTCCTTGTTTTAGCCCTTATGCTAAGCGCCTGACAGGGTAACAAGTACCATCTTTTGACATCTTTTGGTATGAAGCGGCAGGGATTGAACCCAGGACCTTCCGCTCTCCGGGCAGACACTCTACCACTAGACTATGGAGGTGGTCCGTCAGGAGTAAATATAGTGGGTATAACAGAGCTTCAAACAGAACCTCAGTTTTATGATAGTGTGTCGCCTTTATACATGATAAGTTGGAGGAAAACCAGATGTGCCTGAGATCAAGATGTTTGGTGAAACCTACAACAATGGTGCAAGCCAACCAAAATCTTAACGGTTGGGTCTTAAAATCTTAAAGTCTGGGTTTTCAAACACACAACAAGATCCTGGCACATCTAAGGGATGCAACTGTGTACAGACAAGCAGTATTGATCCGGAACATTCTGGGATTAGAACCCAGTCTGGCAAAGCTAAGGGCTGCAGTTGTGCACAGATCAAGGATCTAAATCAGGACCCTGGGTTTAAAACCCAACCTGACAAGGTCAAGGGATGCAATTGTGGACAGACTAAGGATCTTAATCTTATCAGAACCGAACCTGGCACAGTAAACTGCACGACCTTAGGTTTAAAATTATAAAAGAATTGGTTCTCAGGAAATGACTTATGAAAATATAGTGCGGGCGGGCAGTGGTATTTTATTTTTTGGTATGTAACCAAATAAACAGATGTGTACTATCAACCTAGAAAAGGGCCTCCCTACATAAACAGGCATACACATTGTTGCCATGACCATAACAAACGATGTGCAGTAATGCAGTGCGCATGTAAAGGGAAGTAACTGTGTGCTATATTGGATCGAATTGTGTTTAAGTATTAGGATTTTGATATTTTAAAAAAAATGGAAATAGAAACGAAACATGCAGCAGACTTTTTAATGATGCGGGCTGTGCCTGAGAACCAAGACTATTATTTTTTTAGCCTCAGACTGGGTAAACCACTTTGTATCCCATACTGTATGCAGAAAGATGAATGTGTTGGTGTGCCCTCTTACCAGTGAGATCCTCCTACTTGATCACATGAGTTGTTGTCGTTGACAGCCAGAAAGACAAACTGTTTGGTTGGAAGGCCTAGAGGCTCTAGTAAAACAACAAGCTCTTCAACTGAAAACAACATGCGTTCATTATATACTGAACTGCAAAAGAAACATCAATTCATGAAAATTCTTCATGAACGTTTCCCATTGAAATATCAATGCATTTTTGGGAGGCATCTTGTTTTTGACATTAGCCTGCATCCACATTTAATGTTAACAGCCAAAGAGTGCCACAAATATGGATGTATGGGTCACCAAAATGCAGCTTAACAAACGACCATGGTAAAAAGTCCTGAATGCTTTTAAAAAAGAAATCAAAATACACTTGCGTTTCCCTGATAGATGCGACCCCAATACGTGAACCCAACATTCTTGTATTGACATTAGTGCCATGCCAAGACTTACGAAGTATTTAGAGAAACCAGGCTTCAGTACAACTGTATGCTGGCCAGACTGCACAAATGGATGCCAATACTTTTAATGTCCACGTCAGAACCATCTACAGATTATAGCAACAATACCAGGTCATCAACAGCAGCAGTCGTCCAAAAGCCTGGTTTCCTTGATTCTTCGTGAGTCACTTTGCTACCCCATTGCCCTAAACTTTCAAGTGTCTTTAGCAACAATTCCCTTCCTGATGGTAGTTCCTCTTAAAGTCTTATTTCACATCACATGAAGTATTCAGAAGCTTGGCTCCTCTTAAGCAAAGTGGAATAGGAAGCCAATGATACGCATAATAAGCCCCAACCTTGAACACAATTTAAGCACTCTGAATAACCAGGGAATACCCTGAGTAACCTGGGAATACCCTGAGTAACCTGGAAATACCCTGAATAACATGGGAATAGCCTGATTAACCTGGGAATACCCTGATTAACCTGGGAATACCCTGGGATAACCCTGAATAACCAGGGAATACCCTGGGATTACCCTGAATAACCAGGGAATACCCTGAGATTACCCTGAATAACCAGGGAATACCCTGGGATTACCCTGAATAAACAGGGAATATCCTGGGATTACCCTGAATAACCTGGGAATACCCTGAATAACATGGGAATGCCCTGAACATGGGAATAACCTGAATAACATGGGACTACCCTGAATAATATGGGAATACCCTGATTAACCTGGGAATACGATGAATAACATGGGAATAATCTGAATAACATAGGACTACCCTGAATAATATGGGAATACCCTGAATAACCTGGGAATACCCTGAATAACCTGGGAATGCCCTGAACATGGGAATAACCTGAATAACATGGGACTATCCTGAATAATATGGGAATACCCTGATTAACATGGGAATGCCCTGAATATCTTTGGAAAACCCTGAATAACAAGGGAATACCCTGAATAACCCTGGAATTTACTAGTAAGAACTCTTGAAGATTCGGGGTAGAAATGGTCTTCAGCAACCCATGTTTGCGGTAACAGGCGACTATGCTTGTCAAAAGAGGCGACTGAGGGGATCGGCTGGTCTGGCTCGCAGACATGGTTGATGCATGTCATCATATCCGACTTGCGTAGATCGATGCTCATGAAGTCAATCACTGGATTGAGTGGTCCAGACTTGATTACTTAAAGAATGCCATCCTATAGCTGGAATATTGCTGAGTGCGGCGTTAAACAGTAAACAAACTACAAGTAACATTACAAGAAATAACGAAAGAAAACTTTTCTTGCCTAAATGAAAGTTTGAAAGTGGTGCTTTAGATGGAAGGACTTCCGGACAACTAGGAATCGCTACAGGCATTGTGGGTATTGGCACAAGGTTAATGTGCCAACAATCTCACCTGGGGATAGTTTCAGTAGCTGTGTAAAAGATGGTGAGATGAAACAGAGGCGATCAGCAGAATGGTTGAACTGTTCTCTTTCAAAGTACCTGCAACAATGAATGGTATCACTTGATAAGAATGATAAGTGCATTGTCAATACCTCACAGGTTTGTATACACAACGTTCCTTTATCAGATGGGAATATAAAGTCTTATTGATGCATGGGGATTATTTTAGGAAGGAATAAAAAAGTGAGTATAGTTTTATGCCACATATTGCAATATTCCATCTATATTAGGGCGGAGACCATCAGAAATGGGCTTCACACATTGTACCCATGCCAACTGTGCGATGAGCGAACACTTTAACCAATAAGCTACCTCACTGCCCCTAGTCAAGCAATAAAAGGAGGCTGTTACATGTATAGAGCATTCTTTCCATTATGTATAAGCCACAGAAGTCTAAAGTGAGTTCTACTCTTTGCATGAATGTTATATGAACCCTACCACACTCTGGTTTCCCTCTCGCTGAGTTCATTGTTAAAAAAAGTGTGTGTGTGTGTGTGTGTGCGTGCGTGCGTGCGTGCGTGCGTGCGTATTGTTTAATGTTGCACTCATTCATAATGTTGCGCTAAATTCATTGTTAAAAAAAAGTGAGTGCGTGCACGTGCGCGTGTGTGCATGTGTATTGTTTAACGTTGCACTCATCAATATTCTAGCAATATGACAGCTGTCTGTAAGTGTCCGAGCCTGGACCAGACAACACCGTAGGGATACGGGATATGATATGTCATCAACCAAGTCACCAAGAATGACCACCCAAGCATCTTACAACCAGAAAAAGACAGCGACCTCAAAACGGTCACATGTATTTACGGGAGAATGACAAGCCTAGTGTAAACAAACCCATGAATCATTGATGACAGCAAATGGGATGATTTCTGAATGTGTTGTTCACTCCTTATATTTCTAATGCTATTTCATGCAATTTTAGTTTGACACATGCATCATTTTCTAAGCTTATAAATTCACTAGGAAAATGAGGAGTTGACTTGTTTGAACAGGTTTCTAACATTTCTCATTCATACATACGGGACCTGGTGACTATCATGATTATATTTTCTTAAGCCTTAATGATATCCATATCTTCAGATTTGATTTTTTTTTTAATGTGTGTAACACCACACTCTGCAATATTCCAGCTATATGATGATGGTCTGTAAATAATTGAGTCTAGACCAGACAACCTAGTGATTGACATCATGAGCATCGATCCACGCAATTGGGATATGATGAAATGCATCATCCAAGTCAGCGAGCCTGACCACCCGATCTTGTTAGCTGCCTCTTATGACAAAAATAGTTGCCTTTTATGGCAAGCATGGGTTGCTGAAGACCTATTCTAACCCGGATCTTCAACAGGTCCTGACTATTCAGAGTAATGGCTTCGTAATCGCAAACTAAGTGCAGCATGTAAATTCACTGTTTTCCATCAAGAGTTGCAAGACACGGCAAGAATCCAAGAATCAATATGAGTGTAGTAAATAAAGCCATCTTAAAGTTGATAGGATCAGAGTTGCGTATTAATACACACAATAAATCCCTATAACGCAATTAACTTATGGACAAATATAAGATAGCTACACGATAAATTGCAAAGAACAACGAAGAACGAGGCATGGTTCATTTCATGATAAAACATTGTTCTATCATGACATCATTTCTGGGGATTTGACCTACTCATGGTTTATTTTCCCTGCAGTGTATTATTGTATAATGTATGATAAACAACTCCCCCTTATTGTTTATTTTTTAAATATGCATGAGAAATATACAACAAACATCAGTATGATCACTGGGTGATTACCCAATCTCCCCTTTTCAGCTTGCATATCTGTACTGGTCACCCACAAATTATCGTTAACTTTATCGTGTTATTCCTGAAATATTCCATGTACAAAGCTGACTGTACCAATCACTTTGATTTTTGTGAAACTAAGACCAAACTTGCTTATTTCTGTCTAGTAGATTTCTGTTATAACGTTATAACTCTACTGAAGTGAATAATGGAAAAAGGAGCTATGTCTTGCATTTTGTAACTTAGACATATATCTGAATACATTACATCTTTCATTCTTTGTATGACGTTTCAGAACTACTTCTTGTTCCTTCAGCAGGTGAATGCAAGCAAGTGCATAGAGTTGATAAAAATGTTTATCATATAATGGGTAGGTTTCTCGGCAGGATAAAGCCAACGGATAAAAACGACATCCGTTGGGGTCATATGTGGACAGAGATGCAAATATCAAAGGTCAAGTGGGGACTACTTTCACGGTTTATAAACAAACATGGCGTAGTCCTTGTCATTCGGCGATCGAGTCAAAATTAACAATCGGGAATCTGGATAAACTACAGGGATAATTGCTATCATTATCAAAAGAACAGTCTAAAATACTGAAAATCAGTGTCTAACTGTGACGTAGCTAAGGCATTTTATAAGTTTTGGCAACTTTGGAGATATAAATTTCGAAACAATTTTGCGAGGGCACTAGGCCTAGCCAAGCAGGATTAGTAGCCACATCAGTGTTTGTAGACCTCTGCGGCTTGAAACCTTTTCCACAAATTAAAATAGTTTGATTTGGCCGAAATATGTTTAACTTGTTACCTTGTTTCGTTATGTCACTGTGTGTAAATCTGACTACACTTCTTAACGTTATGACAGGACAGACCGACAACACGTCTGAACATGTCCGTGACGTCTCATAGACTAGGGTTAGAGTAGCTTCCCTTTGACGAAGGGCAGTTACTCAAGCAGACAGACCGATTATTGCCGGGAAAGGCAATTAAAGACAATTGTCGTTTTGCGTATGTGTTGCTTCACCACTGTATAAGAAACAGATTTCAGTTGGAACTATATTGACCACTGTCACTGTCCGACTGACACATCACTTCCCTGTGACGTAATAAATATTAATGCGCGCATTCCTGGAAAACTTGCAATGTTTCGGTAATGTTTGTGAGAGAGGGAAAGAGATTTTAAAGCACAGAATTAAAGAATGACATTATATGATAAAGAGGTTATCATGCTTGTGTGTTTGGGGATGGTAAAAATCCTACATTAGGAATAAACACAATATCTTTAGCTCGCCAAGGCTCACTAAATACAATATTTTTTCCTAATGCAGGATATTTACCATCCCCAAACACACTCGCGTGATAACCTCTATATATAAATCATGATATGTTTACATAACACGAGGTGGCGTGAATGTACAAAAATAACACTATAAGGACGAATCCGATGAGATAGGATTGATGTACAAGATAACATTATAATGCTCTTGTAAGTTTATGTGATATGTGGCACACTTGAGCATCCCATTTTGATAACTGCCCAAACTGATATGGTGTGTTCTATGACCCAGATACTTGACCTAAGAGTGACCCACTTTCCTGTGTAAACGTTCATTTTACAAGTGCATTTACTCAAATATGCACGTGTATGATGCCAACGTAATGCATGTGCCACACGGGTGACATTTCGACGTCTCTGACACGTAGCAACATTATTCATGACAACTCGTGTGTGATTCTTTTACACCCTGAGTTTGCAATATGCAAATGTCTCGACTCGACAGAGCCGAACAGTGGATAGTGTAACCTTTAACCGAATGTCACGGTCAGTGCTATAGCAAATCAACACGACATATTTGTTTCAAAACGATAGCTTTCCATAAACAACCGTCACTGCATCACGATTCCGATATATTGACGATTTATTCCCCTGTGAATGTTTGTTTACGATTGAGAAAAGAAGTTGTAAAATTATCTACCAACTGCCCGTCATGTTTACGCTTCTAAGTCAGGATTTATCAATGCTCTGAGGTTAATACTTACTCAAAACAAAAGCCTATGAGCTTGTCATTTAGCCAACCTGGGTCTTCTAGCAGTCGGAGGTCTCCTTGTCGGATGAGACTATCATTAAAACTAAGAACTATCGCATCTTCGTCCTCGGCCATGGTCACACTACATACGTGACATCACTTCCGTTTAGTGCCCAGCCCCCGTAAGTCATCCAATCGAAGACACCGATGCCCTCGTGCCTCCAAATTTACTTGGTGTTATTGAGCTTGAATGAACGACCCCGAGAAAGGTCACTGACACCACGAGTGTGTAGCGTAAATGAAACGCCTTATGTGCATTGTTTACAAAATAAAAACAATATTGCATCATCTTCGTATGCACTTGCATCATCATTTGATGCAGGTGCATATTGCTTTTGGTAATTATTAATCAAACATTAACCCACTAAACTACTACAATAAACATATGTAAAGCACAAAATCAGTAGCGCTCTTACTGATATATCAATAGCTGAAAATACAATATTATGTAACGAACTCAGTGTGTTTTTTTCTGTGATTATTATCATGTATATGGTTTAAATAAAAAAAAAATTAATTCAAAATTAGATTTTGTTCAAGACAATTTTTTTAAATATTTTAAATAGGTGCATTTGTTTGCTGGCCAGTGTAACTGAATTGATCCATTTATCAAGAAGGATGCAAAATACTTACATCGGGCTTACCCGCACCCAGGTAGTAGTGCCAACAGCCCTGTTTTAAGCAAGCATAACACTTACCGTATTTGATGTAATAAGCGCCCACGGCGATATCTATTAATATATAGGCTAGTGAACAATCCCAATTAGCACCCCTTCTGATTGATCAATGTACACAAGACTAATTTATTTGCGTCTAATACGCACTCGTGTGTTATATGCACCCTTAATAATGGGCAATTAAATTCTGGAAAAATATATCTGTCGTACATAAACATTTCAGGCTGTCAGCATAAACCACGAAATTTATCTTTCAACTCTGTTTTTTTCACCAAAATAATATTCTAATAAGAGCCCCCTATTTCTAATTTCGAGAGCGCCCTAGGTGCTTATTACGTTGAATATGGTAATATCTCTTGGCATCCAGTTAAGAGCTCTTGAGTAATATCAGTGTACATAGCTGGAACAAATAAATTAAACTGGGATTTTATATGGAATGCATGCACTGTGTGTGATAGGACTGGGACAGTCCAAAATAGTTTACTACCAGGGTGCCCGACCCCCGACTCTACCCGGGACCCCGCTGTACAAGATGTGGTTTGGTACAAGATGTAAAATTGGGAACTCTGGGAAAAACTATTTCGATACAGGTAAAAAAACCCATACCATGCATACAAGGAAGTTGACTGAAGCTTCATGTCTACTCAAACTTATACAAGTCAGAAGGAATGTGTGCAGATCAGAAAAAGCGAAAATAAGCTACCTGTAGTGTAACCATGGAGTTATGTTGATATTGTCATTAAACAGTATGAGTAACCCTGGGTCCGGGTAGTCCTATGGGTACCCGGGTCCTACTCAATACCCAGCCAGCCCCACAACCCACTGCTGTCCCAGCCCTAGTGTGTGTCTACACGAACTACCATATTCGACGTATTATATTTGCTGATATATTGGCTAGTGAACAATCCCAATAAGCACTCCTTCCGATTGATCAATGTGCACAAGACTTACTTATTTGCGTATAATACGCACTCGTGTGTACCCACTGGAGATGCTTGTTTTTGTTGTCTAACGCTGCAGTCAGCAATATTGCACCTTTCCGACAGTAGCCTGTAAATAATTGAGTCTGGACCAGACAATCCTGTGGCTGATATTGTGAACGATCCACATCGTCGGGGTACGCTGACATGCAATTATCTTAGTCATGGAGTCAATTTGGTCACCTCTTACGACCATGCAGCATAGGTTGCTGTGGGCCTATTCTAGACCAGAATCCCCAAGTGTTTGGAGTTAATTGTTACAAGATTGTTACAAAACCTGTTTTTCTCACTAGGGACTACCTCTTCTTGGTTCATCTGGGGATGATATCAAAAGTCACATGTCAGAGTGAAGATTAAAGTCTTGAACCTGTTTTACAAAGTTTGTTTGTTGTTTAACATAGCACTCAGCAATATTCCAGCTGTATGACGGCGGTCTGTAAATAAGAGTCTGGACCAGACAATCCAGTGATTTTACAAAGTGTCCTCAGATGTGTTTCTGTAGTCTGATTTTCCAATGCACAATGTGATACATTGAAGACTCTCAGTCACCTTTCACTCCCATCATCTAGAAGAGGAAAAAGGTTGCCCAGTCATCTAAGGCACCACAATTCACTGTGCAGAGTTGTATCCCTTGGCTACACCAGAAATCTATGATTGTGGGTTCGAATCCTGATTTGCCCCCATTATGTTTCTAGGTTTGTCAGCACCATACCCGTGCTCGTGGGTTTTCATCAGAGTAGTAAACGTCTAAGAGCTGCATCGCTTTGGGCTTTCCTCCCACATCAAGCTGACACGACATGATGTAACTTGAACACTATTCAAAGCAGCGATAAACCAAATTCACTCACTCACTGATCATCTAGAACAAGTTTTGAGTCAGTCTCCCTTATCTCCACACTGGCAGTCAATACTGATTATCAGACTACATTGCTGAGTGGGTCCACACTACTCCTGCCTGTCTAAAAGCAGGTTAATGGAGATCTGGGGCCCAATTCACAAAGCGTTCATAAAGCCACAAGTTTTATTTATCGTTTCACAGGCCCGCCGCCCCTACTGAAAAGTAGCTGGTCTTAGAAATAAATTAAACATGAAAATATTTATTTTAATTATGAGTGAGTGAGTGAGTGAGTTGGGTTTAACGCTGCTTTTAACAGTATTTCAGTTATATCACGGCGTGTCAGCTTAATGTGGGAGGAAAGCTGGAAGTGATGCAGGTCTCAGACGTTTACCACTTCGGTGAAACCCATGAGCACGGGTATGGTGCTGACAAACCTAGAATCATAATCGGGGCGAACCGGGACACGAACCCACAATCATAGGTTTCTGGCGTGCCCAAGGGACACAACTCTGCACAGCGAATCACAGCGCCTTAGACGACTGGGCCACCCGTGCCCCCTATTTTAATTATGTCTCCTGCTAGTAATACAGAACACCCTTATACAATATAAATTTCATGTCTACATCACTATCAGTGATTTGTGGCCGCCTGCAGTTTGAACTCTACAGCAGAATGAATGAATGAATGAATGAATGAATGAATGAATGAATGAATGAATGAATGAATGAATGAATTTTTATTTTGACCAACCTTATGTGGAATACTTGACTTACAATAGGTCCAGACTATTTATAATTTTTCTCGTAACTTTGCAAAATATTTTCACTAAGCTAGCTTTATGGATAGATTTTTGTCCTAAAGCTCTGCTGGGTTTTAGGATGTTTATAGCTCTATGAAATGCCTTGTGGACCAGGCCCCTGGTACCACCATATTCTAACAGCCTCTACAGACTTGATTACTTACAGACTGCCATGACAAATGGAGCAGTAAAATTGCTGACTACGGCATAAAACACATAAACCATCACACCCACCAGGTGTAAACACAGATACAACACATTTCATTGTAAAATAGTTTATTCATGCATGACTTTCACATGTAATTTTGTTACATAACTTCCCAGGATTACCATGTATATTATTGAAAACTGTAAGTGATTTACAGAAATCTACGTTACTGTACACAACGTGGGACCTACAGGGAGACAACTCTGCAGAATGAGTTGGGAGCAAAGAATCCACTCAGTATTCTCCCTTGTTTGTGTGCTTCATGGATGCTGCGTACAATGTTGACTTCAATGTTGACTCTGCAGTCAACTGCTGAAGAAACCAGTTTATATAAGCACCATCTTTCTTACGAGTCAAGTTATAATAGCCCTAGTGATTTATACTCTACTTATATAATATGTAATTCAAATATTGCCTAAAGCTGCATCAAACGAATCCCATCACACTTGTCCCACATATAAACAATAATGCCTTACCATATTTTTATATATATATTGATAACAGTAAATAAGGTCGTCTTTTTTAAACATTTTATTTCATTCTGGTCAGTCAAAAAAGCCGCTGCATTTCATTTATTTTATATTTTTTTCATCATAATTGTTTTGAGTTGGTGGATTTGTGTCCCTAAACATATATTCAAGTGAACACGCATGTATTAACATTTTCCGCAAACATGTTAACAGTACCGGGTTCTAGAATGTAATTGACATATTTCCACCATACCTGACCCATCAGTTCAAACAAACTCAGCCAAGCTGTTATAAACTGATAAATCGTTCCAGGGAGACATACCAGTATGATGCTACAGCACTAAGAAGGCAACATTGTACTAAGGAATGCAACTTGTGATAATCTTCACACAACCCTTTACATTTCTATCGGAGTACCAAGGAATCATACGTGCCCAAACTCTAGACTAGATATTTCTAATGACTAAAAATACTAAAGACATAAAATCTATGTTTGATTTTTCTTTCCAAAACATTTGATTAAGGGAAAACATGACTACTGTTTATAGGGATACAAGTCTTGTTTCTGAGCTTATGTTTGTCAGCACCATACCTGTGCTCATGGGTTTCACTGAAGTGGTAAATGTCTGAGACCTGCATCACTTTGGGCTTTCCTCCGACATAAAGGTGACACGCCACGATATAACTGAATTACTGTTAAAAGTGGCCATAAACCCAACTCACTCACTCACTCCCTTGTTTCTGAGCAACTGTTTGAGTGCACGGTTTTTCAGTTTTTTTTTACAGAGTTATTAGAGTGAGTGAGTATGGTTTGAACAACACTTTTAGCAATATTCCAGCAATATCACAGTGTGGGACACCAGAAATGGGCTTCATACATTGTACCTAGGTGGGGAATTAAACCCAGGTCTTTGGTGTGACCAGTAAATGCTTTTATCACTAGGCTACTCCACTGCCCTGTTTTTACAGAGCATGTGACAAGGTGTCAATTGGACTTTCAGAGGCCAGCGTGTAATGGAGGCCCAGGGTCTAATAGAGGAACTACGATACTAACATTATGAAATATGTTACATAAATAGGTGATTATTGTTAGGACAGATCTATTCACATTCTTGGTCATTAGATTTCTTTGGTCAATCGGTCAAGACGCAGGGGAAATACTAAAGACAGTGTTGATTTCAGCTTAATTCCACTGATTTAAAGCCCTTGAATAAGAATAAGTTCATTTAAACGGCATTTTTAATCCTTCTTATAATTTACTTTTGCAAAATACAGGGTAGACCCATTTGTAAAATAAGAGGGGTGTCTGGAATAGCCTAGTGATTAAAGTGTTCACTTGTCATGCTGAAGGCCTGGGTTCGAATCCCAAAAGGAGTACAATGTGAAGCTCATTTCTGGTGTCCCATAATATTAGAAATGCAGAGCAAAAGCATTCTCACCCTAGTGAAACATGAAAATCAACTTGTCTAGCCTTAACATCACTATCTTAGCTCATTTTATAAAGAGTGAGTTCATATGGTTTTATGCCGCTTTTAGCAATATTCCAGCAATATCATGGTGGGGGACACCAGTATTGGGCTTCAAACATTGTACCCATGTCGGGAATCGAACCTGGGTCTTCGGCGTGACGAGCAAATGCTTTAACCACTAGGCTACCCGACCGCCCCCATTTCATAAAGAAAGCTTGCTGACAGTCTGTGTGCTAGCATTACAGTGGAGGCTTCCCTCGGGAACAGGGCTCCTTTACTTTCATGTACAATACCATATTCGATGTAATAAGCACCCCACTCTAATAAGTGCCCACGGCGATATTTGCTAATATATTGGCTAGTGAACAATCCCAATTAGCACCCCTTCCGATTGATCAAAATACACAAGACTTATTTATTCGTGTATATTACGCACTCATGTGTTATATGCACCCTTAATTAAGGGCAATTAAATTCTGGAAAATATATCTGTTGTGTTTATACACAGACTTTTCTTTTTCTATCATTTCAGGCTGTCAGCATAAACCTAGAAATTTACGATCTTTCAACTCACTCATTTTTCACCAAAATTATAATCTAATAAGAGCCCCCTATTTCTAATTTTGAGAGCAACCTGGGCTCTTATTATGTCGAATACGGTATCTACATTGTCTGTATATGTCCAGATAAAACCTATCCACCATTCTTCACATTAACACTCTCTGATTATATCTATTGAATACATCGCCAGAACCCTATAGGCTGTCATACAATGCCGCTAATATGGTTTGGGTGGTCAGGCAGGTATTGGATGATTGCCTGTCACTGTACCCTGGCGGCATGTGACTTGACTCATAATATCAACCACTGGTTTGTCTGGCTGGAGACACTCGCTTAAACCTAATATGAAATAATCAAGTTCCACCTTTTGGGGGACTTGTTATTTCTGGATTACTGAACCTCCTCTAAATGTTTATGAATATCTTGATTTCTCTACAATGCTTTAAATTTGTTTGTTATGAACAATGTCACGAAAATCCCACAAATGTTGTTAATAGGCATTTTGTTAACCATCCTCCTCTGGATCCTGTGGCTATCATGTAACCATGGTAACAGTATTACATTAACTATTAACAACAGGTGTTCCCCAAAATATACAACAAAGGTTTACTTAATTAAAATAATAAGACCCAATCTGTTTGTACTGTACAACACACCACAATACCCATGGGGCACATTAATCAATGAGATATAAATTACACACCCAATTTACAGATATTTCAATATATACCAATTGCACAAATATGAAAGTGCAGTTTACACAATACACCACACATTGGAAGTACACTTGAATTGCATCTGGGTAAGTTTTTGGCACCTTCAAACTAATCAAACATCAAAGATTAAAACAAACAAACAAACAATGTAAGGAACTAAAACCTGCTCCTGCAAATTATTGAGCAGGTACTATTCCCTAGCCAACAACATTTATGATTATCAATTATTTTTACACAAAAAATCCCAATTTTTTCCTGGTTGCCAACAGGACAAAAACACCAGAAAAAGTACTGGTGCTAAAGAAAATCATCCTTGAGTATCAAGTGTACAAGGTCTCCATTATATTATTAGAAATTCCCTGAATATTTCCCATAATAGTTTTGTTTCAGAAGTTCACTATTCACCAACTTTGCAGAGAGTGCCTCACACATATGAAATTGAATTTGATAAAGAGGGTATTATCCTCATATGTTTCTGTATCTAGAATAAATGCACACTCGGCTAACAATGTCTTTTTATTCTCGCTCTATATCATGGTGTCAGCTGTTTACTTGCAAAATGTGAGTATCCCTTCAAACACAAACACAGTTTCAAACACAAAGGATGAGATCAAAGTATTTAGCCCCCAGTTTATATACATACTTTATACATGTAGTTTTGTACAACACAAAAGGACTGGAGCACAGTAATGAATCTATTTTCTACTGGAATCATATTTAAATGCTCGTGATTTTATCTGATTAAAGACTAGTACTGTAAGGTCTGCATGATCAAGGAGTCCGAGTGTGACGAAAACGCCTGCCATGAAATACAATTTACAAACATATATATATATATATATATATATATACATACATACATACATACATACATTGAGAGTGGCCATTAGTGACATCTTGATATATACCAGGAGACAAATGTATATTTACAAATTATACACTTTGGCCATATGTTCAAATTTGTTTAAGAACAAAACATCAAATATGATAAAAATCGCTATATATTTCACAAGTGGCAAAGTGTTTGAAATTAAGGGGACACATGGGGTTCTGCATGTTTAACTTCTTTCAGTGGCATTTAGAAGTTGGTGTGATGAAGAAAGACAAGTTCTATGGATGAGCAACTTCTTTATTACAATTAGTTCGATGTTTCGGTGTAGATCCTAACACCTTTATCAAGCAAGTGATCTTGATCATCACTTGCTTGATAAAGGTGTGAGGATCTACACCAAAATGTCGCACTAATTGTAATAAAGAAGTTGTTCATCCATAGAACTTGTCTTTCTGCTGCATGTTTGTTGCAATAGTATTTGAATCTAGAGACCCCTAATCTTAACCTATAACATTAAGGCTAAGGCAAGGATGCGACTTCCCTGCTTAATTTCGGACACCGGTATGGACAATAAAGAGTCTAAATACTGATGCAACGAGGAAGCATATGATTGTGTGGTGACCCTGAGTCATCTATACAAGCCTATGTGTCCTTTAAAAAGATCAAACAATTCTCGTTTTAAGCAATATCTACATCATTAAACTTAAACGAGATAACAGCTTTCTCATTTTACTTTAAGACAAAAATCAAATTCAGACACTGTCTGAACAAGGTGTGAGTCTGTTATCTCATAGCCATTCATATCTTTGCCAGTCAAGATATCTTTCAATTATTCTATTCAGTGGGTGTAATTTAACACTTCGTTAACATTGCCTGAGCAATAAATATTAAATACCCTGAGTCACTCTTCTAGTTTTCGTTTGTCATCATTAAAACATAATATCTCATCATAGATTGAAGTAAAGTGAACATCGACCTTGACCTTTCAAGCACTGTCCCTACACTTGAGCAGCACTGTTTTTCACAGTAAAAGTTTCTCATTTGTCTCAACAAACCATAACTGGCCGACATTACTGATGACCACTCGTGCTAAATTCTGAATACCAGTACACAATCTGACATCTAGTCGAGACTATCAAATTCCAAAATTGTTAAAAAGAAGAGCTTGTTCATTTATTCCAAACAGCATTCAACTTTTAAACAAATACTGAAAACATATTCTGTTGTTGAATATTGTCCATCTCTTTCATGCCTATTTATATATTTATCTACATATTTATCAAAATAAACTAAATGACAATCACCAAGATTACTGTTACACTTTTAGATTAATCTGTGTTTTTGGCTTACCTTTGGGAGTCTGTACATGTGCTTTATGTTCCCTGTTGCTTTAATTTGATAATGTAAAAAGAATTGCTGCACAGGTAACAAAGTACTGTCCATTGTCTGTCTTATCAAACTGTATATCATGTATATTAACTTAGTACCGTATTTCCTCTATTAGATGCCCGGGCTTCTATTTATTTTGGACAAGCCTTTGACCCGGCGTCAATTAGAGGCCCGGCTTCTATTAATATCCCCATTTCTCTATGACCACGAATGTCCCGAATCGTCACGAAATGGAAATATTTTAGGTCCCAAAAAGGGATCATTAATTGTATCAATTGATCGACCCGGCTTCTATTTTTTGCAGTGAACAATTGACCCGGCTTCTATTAGAGGCCGGCGCCTAATAGAGGAAATATGGTACACACTGGAACCTGTGTACAGGTGTACTATGTACATAGTACATAGTGTCACATACATTAACTAAAAGTTAATAAACATGTTGACAAGAAATCATACTAGGTATATGCTTTGAGTTAAAGGTGCCATTCTATAAAACAAAATGTTATAAAAATATGTGTAAATTTTTGGCAGGTACTAAAGTTTCTTGCATAAATTAGAAGTCATCTGATGCCATGTGACTCAATAAAAAAATACCATTTCCACATAAGTCTCACAAGGTTGTACCCGTCTCTACGAGGCAAGGCAGTTAACTGACTAGAAAACTAAAAGTCAAGTTTACACACTTGCCGAACTAGGCTGGAATTCTTGAGTTACAGTTTTGCTGGACTAAAGAGTCTATGCACAGTCAAATCAAAATCACGTTACGAACTAGACATCCGGTTCGTAAACAACATGGATTTCAAAGTGTAGATTCCGGTCGACTGCAGGATTTGCAAAGCATGTGTACTGTCAACTGGTTGTCGACAAATATTTTCCAAATCTTTTCATATTTCAAATCAATGTGTTAGGTGATTTCTTGCATTGCGTGAGGTAGGACCCATTTTATTACAATTAAGATGTCGATTATCGATCAGATCGTCTTGACTGGGCAATACGAGCGAGCCACAAACTTCCAGCCGAGTTCGGCAAGGGTGGAAATTGGACTTTTATAGTCAGTTAACACCCTTGCCTTGGGAAGATGGGTTTTTACCCTATATGTCACGGACAAACTGTACACGGACACCCAGACAGATTCCATAATCCATGTACAGTGACAACACAGAGAAAAGAAAACATTCATGTCCCGTTCATACCTACTAGGGAGAATGCACAGATAATATCACACATATACAGAGTAGACAATATCATACCGAACAGACAACTGATTTTATTATATAATTTTGGGAATATGTTTTGAAATTGTATAATATTAGGATAAAAGAACAAATATTTGACATGAGCTGGACCTGAGAATGATAATGTATAGCTTAGATGAGGAAAATGCTGAATGGAAGAAATATGGGGAAACGCTTCATAATTTTATACCTTAGTACTTAAACAAATGTTAAGTTTGCTTAAGTATTTGGAATATCACTAAGACACATTCTCAGTTGAATATTGAATTGATTTGAGACATGAATGTATAAAAACATACAAATGACTTGAATAAGCATGATAAAAACCTTTCTTTATAGGCTATTTAAAAGTATTGCAACCCAATGATGGGATTAGTCTCAGTTATCTCCCTTTGCCTTCTAAAGCTGTATGTTGTCATACTCTATTAAACACTATACAAATAATGACATGTCATGAATGTGTGTGCACGAATGACTGATGACAATATGTAGATATTGTAGGTACAAGGTGAAATACAATCTAATTTTATGTCTTATGGACTTTTGCGAACAATATTCCATGAGTCAGGAGGCATATTATACTCACTGCCAAAAGAAACGCAAACCAGAGAAACATACAGAGAAGTATCTACATAAAGAAGAGGTGTTGTCAAAACTAAAAATCAGTCGAATGTTACCACAGTGTGTCTTTATTCTTATCAGATATGCTGCACATGATTTCAAAACTTTACACATTAATCCTGCATGAAACAAATGTGCATCTCATACAACATAACAGCATCCTCGTTTGTGCATCTCATACAACATAACAGCATCCTCGTTTGTGCATCTCATACAACATAACAGCATCCTCATTTGTGCATCAAACTAATCTAACATCTCTTGAAATGGAGTAACTTTTCATAAATTAACCTCCGTGTATGGTATTCATGTTTCTTTTGGCAGTGAGTATATAATGTTTTTGTCAGAGTTGATATGGGGTTGATTTTTGCAAGTTTTAACAAAAACACAAAAAAACATATTTAAAAAAAAGAATCACGAAATTAATTTGCTTTTTCAGATGATATATAGAACAAGAAGTAAATTGGTTCGGTCTGCAGTATGATATGCGCAAGACTGCCATCACATAGAATGCCCTGTGTTGAGACACACTAGGTATGTATAAAGCTGGAATGTGTCACAAAGTGTCGTGTAGACCCACAGCAAGCTCCATCTGCTCCAGGTAACGGGACTTCATTGGTAGAAAGTACCGACTGTCCGACGACACTGTATCACACTGCAACAAACAGACATAGAATACTTCTTGTCAAAAATCAGGATGTAAGAAAACATACAACTTTATGGATAACAACTTCTGGTTTATTTCAGCGAGACCCGTGAAGATCCGGGGTAGAACAGGTCTTCAGCAACCCATGCTTGCCGTAAAAGGTGACTATGCTTGTAACGGGATCGGGTGGTCAGGCTCGCTGACTTGGTTGATGCATGTCATTGTATCCCAATTGCGTGGATTGATGCTCATGATATCAATCACTGGATTGTCTGGTCCAGACTCGATTATTTACAGACCACCGTCATATAACTGGAATATTGCTAAGTGTGGCTCTAAACATCAAAAACACATACTCATATAGCGACGATGATGAAGATTCTTACAATGTCAATTGTAACATGACCCTCCCCCACCAAATATATGTATTATTTATTATGACCCCACCTTCCTGTGGCATAGAAGTCCAGTTTCCACCCTTGCTGAACTAGGCTGGAATTTCCAGGCTTGATCGTTGTGCCACCAGTGCCACTATATATGAGTTATGTCCCTTCTATGTCCCTCCTATTGACCAATCAGATTCCATCACTCATATCACTTGCATTTGCTTCAAACAAAATGGCGTTGATTAAAATCAAAACAATCTGATCCGGTGTTACACATGCTTTGCAAATCCTGCAGTCAAAATCCATGCTGTTTACAAACCGAATGTCTAGTTCGTTGCATAATTTTGACTGGACTATGCATAGACTAGTTAGTTCAGCCAAAATGTAACTCCGGAATCCCAGCCTAGTTTGGCAAGGGTGTGAACTGACTTTTATAGTGAGTTAACTCCCTTGCCTCAGGAAGTTGCTATGACCCTGCCCTATAGATTGTCCTATTTTTTAGTGATTCCCTCCCCGACATGTGAATCGTCACACCCCTAATCAGACAAAGTATAATGGACATATATCGTCCCGCACTCAGACTCACATTTGACTTGTTTGTGCGAACATCCACCACGGCTGCCGATGGAATGGGTGTCTGGGGCTGCCATTCTTCCCATGACTTCTTGCGGAGTTGTCTGCTGACAGGAAACAGGTGCCCCTCTGTGGAGAACAGCCACTTGCTGGCCTCCGTGTTCACGTGATTGTCTTTGTCAAATAGCTGAAACCCAAAGGTCTTACAGCCACACTGACAGAAATTCCCTGAAAAAAATACCACAACATTGCCATGACAGTATAGGAGTAGTATATCTACCAAACAAAGAAACATGCTTGGGGGTATAAGACATATTATTCCATTAAACTTGCATGGAAACACAACTGCAATAAAACTGATGTTATAAGCAGTATTACCTGACCACAAGACTGATACACATACAGTCTTGAGAGACAAAATATTAAATACTTCGTTAATTTTATTTGAGTGGTTGAGATGTTGAATCAGGTTTAATACTGCTTTTTACAGAATTGTTGTATCACAGTGTTTCTGCTTCATATGGGGTGGAAAACCCCAAGTGATGCCGGTCTTAGACGGTCATGAACTCATAAGCAAGGCCATAGTGCTGAATATCAAAGGATCTCTGCACAGTGACATCTGCTGCTAAGGGCCATCTTTGCCAATTTTGTTTTGAAAATGAACCTCAGTAGATTGATAAAAGTAAAACATGAACTGTAGACTTGGAAGAAGGTTTGTTTGTTTGTTGCTTAATGCTGCACTCAGCAATATTCCAGCTATATGACAGCGGTCTGGAAGGAGGTACCACCACTTGTTTGTAATATAGGTGTCATGAGGAAAAGTTCAATTGGTATTTTAGCTCTGTTTCTGAAAAGAACAACAATCAGCACCATCAACCCCTATATAAGTCCAGTTTTCATCCTTGCCGAACTAGGCTTGAATTTTGGAGTTATTTTCTGGCTGGACCAACGAGTCCACGCATAGTCCAATCAAAATAGCATGATGAAACGGACATCCTGTTCGTAAACGGATGTGCAGTTTCAGTTGATTGCAAGATTTGCAAAATATGTCGGCATCGACAGATATTTTCCAAAACTTTTCATGTTTTTATTCAATGTGCTCAAGCAATTTGATGTACTTCGCGAGGTAAAGCATGTTTTATTACAATAAAGATCTTGACAATGGATCAGATCGCTTTGACTGAGCTCGGCTATTTTGTTTGAGGCAAATGCACGTAACATAATAGGGGGAATTTGATTGACAAAGAAGCGACATAAATCGTAACAACCACTGGTTGGGCTATGATCGAGACATGAATTTTCAGTCTAGTTTGGCAAGGGTGGAAACCAGACTTTAATAGTCAGTTAACTAGCTTGCATCGGGAAGATGACCAAGCACCATCATTGGACTAATCTGGGATTCAAACCCGCATCTCAGCAGATTCTGCCACCTAAGGGGACACAACTCTGCGCTTAGGCCACATATATAACCAAGGCAACCACCATGACATATCTGATATTATGAAACAATACATAACAACCTATATACAGTAGCTTCAAAATATTATCCTTACCAAGTACAAATATTTACAAGTTTCACTAAGAAAGAAGCTCTCCATTCTGTCCTCCAAAGTTTTTGTATTCACATTGTGTATTGTTCCATACCCGCACCTGTAATACAAAAGCAGATTTAGGAACAAGAAAACCCTACAATAAATAGCATAGATATGCAGTACTAATGTTTGTTGTTTAACACCACGCAGCTATATTCCAGCTATAGGACAGTTGAGTCTGGACCAGACAATCCAGTGATTAACATCATGAGCAACAAACCATGCAATTAGGACATGATGACATGCAGCGGACCTATATGCTTAACCAGACGGTTGTACTAATGGGGCAGAGGGGTAGCCTAGTGGTTAAAGCGTTTGCTTGTCACACCAAAGACCCGGGTTTGATTCCCGACACACTATGGTAAAATCATTTCTGGTGTCCCCTGCCGTGATATTGCTGGAACATTGCTAAAAGCGGCAAAAAAACATACTCACTCACTCACTAATGACATATGTTTACATATATTATGTATGGTAGATTACCATAGGTTTACAACACTAGTCACATACTAGAATCCTTCACTGCAATATACAGTAGGCCAAGGTTAAATCAAGCTACCAGCCCTTTTACCTGATAGATTGTGATGGAATGTCCCTGTGGCGCTTACAGAAATTGATAATGCTGCTTCAGCAATTTTGCAGATGATAGTGCATGGAGATTGAGTGAGTAGGGTTTAACGCTGCTTTTAACAGTATTCCAGTTATATCACGGCGTGTCGGCTTAATGTGGGAGGAAAACCCAAAGTGATGCAGGTCTCAGACATTTATCACTTCGGTGAAACCCACCAGCAGGGGTATGGTGCTGACAAACCTTGAAACATGATTGGGGCAAACTGGGATACGAACCCACAATCATAGGTTTCTGATGTGCCCAAGGCACCTTAGACGACTAGGCCACCTGTGCACCCTGATCGTGCATGGACTTACAAATTGTGACTACAGTAGAGTGAAATAAACATGAGGAATGCAGCAATATTCCAGCTATATGACAGCAGCCTGTAAATACATGTATATAGTCATGGCCAGACAATAAAGTGGTTGATATCATGTGCAATGCCCCACACTGTTGGTGATGCCATGCACTCAGCCAAGTCACCAAGTCTGACCACCGGATACATTAGGCTGCGACCAACACAGGAATCCCCACAGCGTTTCATCTTTTGAACTTTCGATGGAAAAAGAGGTGAGGTGAAATGGGGTTTAAAGTCGCATTCAAGATTATTGCACTGACATAGTGACATGCATGCACGTATATGTGTGTGTGTGTGGCTGCTTGTACTAGTCCGGACTGATGCCGATTTATAGTGCTAGCACACTGAGATACCATGATGTAGTTTAACATGAATACCCCACTCAGACACAGTATACTGACTCCGAACTGGCCAGTCCTTGTTTTAGCCCCATAATGTTAAGTACCAGACAGTTTAACAACAAGTACCATCTGTTAACATCTTTTGGAATGATACGGCCGGGGATCAAACCCCGGACATTCCGCTCTCTGGGCAACGCTCTACCACTAGACCAGGGAGAGATGGAAAAAGAGGTGTTCTCACTCTGCTTTGGCATGTTGATTGAGGCTGTTGAGAATGTCTTTCCCCACATGCAGGTAGAATGGGTTTTTGGTGGCCTGGTAGAGGTAGTATGTTGATTCCACCAGTTCTGGGCGCAGGGGGTAAAACATGACATCCGGGGCCTTCATCTGCCAGTTGTAGCGCTCCGGCAGGGCCCCGTACTTCCTCCATATTGAATAGTATAATGCATGGGAACAGATGGCCTCCTCTATGTCACCATTCAACACCTGCAACAGAGGAAACAAGTTCTGTATTGGTATGTTAGGCTAAACAAAAAAATTGTAGAATTTTCCTATTCGGAATATTCTATAAGTAATACGTTACCACTGTTATACCGAGGCTGTTGTCTCCCACAACTGCTGCTATAGCGAAATCTACCACAGAGATCTCAATTACCTCATGCAGCACGTGCGTAGCCACCCAGCTGCCATGTGACACCCTTCACTCTTGTCTCCTGCGAGAGCAAGTGCTCGGGGGACGGACGGGCGGGCAGCAGCCCAGTGGTAACGTATTACTTATAGAATATTCCGAATAGGAAAATTCTACAAATTACATTAAGTAATACGTTACCACTGTTATACCGAGGCTGACTACCACAGTAGGCGGTGGGGAGCACCTACAACCCGAATCCTGACTGCTAGCGTTCCTTCCTACCAGCGGAAGTAAACACCAAGGCGGAAGCACTCGATGCGCATGCACCTAGCTAGGCGTTACCCTATAGGAATACCAAAGCACTGTCAAGCGCATACCGTAAGGCTCAATCGTTATTGCCAAAACGATTGGTGACTCCAAACGGCCCCACTGGATAGGTATTTCATCGCCGCAGCGGATGAGAACACTGTATCCGCGTGAGCTTAATCTTAGATCAGGTTAAACAGTCGAAAAGAGGGAAATTAATTTCATTCAGACCGTATATCCCAGAGCAAGCCTACTTAAAGTATGCATTAGGCGCGTGACCTAATTCCAGTATTTGTAAGCATGCATCACAAGGTTGGGATACACGACAGACAATTAAAGACATAATTGTCAAAATACAAATAAGGACAAAGCACACAAAAAGCCGCCCTCACCTGTGGTGTGAGTGCGCTGGTTTGCGGGACCCCAACTCCTGTACCCACGGCAGTGGGAACATTGGAGTCGACCCAGATTGACCACCGTGCAAGGTCAGACGCCTGAGGAGTTCGGAATTGCGCTGGGCACACCCCTTAGGTGCCCGCTTGCGCCGCGATCCGCGGGCCAAGACGGTGCACACTCTCCACGACGGCATCAGCAACCTGTTTGAGGTAGTGATTGGCAAAAACCGAGTCAGAACGCCAGTAACAACCTCGTAATATTCTGCGAACAGAGATATTCGAGTGTAGGGCAAATGTTGCCGCTAGCGCCCTGATCTCGTGCGGGTTTGACCCCGCTACCGGTAACCCCCGAGACCGGTACGCCAGATTGATGACAGAACGAAGCCACAACGCAATCGAGTTGCGAGTTATGTCAACCGTGCGATTAGGGTTACACGATATGAACAGACGGTCACGCCCTTGTCTACGTTCATTCGAAGCCTTAAGATAATACTTAAGGGCCCTAACCGGACACAGCGCTCTGTCCTCAGTATCAGCAGGATGTAAGATTTCTTTGAGTGATCTTACAGTGAATTCTCTCTCCGTTTGCCCGACTCTCTGATTCTTGGCGACGAAGCCCATGAGCAGGCCCAGGCGGACCGCTCCTTCGTCACCCCTATCGAATCGTACCTTGGCGACATCGAGTGCATGAATTTCGGATACACGTGCCGCCGTGGCAAAGGAGAGGAGAAATGCTGTTTTCCAAGTCACATGCCGGAACGAAGCACTATGCAAGGGTTCATACGGAGCTTCCGTAAGTGATTGCAACACTAGGGAAAGATCCCAGGCCGGTGCCCGAAGGCGGCCCTTCTTAAGATCGTGCTGTTTGAAACCCTTGATAATACCCCGTATCACCGGCTCTTTGGAGAGACTGGTACCCATAGCAACGTCCCGTACCGTAGCAACGGACGAGACATAGTTGGCAATGGAACCCCCGGAGAGTTTCCGGGTCTCTCGCAAGTGAGACATGAAACGAGCAATATCCTGCACAGATACCTTATCTGGCGAATGAATGTGATGTTTACAACACCACTACGTGAAAATAACCCAACGTGCATTATACACCTTCTGGGTAGAATCACGATGCATACTAACGTATGCCCGAGACGCCCGGCGAGAAAAAACTTTACTCCTCAGACGCTCGGTGACAACATCCACGCGTGCAGATTGAACTGCCCTGCGTTTGGATGAAGCTGACGGGTGTGAGGGTGGATCAAGAGATCCGGTCTCACAGGCAGTGGAAGTGGCGACTGCGTGACCTGGGTCAGCAAGTCGGGGTACCACGATCTGTTCGGCCACATGGGCGCGGTCAGTAACATTCGACAGCGAACTCCTCGGAGCCGGCTTGGAATGTGTGGTATCAACGCTGTCGGCGGGTAAGCATAAGCGACCAAGCCCGTCCAGTCTAACGCGAGAGCATCGTGATCGATGGCCCTCGGGTCCGGGACTGGTGATACAAACAACGGGAGTTGATTGTTGAACCGCGTTGCGAACAGGTCGACCATCGGACGACCCAAACGTTCGCACAGCCACTGAAACACTACTGGGTTCAGCATCCACTCTGTGGGGCTCGGATCCTGAGGCCTCGATAGAGCATCGGCCAGTACGTTCCGCACACCTGGGATGTGACGGGCGCGTATCTGGCACGGGACACTGTCCACCAGAGCGTAAAACTCGAACGTGAGATCGAGTAGCGAGTGACTGTGGGTTCCCCCCAGTTTGTTCACATAGGACACTACCGTCGTGTTGTCGGTCGCCAGCATGAGCCGGGCGTCGACGAGACGATGCTTCCAGTGATTGACTGCGTTGATCACTGCCTTGAACTCGAGACAAGTGATGTGAAGACCTAGTTCGTCTACGCACCACAGCCCCGAGCTCACCTCCCCCTTTAGATGGGCGCCCCAGCCCACTAGAGAGGCGTCTGTATACAGGGTCAACGTGGCCCGGTAGGGCCGCATAGAGACTCCTGATAAGACAATGTAAGGGACCGTCCACCACTCCAGATGCGGTCGGAGCCGATCCAGGAGGGCGACGGTCGCACTGTTCACCTCCGTTGCTAACAACTGGATTAAAAACCGTTGCAGCGGGCGGAGTTGGAGACGACCCCGTGCGGTGCAGTCCTGGGCTGATACAAGTAGCCCTAACAGCTGTTCCCAAAAGTGAACAGTCTGTTGCACCGCTAAGACTTTGGCAATCATCGCCTGAATTTTGTGCCACCGGTCTGGGGGGACAAAGAGGCGATGGGACACCGTGTTGAACCGACCTCCGATGAACAGCAAGTTCTGAGAAGGGGTTAACTCGCTCTTGGGGAGATTGATAATCCACCCAAATTGCTCCAAGAGCCGACGTGCGAAAACGAGATGGCGTGACAGGGTGTCCGTCATTCGATTTGCTACAAGCGAGTCGTCCAGGTACGCGAAGTACCGGACACCCCTCCTGTGGAGGAACCCCACTATGGGGGTGGTTAACCGGGTGAACAGCCAGGGAGCGGACGTGTGAATCATTCTGAGTTCGGCACTGTCCTACTTGGGAACGAGAAATATCCTGGAGTAAAACCCCGGTGTTATTTCTGGTAGAGCTAACTCCCCTACTGCCCCTTCTCCACCAACCTGCCGATGGCATCGGCGAGGATGGGAAGATCGGTTTCCGAATCGAAACCTGCCAACGGGGCAACGGTGAGCGGCGGATTCGCTTTGAGATCAAGCCGATAGCCGTACCGAATCGTGTTGACCACCCACGGGTCATCGAACACTTGTTCCCAATTCTCCCAGTAAGTCTGGAGTCTGGCTCCCACTGGGGAAGGAGAGGGGGCCCTGACAGGTTGCGGCAGGCGCAACTGTCCAGGGCCAAGTGACTCGGGTTCGCCTAAGGGCCAACCGAAGTTGGCGCTGTCGGCATACGAACCCCTCCAATGAGAGTCACCTGGAGGGGCCCTTGCCGTCCGTCGACGACTTGGGCTTCCCCCAGTTCCCCGTCTTCCCGCAAAAGGGCAGCTGATTGCCCATACCGGAGCCCTCAGGGCGGGGCTACTTCCCAGAGGAAGAAGAACCCGACCCCTTAGACCTACCGGCCGCAGCAGCCTGGGGCGCGCTTTGGTTAGGAGCGGCACCTAGGCGCCTATGCAGGGACCCAACAAGAGCAAGTGTGTGCCGAGAGTCCTCGGCAACGTACTCCAGGGAAGCATTTAAACTGAGCAGGCAGTTGTAAATGCGCTGGTCACGGTCCGTGGGAGAACCTTCGACCAGACGGGCCGCTGCAGCCAAGTAAGTGTCTCCGTGAGACATGGAGTGCCGAGCGAGGGCGTCCAGCTGGTGCAAGGTAGCTTGCGTCACCGTAGCAGCCGGTGGGGCACGGACACCCAACCGCTCAACATGGGCCTCCGCGGTAGGACCAGCCTCGGGAAAGGCAAGGTCATGTACCGGGAAGAAACCCTTTCTCCACGACGCCGGAGGCAACGGGAGACCCCGACCGGAGGCCGCCGCGAAGGCGTTCTCCAAGGAAGGCTTGAAACCGCGCAGCAAGGTTGATGCGGGGAAAGCCGTGTCGGAAGACTCATCGTATACCTCGGAGGAACCCACAGTCGTGGATTCCCTGCGGTACCGGCCGGGGCATGTCCTCAAAGAGGTCAGAAACCATGGCCACGCGGTCCTAAACCGATAGCGGGAGCAACGGTTCGGGGGAAGGACCGGTGACCACGGGAGCCGCCGCCGTACCGGTGGACCCCGCGTCCGACCCCGCGGCCACCGAAGTGGCCGGGGACGGAACAGCCAGCGGCCTATCCTGAGATAAGGCCGCCAGCTTGGAGTCCACAAGTTATGCAAGTAATGCAGCGACGGAATCCCCGGACAGCACACGGGCCGCCAAGAGATCCGCCGCTTTACCGGTGGACCCCGCGTCCGACCCCGCGGCCACCGAAGAGGCCGGGGACGGAACAGCCAGCGGCCTATCTTGCGATAAGGCCGCCAGCTTGGAGACCACAAGTTTCGACAACAATGCGGCGACGGAATCCCCAGACAGCCCGAGGGCCGCAAGGGGATCCGCCGCAGCCGAGGAGGTGGTACCCGCACGGGGACCCCGACCGGACGAACCGGCCACCACAGGGGTGGAGACGGACTGTACCTACAGCCGGTACCGCTCAAACTCCGCAGGCCCCAGACCTTCGCACAGGATGCACCGGGTGTCCCCGCAAGGAACCCTGCGCCGCGGGCAACGATCGTGGGGATCCCGGGACGACAAAAACTTTCTGCACACCCCACAACTCCGAGGAGCAGGGGTAGAGGGGGGTGGATACTGGGGACATATCCATGTCAGACATTGATTGTTTGCTATAAACAAAGAACAAAACATGGTTACAACGCACGCACCACAATGATTCACAAACGAACATTTTCACAAGAAAATAAACGAGCAATGTGAACATATAACATACACATATAACCTTTATTAAAGTAATAACTGATGTTAACCCCCAAAACATACAAGAACAGGGGAAACGTAAAACACAACGTGCTTACGCGAACCCCGCAAGTATATAGAAAAAAGGGCAGGAAGAATTTTCCGTTTGGCGGGAAAATTATAACCAAGCGTAGCTACCGCAACGCCCCATAAAAGCACAGTTTATTAGAGAATAAACTATAATAAATATCACCAAATCTTCAAGGAACGCTTCAGCAGGAGAAAACACGTCTTGCTAAGCAGACGAAGGAGACAAGAGTGAAGGGTGTCACATGGCAGCTGGGTGGCTACGCACGTGCTGCATGAGGTAATTGAGATCTCTGTGGTAGATTTCGCTATAGCAGCAGTTGTGGGAGACAACAGCCTCGGTATAACAGTGGTAACGTATTACTTAATGTAATTAGTCTTGGTTCCCCAGGCACTGCCCACATCATCATAAAGTTCATTGCATGTTTATTTTGTTGTCAAATTTCAAATTTTGTGTGTGCATTGTGTTAAAGTATTAGAATTTATTTTTTTAAAAATGGAAAAAAAACAAAACGTGCAGCAGACTTTATGATGATGTGGGTGGTGCCTGAGAACCAAGACTATTATTTTTTTTAGCCTTATGTACACTTTCCAGGGTAGTATGCTGGTTTTCTATGATATTATTTCAATAAAAGTCCCAACAAAGTCCCAAAGCTTGGGAGGTGTTAACTCAGAATAACATGGAAAATGGCCGATGGTCGAGTTTTATTTCTTTTTCTGTTGCTGATATATCACCAAAAACCAATTACAGTTATAAAAAAATGTATCCATGACTTTTTAACAATTTTCTATTTTCCACAAATATTCCCGGCCTGAGAAAATATTAAACTTCCATGATGTTCTCACGCTGCATGGGGGTGTAACTCTGAGACCAATCTTTGTTCTGGCAAGACAACATTTGCAAACCAAGAGGAGCACCAGGAACATGCATCAAACTTCAATGGCTGTTGTCCACTAGACAAGCACATTTGCCCAGCGTATTTGTCTATTGGACCATCATATCTGTCTTGAGGACCATCAAATACATCTAATAGACTGACATAGTTGTATAGTGGACCATCAAATACGTCTAGAATACCAGTATAGTTGTCTAGTGGAACAGCATATATGTCTAAATAACCATCAACAACGTCTCGTAGGCTGACATCGTTGTCAGTAGACTGACATAGTTGTCTAGTGGACCATCAAAAACGTCTAGAATACCAGCATAGTTGTCTAGTGGACCATCAAATACATCTAGTAGACTGACATAGTTGTCTAGTGGACCATCAAATACGTCTAGAATACCAGTATAGTTGTCTAGTGGACCATCAAACACATCTAATAGACTGACATAGTTGTCTAGTGGACCATCAAATACGTCTAGAATACCAGCATAGTTGTCTAGTGGACCATCAAATACATCTAGTAGACTGACATAGTTGTCTAGTGGACCATCAAATATGTCAAGAATACCAGCATAGTTGTCTAGTGGACCATCAAACACATCTAGTAGACTGACATAGTTGTCAAGTGGACCAGCATATTTGTCTAGTACATATTTGTCTAGTGGACCAGCATATCTGTTGAGTACACAGTTATCTTGTGGATCAGCATCCTTGTCAAGCCCTGGTGCAGACAAACCAGTTCCTAATGACATGAGCACTAACACATCAACTCCATACGAGCTAAAGGCCAACCCCGAGCGGTCACTCAACAACCAGCTGCGGCCACCCAATCCTGATGAAGATGGAGATTTTATGAGAGCTTCTTGTTGCGTCAATTTTGCACTCGATACCCAATCCCAGGTTGAAAAACCTCTAAAGATAAACACAAAGATTCTGGAGAAAGATTCTGTTTAGCAACCTCCATGGTTCCACTGACCTGCACACCTGACCATGCTGACTGCAGGGCATCAATCCAGGTGTTGGCGGTGTCGCCTGTCATCATGTTGACGTTGACGTAGATAGGAGGGTTCCCTTCACCATTGTTGCACCGCGACCTCCTGAATAAATACAAATCTAGTTCAGGTGAAATTTACACTAACTGGCATTGTTTCTAAAGAGAGTGGGTATGGCTTCAACCCACTTTTTGAAATATGCCACTTTTAGCAATATGCAAGCAATATAATTGGAGGGAGAAACACGGAACAGTTCAGCTTTAACCACTGGCATACCCTACAGGCTATTCCCATGTGGGGAATTGAACTTGGGTCTTTGAGGGAATGCTCTAACCACAAGGCTACCACACCACCCCGTTGTTTAATAAACATGTACCGTATTCGACGTAATAAGCACCCCGCTCTAATAAGGGCCCACAGCAATATTTGCTAATATATTGGCAAGTGAACAATCCCAATTAGCACCCCTTCCGATTGATCAATGTACACAAGACTTATTTATTCGTGTATAATATGCACTCGTGTGTTATATGCACCCTTAATTATGGGCAATTAAATTCTTGAAAAATATATCTGTCGTATATACAGTCAGGCCGTCGGCATAAACCACGAAATTTATCTTTCAACACTGTTTTTTCCACCAAAATAATATTCTTATAAGAGCCCCCTATTTCTAATTTTGAGAGCACCCTGGGCGCTTATTACGTCGAATACGGTAATCAGGGGTAATAACAGACATCAATGGACATATATAACTTCAGTTGGGAAATTTGTCTTTGACTGATTTCAGAACAGAAGAAACAGACTAATGTATTATTGCTTTCATCAATATCACATCAAGGATTATCATGAAGCAGACCTACCCCCTTCTCATATGGAACTTGATTGTCTCGTAGGATTCATTGAACATCTTCAGGTCATGTTCATCTCCGAACATAATGTATGACTAAATAAATACAAAGGAAACAATATAAATCCATCTTTAATATTATATTGCTTCCATGAAAGCATTGTGTAAGTAATGATTTTATCAAACACACATGGATTTAGCATGTTCAGTGTAAACCTTTTGCCAGTTAATGATTCTGAGGTATAAACACCGAAAACCAGGCATCTATCTGCCATGTTTGTTGTTTGTTTAATGTTATTAATACAGCCGTAAGTGAGAGCGAGACTATTTTTAAAACATCTAAATTGAATAGCAAAGCAATTCATAAACATTGAAAATGGATATCAAAATAGATGTGTTACTCGAAAACAGAAGTTTCATAATGGTGCGCGGCAACCACATCAGTGACATCCATTGAGGCCACATTTCAGCAAAAAAACATAAAAAAACTTAGAAATTGTTACTAGGGATAGAGCTTGTGCACATTCCTTACACATATGGCAGAAGATACCTAGTATTCTAGCCAATTCTGACTTCAAAACATGCATAAATCTGAACAATGACCGAAACTGTGTTACTGCACATACCTTGAGGAGATACTCGTAGAATGAATCAATCCCGGCACCTAGACCACTCATCTTCCCAACCCACTCTCCAGTCTGGATATTGATGACATTACCTGGAACAATAAGTGTGCATCTCTAATCACCATGTTTGTTTGCTTGTTTGTTTGTTTGTTGTTTAACGCCCCACTCAGCAATATTCCAGCTATATGACAGCGGTCTGTAAAATAATTGAGTCTGGACCAGACAATCCAGTGATTGACATCACGAACATCGATCCACGCAATTAGGATTGATGACACACATCAACCAAGTCAGCAAGCCTGACCACCCGATCCTGTTAGTTGCCTCTTACGACAAGCATAGTTGTCTTTTACGGCAAGTATGGGTTACTGAAGACCCATTCTACCCCGGATCTTCACGGGCCCTAATCACCATGATCAGGTTCTTTTACGTTGGTTGCTTATGATCAACACAATTGACGGAAATGAACAAAAATTAACACAATGTTAACATGTCAACATGGTTAACATATGTATCTAAAATCTGTAGAAAATTATATTCCAAACGTGTTTCAGGAGGGAATGAAGTTACTCTCTTTTATATGCCCGAGTTGGTCATTTTGGTAAACCTAGTAATGAAAGATATGTTTAACTTAAAAATACATAGCTTAAACATGTTAAAGGTAAGGACATTTGGTTGGTATTATCTGCATGACAAAACATGCCATATGTGTGTTACCAACATCGGAACCTAATACAGAAAACTGTTTTGTGTTTTTGTTATTTACAACACTCAGCAATATTCCAGCTATATGACAGCTGTAAATCTTGATATTAACGTAAGCCGTGAATTAAATGCAAAAAATGTGCGTGGTCTTTACTCCCATTATTAAACATCGCATTTTTATCAACAATAAGACATTTTGGATAGCAGAAATACCAACTTAGTCATATGCTGAAAACAAACAACTATATATTCCACATCACTGTTCATTGAGCAGCACTTGTAACAAGTATATAAACAATGTCATTCAAACACTAATTACATCCTGTGAATTTTCACTGCTTGGGTCAAGACAAAAGTTCTACTCACTTAGACAATCCAGTGATTGACATCATGAGCACTGATCTACGCATTTGGGATACAAGCATGCATGGGTTACCGAAGACCTATTTTTGTCACGGATACAGAAAATTAAGATATACAGAGTTCTCAGTGTTATGTTTGCACATTTTACTCTGAGAACTAAGAACGTTTTACCAAACTTTAAACATAGAAAAAGCATCTTTTCATCACACAGGTCATTTCTATGTGCAGTATGTCTATTAAATTGCAGATGGTCTGCTACATGGCATGCTATCCAAGTTTAACTGACCGAACAAGCCTGTCACATTTGAGCGATATTTCCACAGCATCTGCACTGCTCGTCTGGCCAAAGATTCATACACAGGATCTCCCAGCAGCCGAGACAGTATGCCAAACTCTAGCACCAAAGTCCCCGCTCCTGATGTACATGTTTCATTGATACAGTCAGGTGGTACTCCATGACGCAGATTTATCTGGAAGGTAAATAAAGCAGATGGATAAAGAAAAAAGAGATTGACGATCAGTTCCTTTGCTATCGACATGCAAAACATAAAAAAAGTTCAGAGAGCAAAGTAGAAACACATGATCATGAGGTCACTCAGAAATTCTGTCAAAATCCATACATACATTTTGATCTTAAAAAAAAAAATCTTATCAGAATATTTATTACCACTGAGCCCAATAATCATGATAACACAGAAAAAATAATTCAAATTATATTTTGAAGGATCTAATTTTATTTATATTTCAAACACTGACCCAAAGATTTGAGAAAAATTATGTACACAAACTACTGGTTATAAGAGTGTTCAGTGTTACCCTTGGATAAGGAATTCCTGTTGCTGTATTTTCGAAGGCAGGAAGAAGTCTTGCAGCCAAGTCATGTGCTAGGTGAAGCAACTCCCCTTCATAGTGTATGGGCATCATATTACCGAATGGCTGACTGGGGTCAATGATGATTAGGTGTGCTGATAATAATGCTCCCATCATCCTGGAAATTACATAAGGCATCCTCAGTAAAAAAAGCCATTTATTGCTTCAAAGGAAATATTATCATCATCCTTAATTCAGAGCAAAGATGATAAATTTTTTTTGTTTATATTATTACTATTAGTGACAAAGAAATCAAAGAATCAAATGGTGAGAATTAATACAAATTACAAATAAGATATGTAATGCTATATATAATGCTATACATGTTCATATTGATAATTTCTGAACCAGTGATAATAAAACGTCAAGCAGATGTGATAGTGAGTTATTAACTTTAAGATATGTAACTTGGGGGATAAGAAGGCTGTTTTACCGGATCGTAGTTTCGAAGACTTGAACGGTGCTTGACTTGTCAAAGTCAAGGTTATCCTTAATGAGGTTCACCGCTTTCTTAAATTCAGTTTCATTTCCCATTACCTTAAACAGACAAAATTAACTCAATTCAGCATGTTCAGTATTGCTAATAATCAGTGATAGTACATCCAGGTTAACAAGGCAAGGTGGACAACCTCCAATGTGCTTAATCATGATCAGATGTGTTAATATCAACAAAATTATATGGCATACTTGATTATGAACAAATTGTATATAAATATCAGCGTAATTTCACTAAAAAAATACCAATTAACATGGTCATATCAATATGATAACCATGAAAAAATGATGACATATTTACAGTTAACCATATAACTGGAAAAATAATCAACAAAAGGATATCATATTAAACACTTTGACTGTACAGCACCATGGTCCAAAAACAACAAAATCTACTCACAGCTAATGTGTCCAGGGCGTCCACTAGCGTCAGAATGTAGTCACCTAAAACATCATTGATGTTTATGTTGGATCTGAAATGCAAAAATCATGGAAATTTTCCCGGATGCTAACTATAATTAATAAAGAATATGTTTGACCTTCCATTTAACATGATAAATAACCTTTTATACCAAATAAATAGTTTTATGTCTGTAGATATTTATCAAATATTTCTTATTGCATGTTTTTATACATGTTATAGTTATTAAATACATGACCATAAGACAAAATAACAAGACTATTCACATGTCTCATTGTCTGTTGTTCATTGGATATGTCATCAAATGAACTGTGATTATCATGATTATGTTCAAGGTCTGGTTCATCATTGAATACAAAAAATGAGTTAGCAGAAAACGACATGTTGAACGACTTGAAAGCTACTACTGTTACTATGACTTTCCATGCTAGAAGTCCAACCACATGACCACCGGGTCTAAAAATGCCAGTGAGGGTTGGCCAATATTTATAACTTTTCATTCTTTGGCATGTTGCATGTAATCAGCACACAGCAGAACCATGATAACATGTCAAAACATAAGACAACTTAGGTTGATTGTAATCATTAAATAAACATTGATTAAAGGATGGTATCATATACATGGGGTTATAGCGAAAACGTCACCTCAGCAAAACGTCACCGGGCGAAAACGGCACCGATTGGCGAAAAAGGCACCTCGACTCGAGCGAAAACGGCACCTTATTTTTTTTACCTTGGTCAAATAAATGATATTAAACTTACACTGTAACTTGCAAAGGCCAATAATTGTGAGATGTTAAAACAAGTTTACATTAGAAATTAGCCTCTGCTCCAACTATAATCCAACTTAGCTTATACGCAACTCAACGTATGGTGAAAACATAACATGCTTTGACGAAAGATAATAGAAATTAAACTCACATCGTCTCTTACAAACACAAATAATTGTGAAATAAAACAAATAAGAAATTAGCCCCCTACTCCAATTTACTCACCGACTTTTATTCACTATACGCTTTGATGTCAGTTTCCAGTCAGAAGATGCTGAAGAAATGAGAGTACCAAACCTATCTGAAATTCACATTACGGCTTCAGATGTACCCTATACATCAAATACCATGTAAATAAACCATATATATTACCACAAAAATCGTTGTTATCGTTATTAAAAATAGAGGTGCCGTTTTCGCCCGACACATAGTAGCCGTTTTCGCCAAATGCGGTGCCGTTTTCGCCAGAGAAATCGGTGACGTTTTAGCCTGCACCCATATACATGGAATATACTCGTATTATATGGTTATTCACACGGTTAGTGCCCACTTAAGGTACGGCAAATGCAATTGAGTCACTGTCCCTATGATCTAATTAGGTTTTCATGGCATTCACTTCATGACAGTCAGTATGTATGAATGACATTATCAAATGTGTTATGATTGAATTTCTAACGAACCAACACTGTCCAACACTGGCACTAGAAGCCTACATTTGATAACAGTTTCCTCACCAGCTGCTAAGCTGTTGGCCTCGTCTAAAAGAAATCATGGTCTTACCAACTAGTTGTTGAATACTTACGGGTTGTCATAGTCTGGCCCACGCCCAGAGCAGTTTATTGGGTTCAGTTCATCTTGTGGAAAGGCGTATTTCATGTAACTGTCATATCCGAAATAAAACATGTTTTTCGATGCCTGTAGCATCTCAAGCCGCTCCGTCTCAGAAAAGTGTCCATATTTAGTGTCATATGGATCCCAGCTGCCCCTAAACAAATACAGTCTTCCTACACTGGGTACACACGATAACATTAACACAAACAAATGGTAGTACATAGCAGTATTGTTGTTTTCCCATATTCACTCAACTTTCTAGTCCATGGTGCCCTGTAACATACCAGCGGATATAAAGCCGACTTCCGTATTTGTAAGAAATAGTCCCTGATACTTTACTTGATGCATCATCTAAAAGTAAAAGTTAATGTTGATATTATCTTATTTCTAAGATACACACAGCCATATAACTAAATGTTGAAATATTTAACATTTCTCGATGATCCCATAAAACGGAAGTAAGCACCCAAAAGGATATCACTACGCATATGCTTCACAGGCCATCAATCCAATCAGAAAAGTCGACGTGGGCAGCCCATATTAAGCCAAATTGATCAGAATTATATACAATTTTAGTTGATCGTGTTGCATGGTGTTCATACATATTGTAAAATATATCAATCTTATTATCACACACCAAAATATTTACCCGGTAGAGCCCAGAGACTATATATCTTATGTATATATAAATGTTCAAACTCCTTTTTAAGAAAAGGATAAAACAACGACTAAAGATGCAGTTCTAAGCAACCCAACCTTTTCTCCTCCACATTCATTGCATAGATAAGGAAATATTAACGTACGTTTTCAAAAACTTTATTTCAAGGATATCCGCACTATAACATGGACCATATTTTTAATTTCGTTACAAATTCGATGGATACTTATATATGATTCAAACAACTTTATTTCCAGGATATCGGCACTATAACATGGACCATATCTTTAATTACGTTACAAATTCCTGTAATCGGATACTTATATATGACCAATATGCTGGAAAGACCATTGTTGTGAAACACACGACTCATACGGTATGATGCTGACAAAGCAAGGATATGTTGGGACGAATCTCAGATCCGGGCACTAGATCAACCGCGACCCTGCTACTATATTGTACTAAAGGACGCAACTCGACTACTACTACTACTACTACTACTACTACTACTACTTGGACCCATGAAGATCCGGGGTAGAATAGGTCTTCAGCAACCAATGCGTGCCATAAAAGGCGACTATGCTTGTCGTAATTAATTGATCGATGCTCATGATGCCAATCACTTGATTGTCTGGTCCAGACTCGATTATTTACAGACCGCCGCCATTTAGCTGGAATATTGCTGAGTGCGGCGTTAAACAACAAACAAGTAACACAAAACTACGTGTATCGATACCATATACATTGGTGTGTGGTACAGTCGTACACCGATAGCGGAAATAATTTATTCCCCATACCAAGTACAAATGTATATACATTCACTATCCGAGACAGTGGGGTGATTGAACTGTAAAACTCTCCGTTCTTGGCCAGTCAGATTTAACGAACGAGATATTTCAGATGACAAATCTATGATTTACAGATCACTTTTAGCAATATTCCAGCAATATCACGGCGGGCGACACCAGAAATGGGCTTGACACATATTGTTTTACATGTGGGGAATCGAACCTGGGTCTTCGACGTGAAGAGCGAACGCTTTAACTACTAGACTACCCCACCGCCCCCCTATATAACTGTAAAGCATCTGCCTTAGGCAAGGGTGTTAACTGACTATAAAAGTCCAGTTTCCACCCTTGCCGAACTACGTTTGAATTCCAGGCTGGATCGTAGCGCCACCAGTACAAATTTAACTGGACGTATTATTTAACTCCCTTGCCTCAGGAAGATGCTCTAATGCGTATATAATTAAACTTTTTTATGTTATTGGTAATAAGACCATACTGAACCATCTGAATAAAAATAATTCTTCATTCGACTTTAAAAAATGCGTTATGTCGGAAATACTTTCAGTCTGATTGATGTACAATGTTTTTCAGACTAAGATCATGAGGATCGATCAGTGAGAAAATATTAGAACAAGCTAATTTCAACTTTTTCTGGTTACTCGATTAAATCATCTATTTGAAAAGACAACCGCCCCGATGGCCTTGCTGTCTTTATCAGTTGCATCCACGGGGATCCAGCTGTGAGATACGTTTGACATATGGTAAATATTCAATAAACGACACTACGCATCACAACAGATAGCAGTATAATCAACCAATGTCTGACAAGATAGGTTGATATGTGGTATACGCTAACCAGCTTGTGCCCCGAAGCTGGTTTAGCTTGTATTGTTGATGCATAGCAATCTCTTCAATCAACATTCTACTCAGCAACATATAGGCCCATGCTTATGGGCTTCAACTGCTTGTGACGGACATGTTCATAATACACTGAATGTTGTGCGAGAATTACGCTCGCGCGGCACTGGGTCAACCTCCGACTGTGATATTACCCAGAGATGTCGAATATCACATTTGCTATCTTGTGGTGTAAATGTAACCGCAAATATTTAACCTGTTTGAAAAGGAGACAAGGCTATGTGTTGTCGGAGATTTCCTTATGCATAGAAAACAGCAAATTTCGCCACTTTTTATCGTACACCATGCATTGAAAGCATTTTCTTTTTAACAGCTTATCGAAAATTGTGGGCGAACAAATACTGCCTAATATCTGAACGACATAAACATGTATCAAATGATTATGTATGCTTATGTATATAATGTTATACATTCGATACGAACAATATAGATAATTTAAGTGGGCACGACTGGCCCAGTCGTCTAAGTTGGCGCAACTCGCTTTGCAGAGTTGCGTCCCCTTGGCGTGTCAGAAATTTTATCGATGATCGATCGCTGATACGAAACTGATACTCCTGATCATGTTTCTAGCTTTGTCAGCAACATATGGCCCCATGCTTGTGGGCCTCACCATACTGCATCAGTTCAGGATTTCCTCCAACATCAAGCTGACACGCCGCGAAATAACTGGAATGTTTCTCAAAACGGCATAAACAATGTTCCGTCACTGATGATTTTATCCCTTTTGACAAAAAACGCACTTTGCGAGCTTTGTGAATTAAGAAAATATTTCTCATTTTTTGTGTGATGTTTAAATACACCAATCTTCAGATAACCGGTGAGAAGCATATCCCTGGTGCTCCCCTCCGTCATATTGCTGTAATATTGCTAAAAGCGGCGTAAAACCACACTCACTCACACCGATAACCGACGACCCATTAACCCACAGACTTACCTCCCCATTTACGGACGATTTTATGCGCCTTTATAATCGTTGTGACTGAGTTCGAGTTCTGAGCTCATTCATCTATAAATTACAGATCGTGCTTTATGAAAAGTTTGAAAATAAGCTGTAATTAACATTGGCGTGACAATGCGATATTTCATCAAAATGTCGGGCTTTAGGTCATTTTGACACTTTATGCTTGTTTTTGTAAGGGCGACAAAGTTCCTTCTAGTATTACATAATTTCCAGGATGTTTGCAGGGATGCCATTTAAACTAAAACATTATCTCACCCGGATATCAATCACCCCATAGCGAGAACTAGGATCTGATTTTAATGAGATTGACCCGAATAGTGATAACATATAAGGACACTCCCAATGACTTTCTCGGGATGTCGGGCTGTAGTTTTCTTCCATTTATGTCTTTCTGCATACTTCTAAACCACACGGGTATATTCGAGTCACAGACCCCATGCTACATTAAACCAATGTTTTTCTTTTCATCGTATATGCGTCTTTTTAAACACATGGCTCGTAGATCCACCGACCCGAAATTTCACAATTGTGGAATAAAACTTATTTTTGACAAAACTAATTTACTATTTTAACTAAGGAAGTACATCGACCCCATTAAACTCTCTCGTCATAATTATTTTTATGATATAATAAATTTGGGTTTCCTAAATATCAAACAACTTATGAATATCCAGTCGTGATACCTATGTTCACCCTAGCAGACATGCCCCCCATAGTACGCGTAATAAAGAGGCGTTGCAATGGACAAGAAACAGAACTGGGATCCTACCATGAGCTCATACACCCAAGGTATTTCTTTATTTCTAAGTTAATCATTTTGGCTTTGTTTGTTTCTTTTCTGATTTATTTTCTTAATTCAATCTGAAAAGAAGAAACTTCTATTTCTAGAACACACTGCCATCAACTATGATCATTTGTCACATGTTAAGAACTCTTTCACGTTAATCGAAGCCTTTTCAGTCTTTTAGTTGTTCAATTAGCAACATACTCATGTTTTAGCGTTTTATTAGATTTATCTTTTCAATTTCAAACAACGAGCAACAAAAAAAAAGGAAGCAAACAAACAATATAACGCGATATCAAGTCCAAGTCTGTCAGTGTCTCAAGCTGCATGGTGCGATCTCGGAAAACATGCTGTTTCTTCAAACTTCTCTCAGTTTCCTCACACATCAACAAGAAAGTAGCCATGTTGAAATTCAATGAAGTATCAACCTTAGCGTGGCTAAGGTTGGGTCTGACCAACCTTCAAATTTTCACCTTAACTAAGGCTACCTTAGCGTAAGGTAGTTTCATGCAACAGGGGGTCAACCTTAGTAAAGGCCTAAGGTTAAAACTTAAGGATATAAGGTAACCTTAGCGCTAAGGTTGTTTTGTACAACGGCACCCTGGGATCCTACCATGACAGTCTCGCGAGATTTATGACGTCGTCATGACGACAGTTCACTCTTGATGTCGCCATATTGTTGTGCTATATGCTCCCCGCCCCAATCACGACCCCCTACGTCGACTACTTCCCTGCCTCTAATGATGACGACAGTGTCTACTGGGTCTACGAGGACGAGGATGACGACAGCTTCGTGGAGGACCGAGAAGTTTATCCTCTGAGGAAGGCGCTGAGGAGAGTGGTTGCCTTCTGGGGGAGAATCTTTTCGTAGATTTCTCATCCAGTGTGTGAGAGGATGTGTTTTTGCATGTGTGACAGAAAGTGTAAGTGTGTATGTGTGTTAGGATGTATTTTTGCATGTGTGATGGAGAACGTATGTGTTTATGTGTGTTAGGATGTGTTTTTGCATGTGTGATAGAGGGTGTATGTGTGAGAAGGTGTGTTTTTGCATGTGATTTTGAGTGTCAGTGTGTATTTGTGAGAGGATGTGTTTTTGCATGTGTTATAGAGTGTTAATGTGTATGTTTGAGTCAGAGTATGTGTTCTTGCATGTGTGACAGAGAGTGTAAGTGTGTATGTTTGAGAGGATGTGTTTTTTGCATGTGTGGCAGTGTATTTGTGAGAGGATGTGTTTTTGCATGTGTGACAGAGAATGCAAGTGTGTATGTGTGACAGAGCGTGTGTATGTGTGCTAGAGAGTGTCAGTGTATATGTGTGAGAGGATGTGTTTCGCATGTGTGTTTGAGTGTTTGTATAAGAGGATGTGTTTTGCATGTGTGTTTGTGTGAGAGGTTGTGGTTTGGTGCCTCTGTAATAAGCCTTTCTCCCTTTTGGACTGAATATATCTAAATAAATATGGAATAATGGTATACACATGCGTTTGTTTTCATTCCATGGATCTAACAACGACTAGGTGACAGCAACACCGCAGAAAAGGCAGGTAACCTGAGTCTGGTGTTAATAAAATATGAAGTTGTAATACCGAGAATATTTATTATCAATTTAACATATAAAGGTACCATTTGCCCTGAACCGTTGTGTTGCTGTCTTCTAGCACAATGTACTAGAGGAATCTCCAATGGAAAGTCCGAACTCCATACCCATAGATAGCTGTTATATAGCCTGGAAGCCGATGCAGTAACACTGGGTATTTTACGATCACTTTACTCACTGTTGGGCACATGCATGGATGAAAGATCGAGAGTTATCTCCCTTCGCCGCTGTTTCTCCTGTCATCGAGTCTTAAGATATATCTAGGTATTCCTAAGTTTCTTAGCAAACTAACACTTGAAGGGCGACTGCGCTTCTGTCTGGTGCCCAGTTTCAGTCCAGGTCTACACCTTGTACTTGTATAAATAATCATTACTGCTACAAGAACGTCCACCTTCATACAGATGCACAAGTACATTCATCTTAGTATTCATTTCTCCACCCACACTGACAAGATACAAATTGTCATTCAGGTATATAATCTAAATATTCAGCGAGTACAGAAGGAGCACGGTATTCCGTCCATGTCGACCTGGGAGATCAACAGCCTGTAGCTATTTGTGTTGAGCGGAATGAACAACCTGATATAGGTGTATATTATAGGCATACAGCCAACCCATAACCAATCGCTGATTGGAAAAGTAAGAAAGCTGAACATAGAAATGAGGTGTTTAATCGTCTAAGTTGTTTCGAACATGGCCTTCGTCAGTTGACCAGACGGTAGATCAGGGACCAAATCTGTCCCCAAAATACATATACAGGCAACCAACGCTGAATGTCACAACACATCAATACGAGCAGGTTATCAAGTACATTACCCTACACTTAAACTGGTGGGGTCCCAGCTGCCTTGACACGTGGATGACAGGGATATAGCTGGCGCTATGTTGTGGGAGTGGCGTTAATTTCTTACTCATATCATGTACACAGTAAACACGCTAACACGCTGATTGAACAAGCTAGCAGCTAAGATAGCTTTTATCTTCCGTGTATGTGAGGGGAATAGGCTTCTTTTCTACCAATGAACAAAGGGAGACCACTCATGTCAGACTATTTCTCCCAGTGTATCAGTGGAGATGCTAGTGAGGGATTTCCCAAGCGACTTGCGCAGCTGCCTTCCGCGGCAATAAGTGCAGAATTCCCGCCAACTTTAACCACACATCGCGCTTTACACACCAGTAAACAGTCCCCAGTTAAGACGAACGGTCTTTACCAGCAAACACCTTCATAATTAAACCAGAAAATTCTCAGGTACAAAACAAACTGAACCTGCCCTTCTTTTTATCAACCTCGGAAAACCACGGCAACGGCCACCACAACATTATCTGCTTCCCCTTTTTAAGTGTTTGACCCCCATGACATGCAGCTCTAGAGGTTTTAGCCTTGCCGGAAATGGACGATGAAGCCTCGTTCTGACTTCGTCTTACCGTAACGTAGCTACCGTTGTCGCGGCCAACGTCCCCCTCTGTTTTGAACAGATTCACTATCGCTCTTGCTCCCTATCGCTCTGCATTTCGTTGACTACAGCATCGTTTCAAGATCTTCTACTGACAAGATGTTTACAAGGCTACATATTCAAGGTAATTAAGAATGAAGTTATTGTATTCTAAAGTGTTTAGTACGTAGATTAGCACTGAAATTGGCAGTAGTTTGACAGGTGGTGATGACATTGGTCGCCATTTGCAATTGTTTTGATTCAGGAATGTGTGTCTTTTAAATCTCTTGTCTGCTCTGAAATGAGTGCGGTCCGTATATAAATATGACGGACGAGGTTGTTCAAACATTATAGATCAAATGTGTCACATTGTATAACTTTGATATCTATTAAAAATAAACTACTCTTTCAAACCTACCGGCTTGAAATGACATGACTAAAACACATGAACACAACTATGAAATGCCCATTTCACTCCTACTCACGCCTGCACATAGTCTTTAGTATTTTCTGTTCTTAAACCCCCGTGTCTGTCTGTCTGTCCACACATTCAGGTGTTGAGGAGGAAATAAGAGCTCATACGTTTCTGTAGAGATGTGCTGCTTGTAAAATATCCAGATCTATATTTGTTGACTTGAGACTGGGCGATGTCTTTTCCTCAACGCAGTACAGTCAAACCTCGTTAACCCGAACTCCTAAACTCGATACGTTCATTGAACATGTATTTTAATGTATTTTAAATGTGTTTATTATTTTTTTCTTTTCAGCACGGGAAGACATGATCCGGTATCATGTCACTCCTGCTGCGAGTTTATGGCCGTCGCTGGATGAGGAATCCGACTGTGTATGTAGTTTATCTACATCTCTCTCAGATTCGGCCGCCGAATAGCTCACCTTTGTTCATTTGTCCATGTCCCCTCACGCACACTATTGACATTGTCCATTTTCTCCGTGGGTTATTGTGTCCTGAAAAATAGCTGCATGATCCCCCTCCTCCACTTGCATGTTTCAAACATTCGATCAGATTTTTTGTCTTGTTGTACCGCCTTTATGCATGTGTAACCTGTGTATCAGACTGACTTTCTTTTCCACACTGTTATTTGAAAACCGCCTATATACCTCGGACACTGACCCTCCTTTCTCCCTCCCTCCCCACTCACTGATGTAGCGTCCCCAGGCTGCGTCCACGACCCCCTTTCCCAACCCTCTGAGTGTTTTCACCCCCTTCTGGGCCCGCCCTGACCACGGTGAGACGCTCCCCGCCCCAATCACGATCACCTACGTCGACCACTTCCCTGCCCCTAGTGATGACGACAGTGACTACTGGGTCTACGAGGACGAGGATGACGACAGCTTCGTGGAGGACCGAGAAGTTCATCCTCTGAGGAAGGCGCTGAGGAGAGTGGCTGCCTTCTGGGGGAGAATCTTTTCGTAGATTTCTCATCCAGTGTGTGTGTATGAGTACGATTGTAAATGTGTAAATGTGAGAGGATGTGTTTTTGCATGTGTGACAGAAAGTGTAAGTGTGTATGTGTGTTAGGATGTATTTTTGCATGTGTGATGGAGAACGTATTTATTTATGTTTGTTAGGATGTGTTTTTGCATGTGTGATAGAGGGTGTATGTGTGAGAAGGTGTGTTTTTGCATGTGATTTTGAGTGTCAGTGTGTATTTGTGAGGGGATGTGTTTTTGCATGTGTTATAGAGTGTTAATGTGTATGTTTGAGTTAGAGTATCTGTTCTTGCATGTGTGACAGAGAGTGTAAGTGTGTATGTTTGAGAGGATGTGTTTTTTGCATGTGTGGCAGTGTATTTGTGAGAGTATGTGTTTTTGCATGTGTGACAGAGAATGCAAGTGTGTATGTGTGACAGAGTGTGTGTATGTGTGAGAGGATGTGTTTTTGCATGTGTGACAGAGAATGCAAGTGTGTATGTGTGACAGAGTGTGTGTATGTGTGCTAGAGAGTGTCAGTGTGTATGTGTGAGAGGATGTGTTTCGCATGTGTGTTTGAGTGTTTGTATAAGAGAATGTGTTTTGCATGTGTGTTTGTGTGAGAGGTTGTGGTTTGGTGCCCCTGTAATAAGCATTTCTACCTTGTGGGCTGTTTTGGCTACACTCTTTCGGCTTATTTTTGGACATTCTCTTTCGATCTTCTTTTCATTTGTTTTGGCCCACCCTTTGGCTGACATTTCTAAGTTTATTCAGCTCTCTGATATGGGAGAACAATTTTTGAGCTCACTTTTGGCCCTGCTTTAATTACTTTCTTTTGGCACATGCCATTCAATTTTGTTGAACATATCTAAATAAATATGGAATAATGGTATACACATGCGTTTGTTTTCCTTCCTTGGATCTAACAACGACTAGGTGACAGCAACACAGCAGGAAAGGCAGGTACCCTGAGTCTGGTGTTAATAAAATATGAAGTTGTAATACCCAGTAGTATCAGTTTAAATACGCATAATCCCGATAACAGTTATTAATTATTTAGAATGATGATAAAATTAAAAACGTAAGTTTCTTAGCAAACTAACAGTTGAAGGGCGACTGCGCTTCTCTGTCTGGTGCCCAGTTTCAGTCAAGGTCTACACCTTGTAATTAATGTCTAAAGGACGCCGGGGTCAGTCAGAGTACACATGAGTTCTTAGATTGATATAAATCATGAAATTTGAGTCAACAGACAAAGAAAATTGTATTTGAGCCAAACTTACTAGAGCTGCCAGTTTGCCCGGGGATAGTCGCTCTTTAAATGTTTACCAAACATATACTTTAAGATAATCGTTTACACCTGGAATAGAACCTAGGCCTTAGGGTAATGAGCCTACACCTTAACCACTCATGCAGCTACAACCCCGCCCCCTTATGTCATCTATGTGAAATACGATACCCGTATAAATAATCATTACTGCTACAAGAACGTCCACCTTCATACAGATGCACAAGTACATTCATCTTAGTATTCATTTCTCCACCCACACTGACAAGATACACATTGTCATTCAGGTATATAATCTAAATATTCAGCGAGTACAGAAGGAGCACGGTATTCCGTCCATGTCGACCTGGGAGATCAACAGCCTGTAGCTATTTGTGTTGAGCGGAATGAACAACCTGATATAGGTGTATATTATAGGCATACAGCCAACCCCTAACCAATCGCTGATTTGAAAAGTAAGAAAGCTGAACATAGAAATGAGGTGTTTAATCGTCTAAGTTGTTTCGAACATGGCCTTCGTCAGTTGACCAGACGGTAGATCAGGGACCAAATCTGTCCCCAAAATACATATACAGGCAACCAACGCTGAATGTCACAACACATCAATACGAGCAGGTTATCAAGTACATTACCCTACACTTAAACCGGTGGGGTCCCAGCTGCCTTGACACGTGGATGACAGGGATATAGCTGGCGCTATGTTGTGGGAGTGGCGTTAATTTCTTACTCACATCATGTACACAGTAAACACGTTAACACGCTGATTGAACAAGCTAGCAGCTAAGATAGCTTTTATCTTCCGTGTATGTGAGGGGAATAGGCTTCTTTTCTACCAATGAACAAAGGGAGACCACTCATGTCAGACTATTTCTCCAAATGTATCAGTGGAGATGCTAGTGAGGGATTTCCCAAGCGACTTGCGCAGCTGCCTTCCGCGGCAATAAGTGCGGAATTCCCGCCAACTTTAACCACACATCGCGCTTTACACACCAGTAAACCGTCCCCAGTTAAGACGAACGGTCTTTACCAGCAAACACCTTCATAATTAAACCAGAAAATTCTCAGGTACAAAACAAACTGAACCTGCCCTTCTTTTTATCAACGACGGAAAACCACGGCAACGGCCACCACAACATTATCTGCTTCCCCTTTTTAAGTGTTTGGCCCCCATGACATGCAGCTCTAGAGGTTTTAGCCTTGCCGGAAATGGACGATGAAGCCTCGTTCTGACTTCGTCTTACCGTAACGTAGCTACCGTTGTCGCGGCCAACGTCCCCCTCTGTTTTGAACAGATTCACTATCGCTCTTGCTCCCTATCGCTCTGCATTTCGTTGACTACAGCATCGTTTCAAGATCTTCTACTGACAAGATGTTTACAAGGCTACATATTCAAGGTAATTAAGAATGCAGTTATTGTATTCTAAAGTGTTTAGTACGTAGATTAGCACTGAAATTGGCAGTAGTTTGACAGGGTATCGGTGGTGATGACATTGGTCGCCATTTGCAATTGTTTTGATTCAGGAATGTGTGTCTTTTAAATCTCTTGTCTGCTCTGAAATGAGTGCGGTCCGTATATAAATATGACGGACGAGGTTGTTCAAACATTATAGATCAAATGTGTCACATTGTATAACTTTGATATCTATTAAAAATAAACTACTCTTTCAAACCTACCGGCTTGAAATGACATGACTAAAACACATGAACACAACTATGAAATGCCCATTTCACTCCTACTCACGCCTGCTCATAGTCTTTAGTATTTTCTGTTCTTAAACCCCCGTGTCTGTCTGTCTGTCCACACATTCAGGTGTTGAGGAGGAAATAAGAGCTCATACGTTTCTGTAGAGATGTGCTGCTTGTAAAATATCCAGATCTATATTTGTTGACTTGAGACTGGGCGATGTCTTTTCCTCAACGCAGTACAGTCAAACCTCGTTAACCCGAACTCCTAAACTCGATACGTTCATTGAACATGTATTTTAATGTATTTTAAATGTGTTTATTATTTTTTTCTTTTCAGCACGGGAAGACATGATCCGGTATCATGTCACTCCTGCTGCGAGTTTATGGCCGTCGCTGGATGAGGAATCCGACTGTGTATGTAGTTTATCTACATCTCTCTCAGATTCGGCCGCCGAATAGCTCACCTTTGTTCATTTGTCCATGTCCCCTCACGCACACTATTGACATTGTCCATTTTCTCCGTGGGTTATTGTGTCCTGAAAAATAGCTGCATGATCCCCCTCCTCCACTTGCATGTTTCAAACATTCGATCAGATTTTTTGTCTTGTTGTACCGCCTTTATGCATGTGTAACCTGTGTATCAGACTGACTTTCTTTTCCACACTGTTATTTGAAAACCGCCTATATACCTCGGACACTGACCCTCCTTTCTCCCTCCCTCCCCACTCACTGATGTAGCGTCCCCAGGCTGCGTCCACGACCCCCTTTCCCAACCCTCTGAGTGTTTTCACCCCCTTCTGGGCCCGCCCTGACCACGGTGAGACGCTCCCCGCCCCAATCACGATCACCTACGTCGACCACTTCCCTGCCCCTAGTGATGACGACAGTGACTACTGGGTCTACGAGGACGAGGATGACGACAGCTTCGTGGAGGACCGAGAAGTTCATCCTCTGAGGAAGGCGCTGAGGAGAGTGGCTGCCTTCTGGGGGAGAATCTTTTCGTAGATTTCTCATCCAGTGTGTGTGTATGAGTACGATTGTAAATGTGTAAATGTGAGAGGATGTGTTTTTGCATGTGTGACAGAAAGTGTAAGTGTGTATGTGTGTTAGGATGTATTTTTGCATGTGTGATGGAGAACGTATTTATTTATGTTTGTTAGGATGTGTTTTTGCATGTGTGATAGAGGGTGTATGTGTGAGAAGGTGTGTTTTTGCATGTGATTTTGAGTGTCAGTGTGTATTTGTGAGGGGATGTGTTTTTGCATGTGTTATAGAGTGTTAATGTGTATGTTTGAGTTAGAGTATCTGTTCTTGCATGTGTGACAGAGAGTGTAAGTGTGTATGTTTGAGAGGATGTGTTTTTTGCATGTGTGGCAGTGTATTTGTGAGAGTATGTGTTTTTGCATGTGTGACAGAGAATGCAAGTGTGTATGTGTGACAGAGTGTGTGTATGTGTGAGAGGATGTGTTTTTGCATGTGTGACAGAGAATGCAAGTGTGTATGTGTGACAGAGTGTGTGTATGTGTGCTAGAGAGTGTCAGTGTGTATGTGTGAGAGGATGTGTTTCGCATGTGTGTTTGAGTGTTTGTATAAGAGAATGTGTTTTGCATGTGTGTTTGTGTGAGAGGTTGTGGTTTGGTGCCCCTGTAATAAGCATTTCTACCTTGTGGGCTGTTTTGGCTACACTCTTTCGGCTTATTTTTGGACATTCTCTTTCGATCTTCTTTTCATTTGTTTTGGCCCACCCTTTGGCTGACATTTCTAAGTTTATTCAGCTCTCTGATATGGGAGAACAATTTTTGAGCTCACTTTTGGCCCTGCTTTAATTACTTTCTTTTGGCACATGCCATTCAATTTTGTTGAACATATCTAAATAAATATGGAATAATGGTATACACATGCGTTTGTTTTCCTTCCTTGGATCTAACAACGACTAGGTGACAGCAACACAGCAGGAAAGGCAGGTACCCTGAGTCTGGTGTTAATAAAATATGAAGTTGTAATACCCAGTAGTATCAGTTTAAATACGCATAATCCCGATAACAGTTATTAATTATTTAGAATGATGATAAAATTAAAAACGTAAGTTTCTTAGCAAACTAACAGTTGAAGGGCGACTGCGCTTCTCTGTCTGGTGCCCAGTTTCAGTCAAGGTCTACACCTTGTAATTAATGTCTAAAGGACGCCGGGGTCAGTCAGAGTACACATGAGTTCTTAGATTGATATAAATCATGAAATTTGAGTCAACAGACAAAGAAAATTGTATTTGAGCCAAACTTACTAGAGCTGCCAGTTTGCCCGGGGATAGTCGCTCTTTAAATGTTTACCAAACATATACTTTAAGATAATCGTTTACACCTGGAATAGAACCTAGGCCTTAGGGTAATGAGCCTACACCTTAACCACTCATGCAGCTACAACCCCGCCCCCTTATGTCATCTATGTGAAATACGATACCCGTATAAATAATCATTACTGCTACAAGAACGTCCACCTTCATACAGATGCACAAGTACATTCATCTTAGTATTCATTTCTCCACCCACACTGACAAGATACACATTGTCATTCAGGTATATAATCTAAATATTCAGCGAGTACAGAAGGAGCACGGTATTCCGTCCATGTCGACCTGGGAGATCAACAGCCTGTAGCTATTTGTGTTGAGCGGAATGAACAACCTGATATAGGTGTATATTATAGGCATACAGCCAACCCCTAACCAATCGCTGATTTGAAAAGTAAGAAAGCTGAACATAGAAATGAGGTGTTTAATCGTCTAAGTTGTTTCGAACATGGCCTTCGTCAGTTGACCAGACGGTAGATCAGGGACCAAATCTGTCCCCAAAATACATATACAGGCAACCAACGCTGAATGTCACAACACATCAATACGAGCAGGTTATCAAGTACATTACCCTACACTTAAACCGGTGGGGTCCCAGCTGCCTTGACACGTGGATGACAGGGATATAGCTGGCGCTATGTTGTGGGAGTGGCGTTAATTTCTTACTCACATCATGTACACAGTAAACACGTTAACACGCTGATTGAACAAGCTAGCAGCTAAGATAGCTTTTATCTTCCGTGTATGTGAGGGGAATAGGCTTCTTTTCTACCAATGAACAAAGGGAGACCACTCATGTCAGACTATTTCTCCAAATGTATCAGTGGAGATGCTAGTGAGGGATTTCCCAAGCGACTTGCGCAGCTGCCTTCCGCGGCAATAAGTGCGGAATTCCCGCCAACTTTAACCACACATCGCGCTTTACACACCAGTAAACCGTCCCCAGTTAAGACGAACGGTCTTTACCAGCAAACACCTTCATAATTAAACCAGAAAATTCTCAGGTACAAAACAAACTGAACCTGCCCTTCTTTTTATCAACGACGGAAAACCACGGCAACGGCCACCACAACATTATCTGCTTCCCCTTTTTAAGTGTTTGGCCCCCATGACATGCAGCTCTAGAGGTTTTAGCCTTGCCGGAAATGGACGATGAAGCCTCGTTCTGACTTCGTCTTACCGTAACGTAGCTACCGTTGTCGCGGCCAACGTCCCCCTCTGTTTTGAACAGATTCACTATCGCTCTTGCTCCCTATCGCTCTGCATTTCGTTGACTACAGCATCGTTTCAAGATCTTCTACTGACAAGATGTTTACAAGGCTACATATTCAAGGTAATTAAGAATGCAGTTATTGTATTCTAAAGTGTTTAGTACGTAGATTAGCACTGAAATTGGCAGTAGTTTGACAGGGTATCGGTGGTGATGACATTGGCCGCCATTTGCAATTGTTTTGATTCAGGAATGTGTGTCTTTTAAATCTCTTGTCTGCTCTGAAATGAGTGCGGTCCGTATATAAATATGACGGACGAGGTTGTTCAAACATTATAGATCAAATGTGTCACATTGTATAACTTTGATATCTATTAAAAATAAACTACTCTTTCAAACCTACCGGCTTGAAATGACATGACTAAAACACATGAACACAACTATGAAATGCCCATTTCACTCCTACTCACGCCTGCTCATAGTCTTTAGTATTTTCTGTTCTTAAACCCCCGTGTCTGTCTGTCTGTCCACACATTCAGGTGTTGAGGAGGAAATAAGAGCTCATACGTTTCTGTAGAGATGTGCTGCTTGTAAAATATCCAGATCTATATTTGTTGACTTGAGACTGGGCGATGTCTTTTCCTCAACGCAGTACAGTCAAACCTCGTTAACCCGAACTCCTAAACTCGATACGTTCATTGAACATGTATTTTAATGTATTTTAAATGTGTTTATTATTTTTTTCTTTTCAGCACGGGAAGACATGATCCGGTATCATGTCACTCCTGCTGCGAGTTTATGGCCGTCGCTGGATGAGGAATCCGACTGTGTATGTAGTTTATCTACATCTCTCTCAGATTCGGCCGCCGAATAGCTCACCTTTGTTCATTTGTCCATGTCCCCTCACGCACACTATTGACATTGTCCATTTTCTCCGTGGGTTATTGTGTCCTGAAAAATAGCTGCATGATCCCCCTCCTCCACTTGCATGTTTCAAACATTCGATCAGATTTTTTGTCTTGTTGTACCGCCTTTATGCATGTGTAACCTGTGTATCAGACTGACTTTCTTTTCCACACTGTTATTTGAAAACCGCCTATATACCTCGGACACTGACCCTCCTTTCTCCCTCCCTCCCCACTCACTGATGTAGCGTCCCCAGGCTGCGTCCACGACCCCCTTTCCCAACCCTCTGAGTGTTTTCACCCCCTTCTGGGCCCGCCCTGACCACGGTGAGACGCTCCCCGCCCCAATCACGATCACCTACGTCGACCACTTCCCTGCCCCTAGTGATGACGACAGTGACTACTGGGTCTACGAGGACGAGGATGACGACAGCTTCGTGGAGGACCGAGAAGTTCATCCTCTGAGGAAGGCGCTGAGGAGAGTGGCTGCCTTCTGGGGGAGAATCTTTTCGTAGATTTCTCATCCAGTGTGTGTGTATGAGTACGATTGTAAATGTGTAAATGTGAGAGGATGTGTTTTTGCATGTGTGACAGAAAGTGTAAGTGTGTATGTGTGTTAGGATGTATTTTTGCATGTGTGATGGAGAACGTATTTATTTATGTTTGTTAGGATGTGTTTTTGCATGTGTGATAGAGGGTGTATGTGTGAGAAGGTGTGTTTTTGCATGTGATTTTGAGTGTCAGTGTGTATTTGTGAGGGGATGTGTTTTTGCATGTGTTATAGAGTGTTAATGTGTATGTTTGAGTCAGAGTATGTGTTCTTGCATGTGTGACAGAGAGTGTAAGTGTGTATGTTTGAGAGGATGTGTTTTTTGCATGTGTGGCAGTGTATTTGTGAGAGTATGTGTTTTTGCATGTGTGACAGAGAATGCAAGTGTGTATGTGTGACAGAGTGTGTGTATGTGTGAGAGGATGTGTTTTTGCATGTGTGACAGAGAATGCAAGTGTGTATGTGTGACAGAGTGTGTGTATGTGTGCTAGAGAGTGTCAGTGTGTATGTGTGAGAGGATGTGTTTCGCATGTGTGTTTGAGTGTTTGTATAAGAGAATGTGTTTTGCATGTGTGTTTGTGTGAGAGGTTGTGGTTTGGTGCCCCTGTAATAAGCATTTCTACCTTGTGGGCTGTTTTGGCTACACTCTTTCGGCTTATTTTTGGACATTCTCTTTCGATCTTCTTTTCATTTGTTTTGGCCCACCCTTTGGCTGACATTTCTAAGTTTATTCAGCTCTCTGATATGGGAGAACAATTTTTGAGCTCACTTTTGGCCCTGCTTTAATTACTTTCTTTTGGCACATGCCATTCCATTTGTTGAACATATCTAAATAAATATGGAATAATGGTATACACATGCGTTTGTTTTCCTTCCTTGGATCTAACAACGACTAGGTGACAGCAACACAGCAGGAAAGGCAGGTACCCTGAGTCTGGTGTTAATAAAATATGAAGTTGTAATACCCAGTAGTATCAGTTTAAATACGCATAATCCCGATAACAGTTATTAATTATTTAGAATGATGATAAAATTAAAAACGTAAGTTTCTTAGCAAACTAACAGTTGAAGGGCGACTGCGCTTCTCTGTCTGGTGCCCAGTTTCAGTCAAGGTCTACACCTTGTAATTAATGTCTAAAGGACGCCGGGGTCAGTCAGAGTACACATGAGTTCTTAGATTGATATAAATCATGAAATTTGAGTCAACAGACAAAGAAAATTGTATTTGAGCCAAACTTACTAGAGCTGCCAGTTTGCCCGGGGATAGTCGCTCTTTAAATGTTTACCAAACATATACTTTAAGATAATCGTTTACACCTGGAATAGAACCTAGGCCTTAGGGTAATGAGCCTACACCTTAACCACTCATGCAGCTACAACCCCGCCCCCTTATGTCATCTATGTGAAATACGATACCCGTATAAATAATCATTACTGCTACAAGAACGTCCACCTTCATACAGATGCACAAGTACATTCATCTTAGTATTCATTTCTCCACCCACACTGACAAGATACACATTGTCATTCAGGTATATAATCTAAATATTCAGCGAGTACAGAAGGAGCACGGTATTCCGTCCATGTCGACCTGGGAGATCAACAGCCTGTAGCTATTTGTGTTGAGCGGAATGAACAACCTGATATAGGTGTATATTATAGGCATACAGCCAACCCCTAACCAATCGCTGATTTGAAAAGTAAGAAAGCTGAACATAGAAATGAGGTGTTTAATCGTCTAAGTTGTTTCGAACATGGCCTTCGTCAGTTGACCAGACGGTAGATCAGGGACCAAATCTGTCCCCAAAATACATATACAGGCAACCAACGCTGAATGTCACAACACATCAATACGAGCAGGTTATCAAGTACATTACCCTACACTTAAACCGGTGGGGTCCCAGCTGCCTTGACACGTGGATGACAGGGATATAGCTGGCGCTATGTTGTGGGAGTGGCGTTAATTTCTTACTCACATCATGTACACAGTAAACACGTTAACACGCTGATTGAACAAGCTAGCAGCTAAGATAGCTTTTATCTTCCGTGTATGTGAGGGGAATAGGCTTCTTTTCTACCAATGAACAAAGGGAGACCACTCATGTCAGACTATTTCTCCAAATGTATCAGTGGAGATGCTAGTGAGGGATTTCCCAAGCGACTTGCGCAGCTGCCTTCCGCGGCAATAAGTGCGGAATTCCCGCCAACTTTAACCACACATCGCGCTTTACACACCAGTAAACCGTCCCCAGTTAAGACGAACGGTCTTTACCAGCAAACACCTTCATAATTAAACCAGAAAATTCTCAGGTACAAAACAAACTGAACCTGCCCTTCTTTTTATCAACGACGGAAAACCACGGCAACGGCCACCACAACATTATCTGCTTCCCCTTTTTAAGTGTTTGGCCCCCATGACATGCAGCTCTAGAGGTTTTAGCCTTGCCGGAAATGGACGATGAAGCCTCGTTCTGACTTCGTCTTACCGTAACGTAGCTACCGTTGTCGCGGCCAACGTCCCCCTCTGTTTTGAACAGATTCACTATCGCTCTTGCTCCCTATCGCTCTGCATTTCGTTGACTACAGCATCGTTTCAAGATCTTCTACTGACAAGATGTTTACAAGGCTACATATTCAAGGTAATTAAGAATGCAGTTATTGTATTCTAAAGTGTTTAGTACGTAGATTAGCACTGAAATTGGCAGTAGTTTGACAGGGTATCGGTGGTGATGACATTGGCCGCCATTTGCAATTGTTTTGATTCAGGAATGTGTGTCTTTTAAATCTCTTGTCTGCTCTGAAATGAGTGCGGTCCGTATATAAATATGACGGACGAGGTTGTTCAAACATTATAGATCAAATGTGTCACATTGTATAACTTTGATATCTATTAAAAATAAACTACTCTTTCAAACCTACCGGCTTGAAATGACATGACTAAAACACATGAACACAACTATGAAATGCCCATTTCACTCCTACTCACGCCTGCTCATAGTCTTTAGTATTTTCTGTTCTTAAACCCCCGTGTCTGTCTGTCTGTCCACACATTCAGGTGTTGAGGAGGAAATAAGAGCTCATACGTTTCTGTAGAGATGTGCTGCTTGTAAAATATCCAGATCTATATTTGTTGACTTGAGACTGGGCGATGTCTTTTCCTCAACGCAGTACAGTCAAACCTCGTTAACCCGAACTCCTAAACTCGATACGTTCATTGAACATGTATTTTAATGTATTTTAAATGTGTTTATTATTTTTTTCTTTTCAGCACGGGAAGACATGATCCGGTATCATGTCACTACTGCTGCGAGTTTATGGCCGTCGCTGGATGAGGAATCCGACTGTGTATGTAGTTTATCTACATCTCTCTCAGATTCGGCCGCCGAATAGCTCACCTTTGTTCATTTGCCCATGTCCCCTCACGCACACTATTGACATTGTCCATTTTCTCCGTGGGTTATTGTGTCCTGAAAAATAGCTGCATGATCCCCCTCCTCCACTTGCATGTTTCAAACATTCGATCAGATTTTTTGTCTTGTTGTACCGCCTTTATGCATGTGTAACCTGTGTATCAGACTGACTTTCTTTTCCACACTGTTATTTGAAAACCGCCTATATACCTCGGACACTGACCCTCCTTTCTCCCTCCCTCCCCACTCACTGATGTAGCGTCCCCAGGCTGCGTCCACGAACCCCTTTCCCAACCCTCTGAGTGTTTTCACCCCCTTCTGGGCCCGCCCTGACCACGGTGAGACGCTCCCCGCCCCAATCACGATCACCTACGTCGACCACTTCCCTGCCCCTAGTGATGACGACAGTGACTACTGGGTCTACGAGGACGAGGATGACGACAGCTTCGTGGAGGACCGAGAAGTTCATCCTCTGAGGAAGGCGCTGAGGAGAGTGGCTGCCTTCTGGGGGAGAATCTTTTCGTAGATTTCTCATCCAGTGTGTGTGTATGAGTACGATTGTAAATGTGTAAATGTGAGAGGGTGTGTTTTTGCATGTGTGACAGAAAGTGTAAGTGTGTATGTGTGTTAGGATGTATTTTTGCATGTGTGATGGAGAACGTATGTGTTTATGTTTGTTAGGATGTGTTTTTGCATGTGTGATAGAGGGTGTATGTGTGAGAAGGTGTGTTTTTGCATGTGATTTTGAGTGTCAGTGTGTATTTGTGAGGGGATGTGTTTTTGCATGTGTGATAGAGTGTTAATGTGTATGTTTGAGTCAGAGTATGTGTTCTTGCATGTGTGACAGAGAGTGTAAGTGTGTATGTTTGAGAGGATGTGTTTTTTGCATGTGTGGCAGCGTATTTGTGAGAGTATGTGTTTTTGCATGTGTGACAGAGAATGCAAGTGTGTATGTGTGACAGAGTGTGTGTATGTGTGAGAGGATGTGTTTTTGCATGTGTGACAGAGAATGCAAGTGTGTATGTGTGACAGAGTGTGTGTATGTGTGCTAGAGAGTGTCAGTGTGTATGTGTGAGAGGATGTGTTTCGCATGTGTGTTTGAGTGTTTGTATAGGAGAATGTGTTTTGCATGTGTGTTTGTGTGAGAGGTTGTGGTTTGGTGCCCCTGTAATAAGCATTTCTACCTTGTGGGCTGTTTTGGCTACACTCTTTCGGCTTATTTTTGGACATTCTCTTTCGATCTTCTTTTCATTTGTTTTGGCCCACCCTTTGGCTGACATTTCTAAGTTTATTCAGCTCTCTGATATGGGAGAACAGTTTTTGAGCTCACTTTTGGCCCTGCTTTAATTACTTTCTTTTGGCACATGCCATTCCATTTGTTGAACATATCTAAATAAATATGGAATAATGGTATACACATGCGTTTGTTTTCCTTCCTTGGATCTAACAACGACTAGGTGACAGCAACACAGCAGGAAAGGCAGGTACCCTGAGTCTGGTGTTAATAAAATATGAAGTTGTAATACCCAGTAGTATCAGTTTAAATACGCATAATCCCGATAACAGTTATTAATTATTTAGAATGATGATAAAATTAAAAACGTAAGTTTCTTAGCAAACTAACAGTTGAAGGGCGACTGCGCTTCTCTGTCTGGTGCCCAGTTTCAGTCAAGGTCTACACCTTGTAATTAATGTCTAAAGGACGCCGGGGTCAGTCAGAGTACACATGAGTTCTTAGATTGATATAAATCATGAAATTTGAGTCAACAGACAAAGAAAATTGTATTTGAGCCAAACTTACTAGAGCTGCCAGTTTGCCCGGGGATAGTCGCTCTTTAAATGTTTACCAAACATATACTTTAAGATAATCGTTTACACCTGGAATAGAACCTAGGCCTTAGGGTAATGAGCCAACACCTTAACCACTCATGCAGCTACAACCCCGCCCCCTTATGTCATCTATGTGAAATACGATACCCGTATAAATAATCATTACTGCTACAAGAACGTCCACCTTCATACAGATGCACAAGTACATTCATCTTAGTATTCATTTCTCCACCCACACTGACAAGATACACATTGTCATTCAGGTATATAATCTAAATATTCAGCGAGTACAGAAGGAGCACGGTATTCCGTCCATGTCGACCTGGGAGATCAACAGCCTGTAGCTATTTGTGTTGAGCGGAATGAACAACCTGATATAGGTGTATATTATAGGCATACAGCCAACCCCTAACCAATCGCTGATTTGAAAAGTAAGAAAGCTGAACATAGAAATGAGGTGTTTAATCGTCTAAGTTGTTTCGAACATGGCCTTCGTCAGTTGACCAGACGGTAGATCAGGGACCAAATCTGTCCCCAAAATACATATACAGGCAACCAACGCTGAATGTCACAACACATCAATACGAGCAGGTTATCAAGTACATTACCCTACACTTAAACCGGTGGGGTCCCAGCTGCCTTGACACGTGGATGACAGGGATATAGCTGGCGCTATGTTGTGGGAGTGGCGTTAATTTCTTACTCACATCATGTACACAGTAAACACGTTAACACGCTGATTGAACAAGCTAGCAGCTAAGATAGCTTTTATCTTCCGTGTATGTGAGGGGAATAGGCTTCTTTTCTACCAATGAACAAAGGGAGACCACTCATGTCAGACTATTTCTCCAAATGTATCAGTGGAGATGCTAGTGAGGGATTTCCCAAGCGACTTGCGCAGCTGCCTTCCGCGGCAATAAGTGCGGAATTCCCGCCAACTTTAACCACACATCGCGCTTTACACACCAGTAAACAGTCCCCAGTTAAGACGAACGGTCTTTACCAGCAAACACCTTCATAATTAAACCAGAAAATTCTCAGGTACAAAACAAACTGAACCTGCCCTTCTTTTTATCAACGACGGAAAACCACGGCAACGGCCACCACAACATTATCTGCTTCCCCTTTTTAAGTGTTTGGCCCCCATGACATGCAGCTCTAGAGGTTTTAGCCTTGCCGGAAATGGACGATGAAGCCTCGTTCTGACTTCGTCTTACCGTAACGTAGCTACCGTTGTCGCGGCCAACGTCCCCCTCTGTTTTGAACAGATTCACTATCGCTCTTGCTCCCTATCGCTCTGCATTTCGTTGACTACAGCATCGTTTCAAGATCTTCTACTGACAAGATGTTTACAAGGCTACATATTCAAGGTAATTAAGAATGCAGTTATTGTATTCTAAAGTGTTTAGTACGTAGATTAGCACTGAAATTGGCAGTAGTTTGACAGGGTATCGGTGGTGATGACATTGGCCGCCATTTGCAATTGTTTTGATTCAGGAATGTGTGTCTTTTAAATCTCTTGTCTGCTCTGAAATGAGTGCGGTCCGTATATAAATATGACGGACGAGGTTGTTCAAACATTATAGATCAAATGTGTCACATTGTATAACTTTGATATCTATTAATAAATAAACTACTCTTTCAAACCTACGGGCTTGAAATGACATGACTAAAACACATGAACACAACTATGAACTGCCCATTTCACTCCTACTCACGCCTGCTCATAGTCTTTAGTATTTTCTGTTCTTAATCCCCCATGTCTGTCTGTCTGTCCACACATTCAGGTGTTGAGGAGGAAATAAGAGCTCATACGTTTCTGTAGAGATGTGCTGCTTGTAAAATATCCAGATCTATATTTGTTGACTTGAGACTGGGCGATGTCTTTTCCTCAACGCAGTACAGTCAAACCTCGTTAACCCGAACTCTTTAACTCGATATGTTCATTGAACATGTAATTTAATGTATTTTAAATGTGTTTATTATTTTTTTCTTTTCAGCACGGGAAGACATGATCCGGTATCATGTCACTCCTGCTGCGAGTTTATGGCCGTCGCTGGATGAGGAATCCGACTGTGTATGTAGTTTATCTACATCTCTCTCAGATTCGGCCGCCGAATAGCTCATCTTTGTTCATTTGTCCATGTCCCCTCACGCACACTATTGACATTGCCCATTTTCTCCGTGTGTTATTGTGTCCTGAAAAATAGCTGCATGATCCCCCTCCTCCACATGCATGTTTCAAACATTCGATCAGATTTTTTGTCTTGTCGTACCGCCTTATTACATGTATAACCTGTGTATCAGACTGACTTTCTTTTCCACACTGTTATTTGAAAACCGCCTATATACCTCGGACACTGACCCTCCTTTCTCCCTCCCTCCCCACTCACTGATGTAGCGTCCCCAGGCTGCGTCCACGACCCCCTCTCCCAACCCTCTGAGTGTTTTCACCCCCTTCTGGGCCCGCCCTGACCACGGTGAGACGATCCATTCACGATCACCTACGTCGACCACTTCCCTGCCCCTAGTGATGACGACAGTGACTACTGGGTCTACGAGGACGAGGATGACGACAGCTTCGTGGAGGACCGAGAAGTTCATCCTCTGAGGAAGGCGCTTAGGAGAGTGGCTGCCTTCTGGGGGAGAATCTTTTCGTAGATTTCTCATCCAGTGTGTGTGTATGAGTACGAGTGTAAATGTGTAAATGTGTAAATGTGAGAGGATGTGTTTTTGCATGTGTGACAGAAAGTGTATGTGTGTTAGGATGTATTTTTGCATGTGTGATGGAGAACGTATGTGTTAATGTGTGTTAGGATGTGTTTTTGCATGTGTGATAGAGGGTGTATGTGTGAGAAGGTGTGTTTTTGTATGTGATTTTGAGTGTCAGTGTGTATTTGTGAGAGGATGTGGTTTTGCATGTGTGATAGAGTGTTAATGTGTATGTGTGAGAGTATGTGTTCTTGCATGTGTGACAGAGAGTGTAAGTGTGTATGTTTGAGAGGATGTATTTTTTGCATGTGTGGCAGTGTATTTGTGAGAGTATGTGTTTTTTCATGTGTGACAGAGAATGCAAGTGTGTATGTGTGACAGAGTGTGTGTATGTGTGCTAGAGAGTGTCAGTGTGTATGTGTGAGAGGATGTGTTTTTGCATGTGTGACAGAGAATGCAAGTGTGTATGTGTGACAGAGTGTGTGTATGTGTGCTAGAGAGTGTCAGTGTGTATGTGTGAGAGGATGTGTTTCGCATGTGTCTTTGAGTGTTTGTATAAGAGAATGTGTTTTGCATGTGTGTTTGTGTGAGAGGTTGTGGTTTGGTGCCCCTGTAATAAGCATTTCCACCTTGTGGACTGTTTTGGCTACACTCTTTCGGCTTATGTTTGGACACACTCTTTCGATCTTCTTTTCATTTGTTTTGGCCCACCCTTTGGCTGACATTTCTAACTTTTATTCAGCTCTCTGATATGGGAGAACAGTTTTTGAGCTCACTTTTGGGCCTGCTTTAATTACTTTCTTTTGGCACATGCCATTCCATTTGTTGAACATATCTAAATAAATATGGAATAATGGTATACACATGCGTTTGTTTTCCTTCCTTGGATCTAACAACGACTAGGTGACAGCAACACAGCAGGAAAGGCAGGTAACCTGAGTCTGGTGTTAATAAAATATGAAGTTGTAATACCGAGAATATTTATTATCAATTTAACATATTAAGGTACCATTTGCCCTGAACCGTTGTGTTGCTGTCTTCTAGCTCAATTTACTAGAGGAATCTCCGATGGAAAGTCCGAACTCCATACCAATAGATAGCTGTTATATAGCCTGGACGCCGATGCAGTAACACTGGGTATTTTACGATCACTTTACTCACTGTTGGGCACATGCATGGATGAAAGATCGAGAGTTATCTCCCTTCGCCGCTGTTTCTCCTGTCATCGAGTCTTTAGATATATCTAGGTATTCCTATTCCTTTACGGGTAGCTGGTTGATAAGTAAATATATCAGTTTAAATACGCATAATCCCGATAACAGTCATTAATTATTTCGAATGATGATAAAATTAAAAACGTAGGTTTCTTAGCAAACTAACACTTGAAGGGCAACTGCGCTTCTCTGTCTGGTGCCCAGTTTCAGTCCAGGTCTACACCTTGTAATTAATGCCTAAAGGACGCCGGGGTCAGTCAGAGTACTCATGAGTTCTTAGATTGATATAAATCATGAAATTTGAGTCAACAGACAAAGAAAGTTGTATTTGAGCCAAACTTACTAAAGCTGCCAGTTTGCCCGGGGATAGTCGCTCTTTAAATGTTTACCAAACATATACTTTAAGATAATCGTTTACACCTGGAATAGGACCTGGGCCTTAGGGTAATGAGCCAACACCTTAACCACTCATGCAGCTACAACCCCGCCCCCTTATGTCATCTATGTGAAATACGATACCCGTATAAATAATCATTACTGCTACAAGAACGTCCACCTTCATACAGATGCACAAGTACATTCATCTTAGTATTCATTTCTCCACCCACACTGACAAGATACACATTGTCATTCAGGTATATAATCTAAATATTCAGCGAGTACAGAAGGAGCACGGTATTCCGTCCATGTCGACCTGGGAGATCAACAGCCTGTAGCTATTTGTGTTGAGCGGAATGAACAACCTGATATATGTGTATATTATAGGCATACAGCCAACCCACAACCAATCGCTGATTTGAAAAGTAAGAAAGCTCAACAAAGAAATGAGGTGTTTAATCGTCTAAGTTGTTTCGAACATGGCCTTCGTCAGATGACTAAACGGTAGATCAGGGAACAAATCTGTCCCCAAAATACATATACAGGCAACCAACGCTGAATGTCACAACACATCAATACGAGCAGGTTATCAAGTACATTACCCTACACTTAAACCGGTGGGGTCCCAGCTGCCTTGACAGTGGATGACAGGGATATAGCTGGCGCTATGTTGTGGGAGTGGCGTTAATTTCTTACTCATATCATGTACACAGTAAACACGCTAACACGCTGATTGAACAAGCTAGCAGCTAAGATAGCTTTTATCTTCCGTGTATGTGAGGGGAATAGGCTTCTTTTCTACCAATGAACAAAGGGAGACCACTCATGTCAGACTATTTCTCCCAGTGTATCAGTGGAGATGCTAGTGAGGGATTTCCCAAGCGACTTGCGCAGCTGCCTTCCGCGGCAATAAGTGCGGAATTCCCGCCAACTTTAACCACACATCGCGCTTTACACACCAGTAAACAGTCCCCAGTTAAGACGAACGGTCTTTACCAGCAAACACCTTCATAATTAAACCAGAAAATTCTCAGGTACAAAACAAACTGAACCTGCCCTTCTTTTTATCAACGACGGAAAACCACGGCAACGGCCACCACAACATTATCTGCTTCCCCTTTTTAAGTGTTTGGCCCCCATGACATGCAGCTCTAGAGGTTTTAGCCTTGCCGGAAATGGACGATGAAGCCTCGTTCTGACTTCGTCTTACCGTAACGTAGCTACCGTTGTCGCGGCCAACGTCCCCCTCTGTTTTGAACAGATTCACTATCGCTCTTGCTCCCTATCGCTCTGCATTTCGTTGACTACAGCATCGTTTCAAGATCTTCTACTGACAAGATGTTTACAAGGCTACATATTCAAGGTAATTAAGAATGCAGTTATTGTATTCTAAAGTGTTTAGTACGTAGATTAGCACTGAAATTGGCAGTAGTTTGACAGGGTATCGGTGGTGATGACATTGGCCGCCATTTGCAATTATTTTGATTCAGGAATGTGTGTCTTTTAAATCTCTTGTCTGCTCTGAAATGAGTGCGGTCCGTATATAAATATGACGGACGAGGTTGTTCAAACATTATAGATCAAATGTGTCACATTGTATAACTTTGATATCTATTAATAAATAAACTACTCTTTCAAACCTACCGGCTTGAAATGACATGACTAAAACACATGAACACAACTATGAAATGCCCATTTCACTCCTACTCACGCCTGCTCATAGTCTTTAGTATTTTCTGTTCTTAATCCCCCATGTCTGTCTGTCTGTCCACACATTCAGGTGTTGAGGAGGAAATAAGAGCTCATACGTTTCTGTAGAGATGTGCTGCTTGTAAAATATCCAGATCTATATTTGTTGACTTGAGACTGGGCGATGTCTTTTCCTCAACGCAGTACAGTCAAACCTCGTTAACCCGAACTCCTTAACTCGATATGTTCATTGAACATGTAATTTAATGTATTTTAAATGTGTTTATTATTTTTTTCTTTTCAGCACGGGAAGACATGATCCGGTATCATGTCACTCCTGCTGCGAGTTTATGGCCGTCGCTGGATGAGGAATCCGACTGTGTATGTAGTTTATCTACATCTCTCTCAGATTCGGCCGCCGAATAGCTCACCTTTGTTCATTTGCCCATGTCCCCTCACGAACACTATTGACATTGCCCATTTTCTCCGTGGGTTATTGTGTCCTGAAAAATAGCTGCATGATCCCCCTCCTCCACTTGCATGTTTCAAACATTCGATCAGATTTTTTGTCTTGTTGTACCGCCTTTATGCATGTGTAACCTGTGTATCAGACTGACTTTCTTTTCCACACTGTTATTTGAAAACCGCCTATATACCTCGGACACTGACCCTCCTTTCTCCCTCCCTCCCCACTCACTGATGTAGCGTCCCCAGGCTGCGTCCACGACCCCCTCTCCCAACCCTCTGAGTGTTTTCACCCCCTTCTGGGCCCGCCCTGACCACGGTGAGACGCTCCCCGCCCCAATCACGATCACCTACGTCGACCACTTCCCTGCCCCTAGTGATGACGACAGTGACTACTGGGTCTACGAGGACGAGGATGACGACAGCTTCGTGGAGGACCGAGAAGTTCATCCTCTGAGGAAGGCGCTTAGGAGAGTGGCTGCCTTCTGGGGGAGAATCTTTTCGTAGATTTCTCATCCAGTGTGTGTGTATGAGTACGAGTGTAAATGTGTAAATGTGAGAGGATGTGTTTTTGCATGTGTGACAGAAAGTGTAAGTGTGTTTGTGTGTTAGGATGTATTTTTGCATGTGTGATGGAGAACGTATGTGTTTATGTGTGTTAGGATGTGTTTTTGCATGTGATTTTGAGTGTCAGTGTGTATTTGTGAGGGGATGTGTTTTTGCATGTGTTATAGAGTGTTAATGTGTATGTTTGAGTCAGAGTATGTGTTCTTGCATGTGTGACAGAGAGTGTAAGTGTGTATGTTTGAGAGGATGTGTTTTTTGCATGTGTGGCAGTGTATTTGTGAGAGTATGTGTTTTTGCATGTGTGACAGAGAATGCAAGTGTGTATGTGTGACAGAGTGTGTGTATGTGTGCTAGAGAGTGTCAGTGTGTATGTGTGAGAGGATGTGTTTCGCATGTGTGACAGAGTGTTTGTATAAGAGAATGTGTTTTGCATGTGTGTTTGTGTGAGAGGTTGTGGTTTAGTGCCCCTGTAATGAGCATTTCTACCTTGTGGACTGTTTTGGCTACACTCTTTCGGCTTATGTTTGGACACACTCTTTCGATCTTCTTTTCATTTGTTTTGGCCCACCCTTTGGCTGACATTTCTAACTTTTATTCAGCTCTCTGATATGGGAGAACAGTTTTTGAGCTCACTTTTGGCCTTGCTTTAATTACTTTCTTTTGGCACATGCCATTCCATTTGTTGAATATATCTAAATAAATATTGAATAATGGTATACACATGCGTTTGTTTTCCTTCCTTGGATCTAACAACGACTAGGTGACAGCAACACAGCAGGAAAGGCAGGTAACCTGAGTCTGGTGTTAATAAAATATGAAGTTGTAATACCGAGAATATTTATCATCAATTTAACATATTAAGGTACCATTTGCCCTGAACCGTTGTGTTGCTGTCTTCTAGCTCAATTTACTAGAGGAATCTCCGATGGAAGGTCCGAACTCCATACCCATAGATAGCTGTTATATAGCCTGGACGCCGATGCAGTAACACTGGGTATTTTACGATCACTTTACTCACTGTTGGGCACATGCATGGATGACAGATCGAGAGTTATCTCCCTTCGCCGCTGTTTCTCCTGTCATCGAGTCTTTAGATATATCTGGGTATTCCTATTCCTTTACGGGTAGCTGGTTGATAAGTAAATATATCAGTTTAAATACGCATAATCCCGATAACAGTTATTAATTATTTCGAATGATGATAAAATTAAAAACGTAAGTTTCTTAGCAAACTAACCCTTGAAGGGCGACTGCGCTTCTCTGTCTGGTGCCCAGTTTCAGTCCAGGTCTACACCTTGTAATTAATGCCTAAAGGACGCCGGGGTCAGTCAGAGTACTCATGAGTTCTTAGATTGATATAAATCATGAAATTTGAGTCAACAGACAAAGAAAGTTGTATTTGAGCCAAACTTACTAAAGCTGCCAGTTTGCCCGGGGATAGTCGCTCTTTAAATGTTTACCAAACATATACTTTAAGATAATCGTTTACACCTGGAATAGAACCTAGGCCTTAGGGTAATGAGCCAACACCTTAACCACTCATGCAGCTACAACCCCGCCCCCTTATGTCATCTATGTGAAATACGATACTTGTATAAATAATCATTACTGCTACAAGAACGTCCACCTTCATACAGATGCACAAGTACATTCATCTTAGTATTCATTCCTCCACCCACACTGACAAGATACACATTGTCATTCAGGTATATAATCTAAATATTCAGCGAGTACAGAAGGAGCACGGTATTCCGCCCATGTCGACCTGGGAGATCAACAGCCTGTAGCTATTTGTGTTGAGCGGAATGAACAACCTTATATATGTGTATATTATAGGCATACAGCCAACCCATAACCAATCGCTGATTGGAAAAGTAAGAAAGCTGAACATAGAAATGAGGTGTTTAATCGTCTAAGTTGTTTCGAACATGGCCTTCGTCAGTTGACCAGACGGTAGATCAGGGAACAAATCTGTCCCCAAAATACATATACAGGCAACCAACGCTGAATGTCACAACACATCAATACGAGCAGGTTATCAAGTACATTACCCTACACTTAAACCGGTGGGGTCCCAGCTGCCTTGACAGTGGATGACAGGGATATAGCTGGCGCTATGTTGTGGGAGTGGCGTTAATTTCTTACTCATATCATGTACACACACAGTAAACACGTTAACACGCTGATTGAACAAGCTAGCAGCTAAGATAGCTTTTATCTTCCGTGTATGTGAGGGGAATAGGCTTCTTTTCTACCAATGAACAAAGGGAGACCACTCATGTCAGACTATTTCTCCCAGTGTATCAGTGGAGATGTTAGTGAGGGATTTCCCAAGCGACTTGCGCAGCTGCCTTCCGCGGCAATAAGTGCGGAATTCCCGCCAACTTTAACCACACATCGCGCTTTACACACCAGTAAACAGTCCCCAGTTAAGACGAACGGTCTTTACCAGCAAACACCTTCATAATTAAACCAGAAAATTCTCAGGTACAAAACAAACTGAACCTGCCCTTCTTTTTATCAACGACGGAAAACCACGGCAACGGCCACCACAACATTATCTGCTTCCCCTTTTAAGTGTTTGGCCCCCATGACATGCAGCTCTAGAGGTTTTAGCCTTGCCGGAAATGGACGATGAAGCCTCGTTCTGACTTCGTCTTACCGTAACGTAGCTACCGTTGTCGCGGCCAACGTCCCCCTCTGTTTTGAACAGATTCACTATCGCTCTTGCTCCCTATCGCTCTGCATTTCGTTGACTACAGCATCGTTTCAAGATCTTCTACTGACAAGATGTTTACAAGGCTACATATTCAAGGTATTTAAGAATGCAGTTATTGTATTCTAAAGTGTTTAGTACGTAGATTAGCACTAGAATTGGCAGTAGTTTGACAGGGTATCGGTGGTGATGACATTGGCCGCCATTTGCAATTGTTTTGATTCAGGAATGTGTGTCTTTTAAATCTCTTGTCTGCTCTGAAATGAGTGCGGTCCGTATATAAATATGACGGACGAGGTTGTTCAAACATTATAGATCAAATGTGTCACATTGTATAACTTTGATATCTATTAATAAATAAACTACTCTTTCAAACCTACCGGCTTGAAATGACATGACTAAAACACATGAACACAACTATGAAATGCCCATTTCACTCCTACTCACGCCTGCACATAGTCTTTAGTATTTTCTGTTCTTAATCCCCCATGTCTGTCTGTCTGTCCACACATTCAGGTGTTGAGGAGGAAATAAGAGCTCATACGTTTCTGTAGAGATGTGCTGCTTGTAATATATCCAGATCTATATTTGTTGACTTGAGACTGGGCGATGTCTTTTCCTCAACGCAGTACAGTCAAACCTCGTTAACCCGAACTCCTTAACTCGATACGTTCATTGAACATGTATTTTAATGTATTTTAAATGTGTTTATTATTTTTTTCTTTTCAGCACGGGAAGACATGATCCGGTATCATGTCACTCCTGCTGCAAGTTTATGGCCGTCGCTGGATGAGGAATCCGACTGTGTATGTAGTTTATCTACATCTCTCTCAGATTCGGCCGCCGAATAGCTCACCTTTGTTCATTTGTCCATGTCCCCTCACGCACACTATTGACATTGCCCATTTTCTCCGTGGGTTATTGTGTCCTGAAAAATAGCTGCATGATCCCCCTCCTCCACTTGCATGTTTCAAACATTCGATCAGATTTTTTGTCTTGTTGTACCGCCTTATTGCATGTGTAACCTGTGTATCAGACTGACTTTCTTTTCCACACTGTTATTTGAAAACCGCCTATATACCTCGGACACTGACCCTCCTTTCTCCCTCCCTCCCCACTCACTGATGTAGCGTCCCCAGGCTGCGTCCACGACCCCCTCTCCCAACCCTCTGAGTGTTTTCACCCCCTTCTGGGCCCGCCCTGACCACGGTGAGACGCTCCCCGCCCCAATCACGATCACCTACGTCGACCACTTCCCTGCCCCTAGTGATGACGACAGTGACTACTGGGTCTACGAGGACGAGGATGACGACAGCTTCGTGGAGGACCGAGAAGTTCATCCTCTGAGGAAGGCGCTTAGGAGAGTGGCTGCCTTCTGGGGGAGAATCTTTTCGTAGATTTCTCATCCAGTGTGTGTGTATGAGTACGAGTGTAAATGTGTAAATGTGAGAGGATGTGTTTTTGCATGTGTGACAGAAAGTGTAAGTGTGTTTGTGTGTTAGGATGTATTTTTGCATGTGTGATGGAGAACGTATGTGTTTATGTGTGTTAGGATGTGTTTTTGCATGTGATTTTGAGTGTCAGTGTGTATTTGTGAGGGGATGTGTTTTTGCATGTGTTATAGAGTGTTAATGTGTATGTTTGAGTCAGAGTATGTGTTCTTGCATGTGTGACAGAGAGTGTAAGTGTGTATGTTTGAGAGGATGTGTTTTTTGCATGTGTGGCAGTGTATTTGTGAGAGTATGTGTTTTTGCATGTGTGACAGAGAATGCAAGTGTGTATGTGTGACAGAGTGTGTGTATGTGTGCTAGAGAGTGTCAGTGTGTATGTGTGAGAGGATGTGTTTCGCATGTGTGACAGAGTGTTTGTATAAGAGAATGTGTTTTGCATGTGTGTTTGTGTGAGAGGTTGTGGTTTAGTGCCCCTGTAATGAGCATTTCTACCTTGTGGACTGTTTTGGCTACACTCTTTCGGCTTATGTTTGGACACACTCTTTCGATCTTCTTTTCATTTGTTTTGGCCCACCCTTTGGCTGACATTTCTAACTTTTATTCAGCTCTCTGATATGGGAGAACAGTTTTTGAGCTCACTTTTGGCCTTGCTTTAATTACTTTCTTTTGGCACATGCCATTCCATTTGTTGAATATATCTAAATAAATATTGAATAATGGTATACACATGCGTTTGTTTTCCTTCCTTGGATCTAACAACGACTAGGTGACAGCAACACAGCAGGAAAGGCAGGTAACCTGAGTCTGGTGTTAATAAAATATGAAGTTGTAATACCGAGAATATTTATCATCAATTTAACATATTAAGGTACCATTTGCCCTGAACCGTTGTGTTGCTGTCTTCTAGCTCAATTTACTAGAGGAATCTCCGATGGAAGGTCCGAACTCCATACCCATAGATAGCTGTTATATAGCCTGGACGCCGATGCAGTAACACTGGGTATTTTACGATCACTTTACTCACTGTTGGGCACATGCATGGATGACAGATCGAGAGTTATCTCCCTTCGCCGCTGTTTCTCCTGTCATCGAGTCTTTAGATATATCTGGGTATTCCTATTCCTTTACGGGTAGCTGGTTGATAAGTAAATATATCAGTTTAAATACGCATAATCCCGATAACAGTTATTAATTATTTCGAATGATGATAAAATTAAAAACGTAAGTTTCTTAGCAAACTAACCCTTGAAGGGCGACTGCGCTTCTCTGTCTGGTGCCCAGTTTCAGTCCAGGTCTACACCTTGTAATTAATGCCTAAAGGACGCCGGGGTCAGTCAGAGTACTCATGAGTTCTTAGATTGATATAAATCATGAAATTTGAGTCAACAGACAAAGAAAGTTGTATTTGAGCCAAACTTACTAAAGCTGCCAGTTTGCCCGGGGATAGTCGCTCTTTAAATGTTTACCAAACATATACTTTAAGATAATCGTTTACACCTGGAATAGAACCTAGGCCTTAGGGTAATGAGCCAACACCTTAACCACTCATGCAGCTACAACCCCGCCCCCTTATGTCATCTATGTGAAATACGATACTTGTATAAATAATCATTACTGCTACAAGAACGTCCACCTTCATACAGATGCACAAGTACATTCATCTTAGTATTCATTCCTCCACCCACACTGACAAGATACACATTGTCATTCAGGTATATAATCTAAATATTCAGCGAGTACAGAAGGAGCACGGTATTCCGCCCATGTCGACCTGGGAGATCAACAGCCTGTAGCTATTTGTGTTGAGCGGAATGAACAACCTTATATATGTGTATATTATAGGCATACAGCCAACCCATAACCAATCGCTGATTGGAAAAGTAAGAAAGCTGAACATAGAAATGAGGTGTTTAATCGTCTAAGTTGTTTCGAACATGGCCTTCGTCAGTTGACCAGACGGTAGATCAGGGAACAAATCTGTCCCCAAAATACATATACAGGCAACCAACGCTGAATGTCACAACACATCAATACGAGCAGGTTATCAAGTACATTACCCTACACTTAAACCGGTGGGGTCCCAGCTGCCTTGACAGTGGATGACAGGGATATAGCTGGCGCTATGTTGTGGGAGTGGCGTTAATTTCTTACTCATATCATGTACACACACAGTAAACACGTTAACACGCTGATTGAACAAGCTAGCAGCTAAGATAGCTTTTATCTTCCGTGTATGTGAGGGGAATAGGCTTCTTTTCTACCAATGAACAAAGGGAGACCACTCATGTCAGACTATTTCTCCCAGTGTATCAGTGGAGATGTTAGTGAGGGATTTCCCAAGCGACTTGCGCAGCTGCCTTCCGCGGCAATAAGTGCGGAATTCCCGCCAACTTTAACCACACATCGCGCTTTACACACCAGTAAACAGTCCCCAGTTAAGACGAACGGTCTTTACCAGCAAACACCTTCATAATTAAACCAGAAAATTCTCAGGTACAAAACAAACTGAACCTGCCCTTCTTTTTATCAACGACGGAAAACCACGGCAACGGCCACCACAACATTATCTGCTTCCCCTTTTAAGTGTTTGGCCCCCATGACATGCAGCTCTAGAGGTTTTAGCCTTGCCGGAAATGGACGATGAAGCCTCGTTCTGACTTCGTCTTACCGTAACGTAGCTACCGTTGTCGCGGCCAACGTCCCCCTCTGTTTTGAACAGATTCACTATCGCTCTTGCTCCCTATCGCTCTGCATTTCGTTGACTACAGCATCGTTTCAAGATCTTCTACTGACAAGATGTTTACAAGGCTACATATTCAAGGTATTTAAGAATGCAGTTATTGTATTCTAAAGTGTTTAGTACGTAGATTAGCACTAGAATTGGCAGTAGTTTGACAGGGTATCGGTGGTGATGACATTGGCCGCCATTTGCAATTGTTTTGATTCAGGAATGTGTGTCTTTTAAATCTCTTGTCTGCTCTGAAATGAGTGCGGTCCGTATATAAATATGACGGACGAGGTTGTTCAAACATTATAGATCAAATGTGTCACATTGTATAACTTTGATATCTATTAATAAATAAACTACTCTTTCAAACCTACCGGCTTGAAATGACATGACTAAAACACATGAACACAACTATGAAATGCCCATTTCACTCCTACTCACGCCTGCACATAGTCTTTAGTATTTTCTGTTCTTAATCCCCCATGTCTGTCTGTCTGTCCACACATTCAGGTGTTGAGGAGGAAATAAGAGCTCATACGTTTCTGTAGAGATGTGCTGCTTGTAATATATCCAGATCTATATTTGTTGACTTGAGACTGGGCGATGTCTTTTCCTCAACGCAGTACAGTCAAACCTCGTTAACCCGAACTCCTTAACTCGATACGTTCATTGAACATGTATTTTAATGTATTTTAAATGTGTTTATTATTTTTTTCTTTTCAGCACGGGAAGACATGATCCGGTATCATGTCACTCCTGCTGCAAGTTTATGGCCGTCGCTGGATGAGGAATCCGACTGTGTATGTAGTTTATCTACATCTCTCTCAGATTCGGCCGCCGAATAGCTCACCTTTGTTCATTTGTCCATGTCCCCTCACGCACACTATTGACATTGCCCATTTTCTCCGTGGGTTATTGTGTCCTGAAAAATAGCTGCATGATCCCCCTCCTCCACTTGCATGTTTCAAACATTCGATCAGATTTTTTGTCTTGTTGTACCGCCTTATTGCATGTGTAACCTGTGTATCAGACTGACTTTCTTTTCCACACTGTTATTTGAAAACCGCCTATATACCTCGGACACTGACCCTCCTTTCTCCCTCCCTCCCCACTCACTGATGTAGCGTCCCCAGGCTGCGTCCACGACCCCCTCTCCCAACCCTCTGAGTGTTTTCACCCCCTTCTGGGCCCGCCCTGACCACGGTGAGACGCTCCCCGCCCCAATCACGATCACCTACGTCGACCACTTCCCTGCCCCTAGTGATGACGACAGTGACTACTGGGTCTACGAGGACGAGGATGACGACAGCTTCGTGGAGGACCGAGAAGTTCATCCTCTGAGGAAGGTGCTGAGGAGAGTGGCTGCCTTCTGGGGGAGAATCTTTTCGTAGATTTCTCATCCAGTGTGTGTGTATGAGTACGAGTGTAAATGTGTAAATGTGAGAGGATGTGTTTTTGCATGTGTGACAGAAAGTGTGAGTGTGTTTGTGTGTTAGGATGTATTTTTGCATGTGTGATGGAGAACGTATGTGTTTATGTGTGTTAGGATGTGTTTTTGCATGTGTGATAGAGGGTGTATGTGTGAGAAGGTGTGTTTTTGCATGTGATTTTGAGTGTCAGTGTGTATTTGTGAGAGGATGTGGTTTTGCATGTGTGATAGAGTGTTAATGTGTATGTGTGAGAGTATGTGTTCTTGCATGTGTGACAGAGAGTGTAAGTGTGTATGTTTGAGAGGATGTGTTTTTTGCATGTGTGGCAGTGTATTTGTGAGAGTATGTGTTTTTGCATGTGTGACAGAGAATGCAAGTGTGTATGTGTGACAGAGTGTGTGTATGTGTGGTAGAGAGTGTCAGTGTGTATGTGTGAGAGGATGTGTTTTTGCATGTGTGACAGAGAATGCAAGTGTATGTGTGACAGTGTGTGTATGTGTGCTAGAGAGTGTCAGTGTGTATGTGTGAGAGGATGTGTTTCGCATGTGTGTTTGAGTGTTTGTATAAGAGAATGTGTTTTGCATGTGTGTTTGTGTGAGAGGTTGTGGTTTGGTGCCCCTGTAATAAGCATTTCTACCTTGTGGACTGTTTTGGCTACACTCTTTCGGCTTACGTTTGGACACACTCTTTCGATCTTCTTTTCATTTGTTTTGGCCCACCCTTTGGCTGACATTTCTAAGTTTATTCAGCTCTCTGATTTTGGAGAACAGTTTTTGAGCTCACTTTTGGGCCTGCTTTAATTACTTTCTTTTGGCACATGCCATTCCATTTGTTGAACATATCTAAATAAATATGGAATAATGGTATACACATGCGTTGGTATTCCTTCCTTGGATCTAACAACGACTAGGTGACAGCAACACAGCAGGAAAGGCAGGTAACCTGAGTCTGGTGTTAATAAAATATGAAGTTGTAATACCGAGAATATTTATTATCAATTTAACATATTAAGGTACCATATGCCCTGAACCGTTGTGTTGCTGTCTTCTAGCTCAATTTACAAGAGGAATCTCCGATGGAAAGTCCAAACTCCATACCCATAGATAGCTGTTATATAGCCTGGACGCCGATGCAGTAACACTGGGTATTTTACGATCACTTTACTCACTGTTGGGCACATGCATGGATGAAAGATCGAGAGTTATCTCCCTTCGCCGCTGTTTCTCCTGTCATCGAGTCTTTAGATATATCTAGGTATTCCTATTCCTTAACGGGTAGCTGGTTGATAAGTAAATATATCAGTTTAAATACGCATAATCCCGATAACAGTTATTAATTATTTAGAATGATGATAAAATTAAAAACGTAAGTTTCTTAGCAAACTAACACTTGAAGGGCGACTGCGTTTCTCTGTCTGGTGCCCAGTTTCAGTCCAGGTCTACACCTTGTAATTAATGCCTAAAGGACGCCGGGGTCAGTCAGAGTACTCATGAGTTCTTAGATTGATATAAATCATGAAATTTGAGTCAACAGACAAAGAAAGTTGTATTTGAGCCAAACTTACTAAAGCTGCCAGTTTGCCCGGGGATAGTCGCTCTTTAAATGTTTACCAAACATATACTTTAAGATAATCCTTTACACCTGGAATAGAACCTAGGCGTTAGGGTAATGAGCCAACACCTTAACCACTCATGCAGCTACAACCCCGCCCCCTTATGTCATCTATGTGAAATACGATACCCGTATAAATAATCATTACTGCTACAAGAACGTCCACCTTCATACAGATGCACAAGTACATTCATCTTAGTATTCATTTTTCACCCACACTGACAAGATACACATTGTCATTCAGGTATATAATCTAAATATTCAGCGGTACAGAAGGAGCACGGTATTCCGTCCATGTCGACTTGGGAGATCAACAGCCTGTAGCTATTTGTGTTGAGCGGAATGAACAACCTGATATAGGTGTATATTATAGGCATACAGCCAACCCATAACCAATCGCTGATTGGAAAAGTAAGAAAGCTGAACATAGAAATGAGGTTTTTTATCGTCTAAGTTGTTTCGAACATGGCCTTCGTCAGTTGATCAGACGGTAGATCAGGGAACAAATCTGTCCCCAAAATACATATACAGGCAACCAACGCTGAATGTCACAACACATCAATACGAGCAGGTTATCAAGTACATTACCCTACACTTAAACCGGTGGGCCCCAGCTGCCTTGACACGTGGATGACAGGGATATAGCTGGCGCTATGTTGTGGGAGTGGCGTTAATTTCTTACTCATATCATGTACACAGTAAACACGTTAACACGCTGATTGAACAAGCTAGCAGCTAAGATAGCTTTTATCTTCCGTGTATGTGAGGGGAATAAGCTTCTTTTCTACCAATGAACAAAGGGAGACCACTCATGTCAGACTATTTCTCCCAGTGTATCAGTGGAGATGCTAGTGAGGGATTTCCCAAGCGACTTGCGCAGCTGCCTTCCGCGGCAATAAGTGTGGAATTCCCGCCAACTTTAACCACACATCGCGCTTTACACACCAGTAAACAGTCCCCAGTTAAGACGAACGGTCTTTACCAGCAAACACCTTCATAATTAAACCAGAAAATTCTCAGGTACAAAACAAACTGAACCTGCCCTTCTTTTAATCAACGACGGAAAACCACGGCAACGGCCACCACAACATTATCTGCTTCCCCTTTTTAAGTGTTTGGCCCCCATGACATGCAGCTCTAGAGGTTTTAGCCTTGCCGGAAATGGACGATGAAGCCTCGTTCTGACTTCGTCTTACCGTAACGTAGCTACCGTTGTCGCGGCCAACGTCCCCCTCTGTTTTGAACAGATTCACTATCGCTCTTGCTCCCTATCGCTCTGCATTTCGTTGACTACAGCATCGTTTCAAGATCTTCTACTGACAAGATGTTTACAAGGCTACATATTCAAGGTAATTAAGAATGCAGTTATTGTATTCTAAAGTGTTTAGTACGTAGATTAGCACTGAAATTGGCAGTAGTTTGACAGCAGTATCGGTGGTGATGACATTGGCCGCCATTTGCAATTGTTTTGATTCAGGAATGTGTGTCTTTTAAATCTCTTGTCTGCTCTGAAATGAGTGCGGTCCGTATATAAATATGACGGACGAGGTTGTTCAAACATTATAGATCAAATGTGTCACATTGTATAACTTTGATATCTATTAATAAATAAACTACTCTTTCAAACCTACGGGCTTGAAATGACATGACTAAAACACATGAACACAACTATGAAATGCCCATTTCACTCCTACTCACGCCTGCTCATAGTCTTTAGTATTTTCTGTTCTTAATCCCCCATATCTGTCTGTCTGTCTATCTATCTATGTCTATGTCTGTCCACACATTCAGGTGTTGAGGAGGAAATAAGAGCTCATACGTTTCTGTAGAGATGTGCTGCTTGTAAAATATCCAGATCTATATTTGTTGACTTGAGACTGGGCGATGTCTTTTCCTCAACCTCGTTAACCCGAACTCCTTAACTCGATTCGTTCATTGAACATGTATTTTAATTTATTTTAAATGTGTTTATTATTTTTTTCTTTTCAGCACGGGAAGACATGATCCGGTATCATGTCACTCCTGCCGCGAGTTTATGGCCGTCGCTGGATGAGGAATCCGACTGTGTATGTAGTTTATCTACATCTCTCTCAGATTCGGCCGCCGAATAGCTCACCTTTGTTCATTTGTCCATGTCCCCTCACGCACACTATTGACATTGCCCATTTTCTCCGTGTGTTATTGTGTCCTGAAAAATAGCTGCATGATCCCCCTCCTCCACTTGCATGTTTCAAACATTCGATCAGATTTTTTGTCTTGTTGTACCGCCTTATTGCATGTGTAACCTGTGTATCAGACTGACTTTCTTTTCCACACTGTTATTTGAAAACCGCCTATATACCTCGGACACTTACCCTCCTTTCTCCCTCCCTCCCCACTCACTGATGTAGCGTCCCCAGGCTGCGTCCACGACCCCCTCTCCCAACCCTCTGAGTGTTTTCACCCCCTTCTGGGCCCGCCCTGACCACAGTGAGACGCTCCCCGCCCCTATCACGATCACCTACGTCGACCACTTCCCTGCCCCTAGTGATGACGACAGTGACTACTGGGTCTACGAGGACGAGGATGACGACAGCTACGTGGAGGACCGAGAAGTTCATCCTCTGAGGAAGGCGCTGAGGAGAGTGGCTGCCTTCTGGGGGAGAATCTTTTCGTAGATTTCTCATCCAGTGTGTGTGTATGAGTACGAGTGTAAATGTGTAAATGTGAGAGGATGTGTTTTTGCATGTGTGACAGAAAGTGTAAGTGTGTATGTGTGTTAGGATGTATTTTTGCATGTGTGATGGAGAACATATGTGTTTATGTGTGTTAGGATGTGTTTTTGCATGTGTGATAGAGGGTGTATGTGTTAGAAGCTGTGTTTTTGCATGTGTTTTTGAGTGTCAGTGTGTATTTGTGAGAGGATGTGGTTTTACATGTGTGATAGAGTGTTAATGTGTATGTGTGAGAGTATGTGTTCTTGCATGTGTGACAGAGAGTGTAAGTGTGTATGTTTGAGAGGATGTGTTTTTTGCATGTGTGGCAGTGTATTTGTGAGAGTATGTGTTTTTGCATGTGTGACAGAGAATGCAAGTGTGTATGTGTGACAGAGTGTGTGTATGTGTGCTAGAGAGTGTCAGTGTGTATGTGTGAGAGGATGTGTTTCGCATGTGTGTTTGAGTGTTTGTATAAGAGGATGTGTTTTGCATGTGTGTTTGTGTGAGAGGTTGTGGTTTGGTGCCCCTGTAATGAGCATTTCTCCCTGTTGGACTGTTTTGACTACACTTTGTCGGCTTATGTTTGGACACACTCTTTCGATCTTCTTTTCATTTGTTTTGGCCCACCCTTTGGCTGACATTTCTAAGTTTATTCAGCTCTCTGATATGGGAGAACAGTTTTTGAGCTCACTTTTGGCCCTGCTTTAATTACTTTCTTTTGGCACATGCCATTCCATTTGTTGAATATATCTAAATAAATATGGAATAATGGTATACACATGCGTTTGTTTTCCTTCCTTGGATCTAACAACGACTAGGTGACAGCAACACAGCAGGAAAGGCAGGTAACCTGAGTCTGGTGTTAATAAAATATGAAGTTGTAATACCGAGAATATTTATTATCAATTTAACATATAAAGGTACCATTTGCCCTGAACCGTTGTGTTGCTGTCTTCTAGCTCAATTTACTAGAGGAATCTCCGATGGAAAGTCCGAACTCCATACCCATAGATATCTGTTATATAGCCTGGAAGCCGATGCAGTAACACTGGGTATTTTACGATCACTTTACTCACTGTTGGGCACATGCATGGATGAAAGATCGAGAGTTATCTCCCTTCGCCGCTGTTTCTCCTGTCATCGAGTCTTTAGATATATCTAGGTATTCCTATTCCTTTACGGGTAGCTGGTTGATAAGTAAATATATCAGTTTAAATACGCATAATCCCGATAACAGTTATTAATTATTTAGAATGATGATAAAATTAAAAACGTAAGTTTCTTAGCAAACTAACACTTGAAGGGCGACTGCGCTTCTCTGTCTGGTGCCCAGTTTCAGTCCAGGTCTACACCTTGTAATTAATGCCTAAAGGACGCCGGGGTCAGTCAGAGTACTCATGAGTTCTTAGATTGATATAAATCATGAAATTTGAGTCAACAGACAAAGAAAGTTGTATTTGAGCCAAACTTACTAAAGCTGCCAGTTTGCCCGGGGATAGTCGCTCTTTAAATGTTTACCAAACATATACTTTAAGATAATCGTTTACACCTGGAATAGAACCTAGGCGTTAGGGTAATGAGCCAACACCTTAACCACTCATGCAGCTACAACCCCGCCGCCTTATGTCATCTATGTGAAATACGACACTCGTATAAATAATCATTACTGCTACAAGAACGTCCACCTTCATACAGATGCACAAGTACATTCATCTTAGTATTCATTTCTCTACCCACACTGACAAGATTGGTCCATGTCGACCTGGGAGATCAACAGCCTGTAGCTATGTGTGTTGAGCGGAATGAACAACCTGATATAGGTGTATATAATAGGCATACAGCCAACCCATAACCAATCGCTGATTGGAAAAGTAAGAAAGCTGAACATAGAAATGAGGTGTTTAATCGTCCAAGTTGTTTCGAACATGGCCTTCGCCAGTTGACCAGACGGTAGATCAGGGAACAAATCTGTCCACAAAATACATATACAGGCAACCAACGCTGAATGTCACAACACATCAATACGAGCAGGTTATCAAGTACATTACCCTACACTTAAACCGGTGGGGTCCCAGCTGCCTTGACACGTGGGTGAGCAGGGATATAGCTGGCGCTATGTTGTGGGACTGGCGTTAATTTCTTACTCATATCATGTACACAGTAAACACGTTAACACGCTGATTGAACAAGCTAGCAGCTAAGATAGCTTTTATCTTCCGTGTATGTGAGGGGAATAGGCTTCTTTTCTACCAATGAACAAAGGGAGACCACTCATGTCAGACTATTTCTCCCAGTGTATCAGTGGAGATGCTAGTGAGGGATTTCCCAAGCGACTTGCGCAGCTGCCTTCCGCGGCAATAAGTGCGGAATTCCCGCCAACTTTAACCACACATCGCGCTTTACACACCAGTAAACAGTCCCCAGTTAAGACGAACGGTCTTTACCAGCAAACACCTTCATAATTAAACCAGAAAATTCTCAGGTACAAAACAAACTGAACCTGCCCTTCTTTTTATCAACGACGGAAAACCACGGCAACGGCCACCACAACATTATCTGCTTCCCCTTTTTAAGTGTTTGGCCCCCATGACATGCAGCTCTAGAGGTTTTAGCCTTGCTGGAAATGGACGATGAAGCCTCGTTCTGACTTCGTCTTACCGTAACGTAGCTACCGTTGTCGCGGCCAACGTCCCCCTCTGTTTTGAACAGATTCACTATCGCTCTTGCTCCCTATCGCTCTGCATTTCGTTGACTACAGCATCGTTTCAAGATCTTCTACTGACAAGATGTTTACAAGGCTACATATTCAAGGTAATTAAGAATGCAGTTATTGTATTCTAAAGTGTTTAGTACGTAGATTAGCGCTGAAATTGGCAGTAGTTTGACAGGGTATCGGTGGTGATGACATTGGCCGCCATTTGCAATTGTTTTGATTCAGGAATGTGTGTCTTTTAAATCTCTTGTCTGCTCTGAAATGAGTGCGGTCCGTATATAAATATGACGGACGAGGTTGTTCAAACATTATAGATCAAATGTGTCACATTGTATAACTTTGATATCTATTAAAAATAAACTACTCTTTCAAACCTACCGGCTTGAAATGACATGACTAAAACACATGAACACAACTATGAAATGCCCATTTCACTCCTACTCACGCCTGCTCATAGTCTTTAGTATTTTCTGTTCTTAATCCCCCATGTCTGTCTGTCTGTCCACACATTCAGGTGTTGAGGAGGAAATAAGAGCTCATACGTTTCTGTAGAGATGTGCTGCTTGTAATATATCCAGATCTATATTTGTTGACTTGAGACTGGGCGATGTCTTTTCCTCAACGCAGTACAGTCAAACCTCGTTAACCCGAACTCCTTAACTCGATACGTTCATTGAACATGTATTTTAATGTATTTTAAATGTGTTTATTATTTTTTTCTTTTCAGCACGGGAAGACATGATCCGGTATCATGTCACTCCTGCTGCGAGTTTATGGCCGTCGCTGGATGAGGAATCCGACTGTGTATGTAGTTTATCTACATCTCTCTCAGATTCGGCCGCCGAATAGCTCACCTTTGTTCATTTGTCCATGTCCCCTCACGAACACTATTGACATTGCCCATTTTCTCCGTGGGTTATTGTGTCCTGAAAAATAGCTGCATGATCCCCCTCCTCCACTTGCATGTTTCAAACATTCGATCAGATTTTTTGTCTTGTTGTACCGCCTTTATGCATGTGTAACCTGTGTATCAGACTGACTTTCTTTTCCACACTGTTATTTGAAAACCGCCTATATACCTCGGACACTGACCCTCCTTTCTCCCTCCCTCCCCACTCACTGATGTAGCGTCCCCAGGCTGCGTCCACGACCCCCTCTCCCAACCCTCTGAGTGTTTTCACCCCCTTCTGGGCCCGCCCTGACCACAGTGAGACGCTCCCCGCCCCAATCACGATCACCTACGTCGACCACTTCCCTGCCCCTAGTGATGACGACAGTGACTACTGGGTCTACGAGGACGAGGATGACGACAGCTTCGTGGAGGACCGAGAAGTTCATCCTCTGAGGAAGGCGCTGAGGAGAGTGGCTGCCTTCTGGGGGAGAATCTTTTCGTAGATTTCTCATCCAGTGTGTGTGTATGAGTACGAGTGTAAATGTGTAAATGTGAGAGGATGTGTTTTTGCATGTGTGACAGAAAGTGTGAGTGTGTTTGTGTGTTAGGATGTATTTTTGCATGTGTGATGGAGAACGTATGTGTTTATGTGTGTTAGGATGTGTTTTTGCATGTGTGATAGAGGGTGTATGTGTGAGAAGGTGTGTTTTTGCATGTGATTTTGAGTGTCAGTGTGTATTTGTGAGAGGATGTGGTTTTGCATGTGTGATAGAGTGTTAATGTGTATGTGTGAGAGTATGTGTTCTTGCATGTGTGACAGAGAGTGTAAGTGTGTATGTTTGAGAGGATGTGTTTTTTGCATGTGTGGCAGTGTATTTGTGAGAGTATGTGTTTTTGCATGTGTGACAGAGAATGCAAGTGTGTATGTGTGACAGAGTGTGTGTATGTGTGGTAGAGAGTGTCAGTGTGTATGTGTGAGAGGATGTGTTTTTGCATGTGTGACAGAGAATGCAAGTGTATGTGTGACAGTGTGTGTATGTGTGCTAGAGAGTGTCAGTGTGTATGTGTGAGAGGATGTGTTTCGCATGTGTGTTTGAGTGTTTGTATAAGAGAATGTGTTTTGCATGTGTGTTTGTGTGAGAGGTTGTGGTTTGGTGCCCCTGTAATAAGCATTTCTACCTTGTGGACTGTTTTGGCTACACTCTTTCGGCTTATGTTTGGACACACTCTTTCGATCTTCTTTTCATTTGTTTTGGCCCACCCTTTGGCTGACATTTCTAAGTTTATTCAGCTCTCTGATTTTGGAGAACAGTTTTTGAGCTCACTTTTGGCCCTGCTTTAATTACTTTCTTTTGGCACATGCCATTCCATTTGTTGAACATATCTAAATAAATATGGAATAATGGTATACACATGCGTTGGTATTCCTTCCTTGGATCTAACAACGACTAGGTGACAGCAACACAGCAGGAAAGGCAGGTAACCTGAGTCTGGTGTTAATAAAATATGAAGTTGTAATACCGAGAATATTTATTATCAATTTAACATATAAAGGTACCATTTGCCCTGAACCGTTGTGTTGCTGTCTTCTAGCTCAATTTACTAGAGGAATCTCCAATGGAAAGTCCGAACTCCATACCCATAGATAGCTGTTATATAGCCTGGAAGCCGATGCAGTAACACTGGGTATTTTACGATCACTTTACTCACTGTTGGGCACATGCATGGATGAAAGATCGAGAGTTATCTCCCTTCGCCGCTGTTTCTCCTGTCATCGAGTCTTTAGATATATCTAGGTATTCCTATTCCTTAACGGGTAGCTGGTTGATAAGTAAATATATCAGTTTAAATACGCATAATCCCGATAACAGTTATTAATTATTTAGAATGATGATAAAATTAAAAACGTAAGTTTCTTAGCAAACTAACACTTGAAGGGCGACTGCGTTTCTCTGTCTGGTGCCCAGTTTCAGTCCAGGTCTACACCTTGTAATTAATGCCTAAAGGACGCCGGGGTCAGTCAGAGTACTCAGGAGTTCTTAGATTGATATAAATCATGAAATTTGAGTCAACAGGCAAAGAAAGTTGTATTTGAGCCAAACTAACTAAAGCTGCCAGTTTGCCCGGGGATAGTCGCTCTTTAAATGTTTACCAAACATATACTTTAAGATAATCCTTTACACCTGGAATAGAACCTAGGCCTTAGGGTAATGAGCCAACACCTTAACCACTCATGCAGCTACAACCCCGCCCCCTTATGTCATCTATGTGAAATACGATACCCGTATAAATAATCATTACTGCTACAAGAACGTCCACCTCATACAGATGCACAAGTACATTCATCTTAGTATTCATTTTTCACCCACACTGACAAGATACACATTGTCATTCAGGTATATAATCTAAATATTCAGCGGTACAGAAGGAGCACGGTATTCCGTCCATGTCGACTTGGGAGATCAACAGCCTGTAGCTATTTGTGTTGAGCGGAATGAACAACCTGATATAGGTGTATATTATAGGCATACAGCCAACCCATAACCAATCGCTGATTGGAAAAGTAAGAAAGCTGAACATAGAAATGAGGTTTTTTATCGTCTAAGTTGTTTCGAACATGGCCTTTGTCAGTTGATCAGACGGTAGATCAGGGAACAAATCTGTCCCCAAAATACATATACAGGCAACCAACGCTGAATGTCACAACACATCAATACGAGCAGGTTATCAAGTACATTACCCTACACTTAAACCGGTGGGCCCCAGCTGCCTTGACACGTGGATGACAGGGATATAGCTGGCGCTATGTTGTGGGAGTGGCGTTAATTTCTTACTCATATCATGTACACAGTAAACACGTTAACACGCTGATTGAACAAGCTAGCAGCTAAGACAGCTTTTATCTTCCGTGTATGTGAGGGGAATAAGCTTCTTTTCTACCAATGAACAAAGGGAGACCACTCATGTCAGACTATTTCTCCCAGTGTATCAGTGGAGATGCTAGTGAGGGATTTCCCAAGCGACTTGCGCAGCTGCCTTCCGCGGCAATAAGTGCGGAATTCCCGCCAACTTTAACCACACATCGCGCTTTACACACCAGTAAACAGTCCCCAGTTAAGACGAACGGTCTTTACCAGCAAACACCTTCATAATTAAACCAGAAAATTCTCAGGTACAAAACAAACTGAACCTGCCCTTCTTTTTATCAACGACGGAAAACCACGGCAACGGCCACCACAACATTATCTGCTTCCCCTTTTTAGGTGTTTGGCCCCCATGACATGCAGCTCTAGAGGTTTTAGCCTTGCCGGAAATGGACGATGAAGCCTCGTTCTGACTTCGTAGTACCGTAACGTAGCTACCGTTGTCGCGGCCAACGTCCCCTCTGTTTTGAACAGATTCACTATCGCTCTTGCTCCCTATCGCTCTGCATTTCGTTGACTACAGCATCGTTTCAAGATCTTCTACTGACAAGATGTTTACAAGGCTACATATTCAAGGTAATTAAGAATGCAGTTATTGTATTCTAAAGTGTTTAGTACGTAGATTAGCACTGAAATTGGCAGTAGTTTGACAGGGTATCGGTGGTGATGACATTGGCCGCCATTTGCAATTGTTTTGATTCAGGAATGTGTGTCTTTTAAATCTCTTGTCTGCTCTGAAATGAGTGCGGTCCGTATATAAATATGACGGACGAGGTTGTTCAAACATTATAGATCAAATGTGTCACATTGTATAACTTTGATATCTATTAATAAATAAACTACTCTTTCAAACCTACGGGCTTGAAATGACATGACTAAAACACATGAACACAACTATGAAATGCCCATTTCACTCCTACTCACGCCTGCTCATAGTCTTTAGTATTTTCTGTTCTTAATCCCCCATGTCTGTCTGTCTGTCCACACATTCAGGTGTTGAAGAGGAAATAAGGGCTCATACGTTTCTGTAGAGATGTGCTGCTTGTAAAATATCCAGATCTATATTTGTTGACTTGAGACTGGGCGATGTCTTTTCCTCAACGCAGTACAGTCAAACCTCGTTAACCCGAACTCCTTAACTCGATACGTTCATTGAACATGTATTTTAATGTATTTTAAATGTGTTTATTATTTTTTTCTTTTCAGCACGGGAAGACATGATCCGGTATCATGTCACTCCTGCTGCAAGTTTATGGCCGTCGCTGGATGAGGAATCCGACTGTGTATGTAGTTTATCTACATCTCTCTCAGATTCGGCCGCCGAATAGCTCACCTTTGTTCATTTGTCCATGTCCCCTCACGCACACTATTGACATTGCCCATTTTCTCCGTGGGTTATTGTGTCCTGAAAAATAGCTGCATGATCCCCCTCCTCCACTTGCATGTTTCAAACATTCGATCAGATTTTTTGTCTTGTTGTACCGCCTTATTGCATGTGTAACCTGTGTATCAGACTGACTTTCTTTTCCACACTGTTATTTGAAAACCGCCTATATACCTCGGACACTGACCCTCCTTTCTCCCTCCCTCCCCACTCACTGATGTAGCGTCCCCAGGCTGCGTCCACGACCCCCTCTCCCAACCCTCTGAGTGTTTTCATCCCCTTCTGGGCCCGCCCTGACCACAGTGAGACGCTCCCCGCCCCAATCACGATCACCTACGTCGACCACTTCCCTGCCCCTAGTGATGACGACAGTGACTACTGGGTCTACGAGGACGAGGATGACGACAGCTTCGTGGAGGACCGAGAAGTTCATCCTCTGAGGAAGGCGCTGAGGAGAGTGGCTGCCTTCTGGGGGAGAATCTTTTCGTAGATTTCTCATCCAGTGTGTGTGTATGAGTACGAGTGTAAATGTGTAAATGTGAGAGGATGTGTTTTTGCATGTGTGACAGAAAGTGTGAGTGTGTTTGTGTGTTAGGATGTATTTTTGCATGTGTGATGGAGAACGTATGTGTTTATGTGTGTTAGGATGTGTTTTTGCATGTGTGATAGAGGGTGTATGTGTGAGAAGGTGTGTTTTTGCATGTGATTTTGAGTGTCAGTGTGTATTTGTGAGAGGATGTGGTTTTGCATGTGTGATAGAGTGTTAATGTGTATGTGTGAGAGTATGTGTTCTTGCATGTGTGACAGAGAGTGTAAGTGTGTATGTTTGAGAGGATGTGTTTTTTGCATGTGTGGCAGTGTATTTGTGAGAGTATGTGTTTTTGCATGTGTGACAGAGAATGCAAGTGTGTATGTGTGACAGAGTGTGTGTATGTGTGGTAGAGAGTGTCAGTGTGTATGTGTGAGAGGATGTGTTTTTGCATGTGTGACAGAGAATGCAAGTGTATGTGTGACAGTGTGTGTATGTGTGCTAGAGAGTGTCAGTGTGTATGTGTGAGAGGATGTGTTTCGCATGTGTGTTTGAGTGTTTGTATAAGAGAATGTGTTTTGCATGTGTGTTTGTGTGAGAGGTTGTGGTTTGGTGCCCCTGTAATAAGCATTTCTACCTTGTGGACTGTTTTGGCTACACTCTTTCGGCTTATGTTTGGACACACTCTTTCGATCTTCTTTTCATTTGTTTTGGCCCACCCTTTGGCTGACATTTCTAAGTTTATTCAGCTCTCTGATTTTGGAGAACAGTTTTTGAGCTCACTTTTGGCCCTGCTTTAATTACTTTCTTTTGGCACATGCCATTCCATTTGTTGAACATATCTAAATAAATATGGAATAATGGTATACACATGCGTTGGTATTCCTTCCTTGGATCTAACAACGACTAGGTGACAGCAACACAGCAGGAAAGGCAGGTAACCTGAGTCTGGTGTTAATAAAATATGAAGTTGTAATACCGAGAATATTTATTATCAATTTAACATATAAAGGTACCATTTGCCCTGAACCGTTGTGTTGCTGTCTTCTAGCTCAATTTACTAGAGGAATCTCCAATGGAAAGTCCGAACTCCATACCCATAGATAGCTGTTATATAGCCTGGAAGCCGATGCAGTAACACTGGGTATTTTACGATCACTTTACTCACTGTTGGGCACATGCATGGATGAAAGATCGAGAGTTATCTCCCTTCGCCGCTGTTTCTCCTGTCATCGAGTCTTTAGATATATCTAGGTATTCCTATTCCTTTACGGGTAGCTGGTTGATAAGTAAATATATCAGTTTAAATACGCATAATCCCGATAACAGTTATTAATTATTTAGAATGATGATAAAATTAAAAACGTAAGTTTCATAGGAAACTAACACTTGAAGGGCGACTGCGCTTCTCTGTCTGGTGCCCAGTTTCAGTCCAGGTCTACACCTTGTAATTAATGCCTAAAGGACGCCGGGGTCAGTCAGAGTACTCATGAGTTCTTAGATTGATATAAATCATGAAATTTGAGTCAACAGACAAAGAAAGTTGTATTTGAGCCAAACTTACTAAAGCTGCCAGTTTGCCCGGGGATAGTCGCTCTTTAAATGTTTACCAAACATATACTTTAAGATAATCGTTTACACCTGGAATAGAACATAGGCGTTAGGGTAATGCGCCAACACCTTAACCACTCATGCAGCTACAACCCCGCTCCCTTATGTCATCTATGTGAAATACGATACCCGTATAAATAATCATTACTGCTACAAGAACGTCCACCTTCATACAGATGCACAAGTGCATTCATCTTAGTATTCATTTCTCCACCCACACTGACAAGATACACATTGTCATTCAGGTATATAATCTAAATATTCAGCGAGTACAGAAGGAGCACGGTATTCCGTCCATGTCGACCTGGGAGATCAACAGCCTGTAGCTTTTTGCGTTGAGCGGAATGAACAACCTGATATAGGTGTATATTATAGGCATACAGCCAACCCATAACCAATCGCTGATTGGAAAAGTAAGAAAGCTGAACATAGAAATGAGGTGTTTAATCGTCTAAGTTGTTTCGAACATGGCCTTTGTCAGTTGACCAGACGGTAGATCAGGGAACAAATCTGTCCCCAAAATACATATACAGGCAACCAACGCTGAATGTCACAACACATCAAAATGAGCAGGTTATCAAGTACATTACCCTACACTTAAACCGGTGGGGTCCCAGCTGCCTTGACACGTGGATGACAGGGATATAGCTGGCGCTATGTTGTGGGAGTGGCGTTAATTTCTTACTCATATCATGTACACAGTAAACACGTTAACACGCTGATTGAACAAGCTAGCAGCTAAGATAGCTTTTATCTTCCGTGTATGTGAGGGGAATAGGCTTCTTTTTTACCAATGAACAAAGGGAGACCACTCATGTCAGACTATTTCTCCCAGTGTATCAGTGGAGATGCTAGTGAGGGATTTCCCAAGCGACTTGCGCAGCTGCCTTCCGCGGCAATAAGTGCGGAATTCCCGCCAACTTTAACCACACATCGCGCTTTACACACCAGTAAACAGTCCCCAGTTAAGACGAACGGTCTTTACCAGCAAACACCTTCATAATTAAACCAGAAAATTCTCAGGTACAAAACAAACTGAACCTGCCCTTCTTTTAATCAACGACGGAAAACGACGGCAACGGCCACCACAACATTATCTGCTTCCCCTTTTTAAGTGTTTGGCCCCCATGACATGCAGCTCTAGAGGTTTTAGCCTTGCCGGAAATGGACGATGAAGCCTCGTTCTGACTTCGTCTTACCGTAACGTAGCTACCGTTGTCGCGGCCAACGTCCCCCTCTGTTTTGAACAGATTCACTATCGCTCTTGCTCCCTATCGCTCTGCATTTCGTTGACTACAGCATCGTTTCAAGATCTTCTACTGACAAGATGTTTACAAGGCTACATATTCAAGGTAATTAAGAATGCAGTTATTGTATTCTAAAGTGTTTAGTACGTAGATTAGCACTGACATTGGCAGTAGTTTGACAGGGTATCGGTGGTGATGACATTGGCCGCCATTTGCAATTGTTTTGATTCAGGAATGTGTGTCTTTTAAATCTCTTGTCTGCTCTGAAATGAGTGCGGTCCGTATATAAATATGACGGACGAGGTTGTTCAAACATTATAGATCAAATGTGTCACATTGTATAACTTTGATATCTATTAATAAATAAACTACTCTTTCAAACCTACGGGCTTGAAATGACATGACTAAAACACATGAACACAACTATGAAATGCCCATTTCACTCCTACTCACGCCTGCTCATAGTCTTTAGTATTTTCTGTTCTTAATCCCCCATGTCTGTCTGTCTGTCCACACATTCAGGTGTTGAGGAGGAAATAAGAGCTCATACGTTTCTGTAGAGATGTGCTGCTTGTAAAATGTCCAGATCTATATTTGTTGACTTGAGACTGGGCGATGTCTTTTCCTCAACGCAGTACAGTCAAACCTCGTTAACCCGAACTCCTTAACTCGATATGTTCATTGAACATGTATTTTAATGTATTTTTAAATGTGTTTATTATTTTTTTCTTTTCAGCACGGGAAGACATGATCCGGTATCATGTCACTCCTGCTGCGAGTTTATGGCCGTCGCTGGATGAGGAATCCGACTGTGTATGTAGTTTATCTACATCTCTCTCAGATTCGGCCGCCGAATAGCTCACCTTTGTTCATTTGTCCATGTCCCCTCACGCACACTATTGACATTGCCCATTTTCTCCGTTGGTTATTGTGTCCTGAAAAATAGCTGCATGATCCCCCTCCTCCACTTGCATGTTTCAAACATTCGATCAGATTTTTTGTCTTGTTGTACCGCCTTATTGCATGTGTAACCTGTGTATCAGACTGACTTCCTTTTCCACACTGTTATTTGAAAACCGCCCATATACCTCGGACACTGACCCTCCTTTCTCCCTCCCTCCCCACTCACTGATGTAGCGTCCCCAGGCTGCGTCCACGACCCCCTCTCCCAACCCTCTGAGTGTTTTCATCCCCTTCTGGGCCCGCCCTGACCACAGTGAGACGCTCCCCGCCCCAATCACGATCACCTACGTCGACCACTTCCCTGCCCCTAGTGATGACGACAGTGACTACTGGGTCTACGAGGACGAGGATGACGACAGCTTCGTGGAGGACCGAGAAGTTCATCCTCTGAGGAAGGCGCTGAGGAGAGTGGCTGCCTTCTGGGGGAGAATCTTTTCGTAGATTTCTCATCCAGTGTGTGTGTATGAGTACGAGTGTAAATGTGTAAATGTGAGAGGATGTGTTTTTGCATGTGTGACAGAAAGTGTGAGTGTGTTTGTGTGTTAGGATGTATTTTTGCATGTGTGATGGAGAACGTATGTGTTTATGTGTGTTAGGATGTGTTTTTGCATGTGTGATAGAGGGTGTATGTGTGAGAAGGTGTGTTTTTGCATGTGATTTTGAGTGTCAGTGTGTATTTGTGAGAGGATGTGCTTTTGCATGTGTGATAGAGTGTTAATGTGTATGTGTGAGAGTATGTGTTCTTGCATGTGTGACAGAGAGTGTAAGTGTGTATGTTTGAGAGGATGTGTTTTTTGCATGTGTGGCAGTGTATTTGTGAGAGTATGTGTTTTTGCATGTGTGACAGAGAATGCAAGTGTGTATGTGTGACAGAGTGTGTGTATGTGTGGTAGAGAGTGTCAGTGTGTATGTGTGAGAGGATGTGTTTTTGCATGTGTGACAGAGAATGCAAGTGTATGTGTGACAGTGTGTGTATGTGTGCTAGAGAGTGTCAGTGTGTATGTGTGAGAGGATGTGTTTCGCATGTGTGTTTGAGTGTTTGTATAAGAGAATGTGTTTTGCATGTGTGTTTGTGTGAGAGGTTGTGGTTTGGTGCCCCTGTAATAAGCATTTCTACCTTGTGGACTGTTTTGGCTACACTCTTTCGGCTTATGTTTGGACACACTCTTTCGATCTTCTTTTCATTTGTTTTGGCCCACCCTTTGGCTGACATTTCTAAGTTTATTCAGCTCTCTGATTTTGGAGAACAGTTTTTGAGCTCACTTTTGGCCCTGCTTTAATTACTTTCTTTTGGCACATGCCATTCCATTTGTTGAACATATCTAAATAAATATGGAATAATGGTATACACATGCGTTGGTATTCCTTCCTTGGATCTAACAACGACTAGGTGACAGCAACACAGCAGGAAAGGCAGGTAACCTGAGTCTGGTGTTAATAAAATATGAAGTTGTAATACCGAGAATATTTATTATCAATTTAACATATTAAGGTACCATATGCCCTGAACCGTTGTGTTGCTGTCTTCTAGCTTAATTTACAAGAGGAATCTCCGATGGAAAGTCCAAACTCCATACCCATAGATAGCTGTTATTTTGCCTGGACGCCGATGCAGTAGCACTGGGTATTTTACGATCACTTTACTCACTGTTGGGCACATGCATGGGTGAAAGATCGAGAGTTATCTCCCTTCGCCGCTGTTTCTCCTGTCATCGAGTCTTTAGATATATCTAGGTATTCCTATTCCTTAACGGGTAGCTGGTTGATAAGTAAATATATCAGTTTAAATACGCATAATCCCGATAACAGTTATTAATTATTTAGAATGATGATAAAATTAAAAACGTAAGTTTCTTAGCAAACTAACACTTGAAGGGCGACTGCGTTTCTCTGTCTGGTGCCCAGTTTCAGTCCAGGTCTACACCTTGTAATTAATGCCTAAAGGACGCCGGGGTCAGTCAGAGTACTCAGGAGTTCTTAGATTGATATAAATCATGAAATTTGAGTCAACAGACAAAGAAAGTTGTATTTGAGCCAAACTTACTAAAGCTGCCAGTTTGCCCGGGGATAGTCGCTCTTTAAATGTTTACCAAACATATACTTTAAGATAATCCTTTACACCTGGAATAGAACCTAGGCCTTAGGGTAATGAGCCAACACCTTAACCACTCATGCAGCTACAACCCCGCCCCCTTATGTCATCTATGTGAAATACGATACCCGTATAAATAATCATTACTGCTACAAGAACGTCCACCTCATACAGATGCACAAGTACATTCATCTTAGTATTCATTTTTCACCCACACTGACAAGATACACATTGTCATTCAGGTATATAATCTAAATATTCAGCGGTACAGAAGGAGCACGGTATTCCGTCCATGTCGACTTGGGAGATCAACAGCCTGTAGCTATTTGTGTTGAGCGGAATGAACAACCTGATATAGGTGTATATTATAGGCATACAGCCAACCCATAACCAATCGCTGATTGGAAAAGTAAGAAAGCTGAACATAGAAATGAGGTTTTTTATCGTCTAAGTTGTTTCGAACATGGCCTTTGTCAGTTGATCAGACGGTAGATCAGGGAACAAATCTGTCCCCAAAATACATATACAGGCAATCAACGCTGAATGTCACAACACATCAATACGAGCAGGTTATCAAGTACATTACCCTACACTTAAACCGGTGGGCCCCAGCTGCCTTGACACGTGGATGACAGGGATATAGCTGGCGCTATGTTGTGGGAGTGGCGTTAATTTCTTACTCATATCATGTACACAGTAAACACGTTAACACGCTGATTGAACAAGCTAGCAGCTAAGACAGCTTTTATCTTCCGTGTATGTGAGGGGAATAAGCTTCTTTTCTACCAATGAACAAAGGGAGACCACTCATGTCAGACTATTTCTCCCAGTGTATCAGTGGAGATGCTAGTGAGGGATTTCCCAAGCGACTTGCGCAGCTGCCTTCCGCGGCAATAAGTGCGGAATTCCCGCCAACTTTAACCACACATCGCGCTTTACACACCAGTAAACAGTCCCCAGTTAAGACGAACGGTCTTTACCAGCAAACACCTTCATAATTAAACCAGAAAATTCTCAGGTACAAAACAAACTGAACCTGCCCTTCTTTTTATCAACGACGGAAAACCACGGCAACGGCCACCACAACATTATCTGCTTCCCCTTTTTAAGTGTTTGGCCCCCATGACATGCAGCTCTAGAGGTTTTAGCCTTGCCGGAAATGGACGATGAAGCCTCGTTCTGACTTCGTCTTACCGTAACGTAGCTACCGTTGTCGCGGCCAACGTTCCCTCTGTTTTGAACAGATTCACTATCGCTCTTGCTCCCTATCGCTCTGCATTTCGTTGACTACAGCATCGTTTCAAGATCTTCTACTGACAAGATGTTTACAAGGCTACATATTCAAGGTAATTAAGAATGCAGTTATTGTATTCTAAAGTGTTTAGTACGTAGATTAGCACTGAAATTGGCAGTAGTTTGACAGGGTATCGGTGGTGATGACATTGGCCGCCATTTGCAATTGTTTTGATTCAGGAATGTGTGTCTTTTAAATCTCTTGTCTGCTCTGAAATGAGTGCGGTCCGTATATAAATATGACGGACGAGGTTGTTCAAACATTATAGATCAAATGTGTCACATTGTATAACTTTGATATCTATTAATAAATAAACTACTCTTTCAAACCTACGGGCTTGAAATGACATGACTAAAACACATGAACACAACTATGAAATGCCCATTTCACTCCTACTCACGCCTGCTCATAGTCTTTAGTATTTTCTGTTCTTAATCCCCCATGTCTGTCTGTCTGTCCACACATTCAGGTGTTGAAGAGGAAATAAGGGCTCATACGTTTCTGTAGAGATGTGCTGCTTGTAAAATATCCAGATCTATATTTGTTGACTTGAGACTGGGCGATGTCTTTTCCTCAACGCAGTACAGTCAAACCTCGTTAACCCGAACTCCTTAACTCGATACGTTCATTGAACATGTATTTTAATGTATTTTAAATGTGTTTATTATTTTTTTCTTTTCAGCACGGGAAGACATGATCCGGTATCATGTCACTCCTGCTGCAAGTTTATGGCCGTCGCTGGATGAGGAATCCGACTGTGTATGTAGTTTATCTACATCTCTCTCAGATTCGGCCGCCGAATAGCTCACCTTTGTTCATTTGTCCATGTCCCCTCACGCACACTATTGACATTGCCCATTTTCTCCGTGGGTTATTGTGTCCTGAAAAATAGCTGCATGATCCCCCTCCTCCACTTGCATGTTTCAAACATTCGATCAGATTTTTTGTCTTGTTGTACCGCCTTATTGCATGTGTAACCTGTGTATCAGACTGACTTTCTTTTCCACACTGTTATTTGAAAACCGCCTATATACCTCGGACACTGACCCTCCTTTCTCCCTCCCTCCCCACTCACTGATGTAGCGTCCCCAGGCTGCGTCCACGACCCCCTCTCCCAACCCTCTGAGTGTTTTCATCCCCTTCTGGGCCCGCCCTGACCACAGTGAGACGCTCCCCGCCCCAATCACGATCACCTACGTCGACCACTTCCCTGCCCCTAGTGATGACGACAGTGACTACTGGGTCTACGAGGACGAGGATGACGACAGCTTCGTGGAGGACCGAGAAGTTCATCCTCTGAGGAAGGCGCTGAGGAGAGTGGCTGCCTTCTGGGGGAGAATCTTTTCGTAGATTTCTCATCCAGTGTGTGTGTATGAGTACGAGTGTAAATGTGTAAATGTGAGAGGATGTGTTTTTGCATGTGTGACAGAAAGTGTGAGTGTGTTTGTGTGTTAGGATGTATTTTTGCATGTGTGATGGAGAACGTATGTGTTTATGTGTGTTAGGATGTGTTTTTGCATGTGTGATAGAGGGTGTATGTGTGAGAAGGTGTGTTTTTGCATGTGATTTTGAGTGTCAGTGTGTATTTGTGAGAGGATGTGCTTTTGCATGTGTGATAGAGTGTTAATGTGTATGTGTGAGAGTATGTGTTCTTGCATGTGTGACAGAGAGTGTAAGTGTGTATGTTTGAGAGGATGTGTTTTTTGCATGTGTGGCAGTGTATTTGTGAGAGTATGTGTTTTTGCATGTGTGACAGAGAATGCAAGTGTGTATGTGTGACAGAGTGTGTGTATGTGTGGTAGAGAGTGTCAGTGTGTATGTGTGAGAGGATGTGTTTTTGCATGTGTGACAGAGAATGCAAGTGTATGTGTGACAGTGTGTGTATGTGTGCTAGAGAGTGTCAGTGTGTATGTGTGAGAGGATGTGTTTCGCATGTGTGTTTGAGTGTTTGTATAAGAGAATGTGTTTTGCATGTGTGTTTGTGTGAGAGGTTGTGGTTTGGTGCCCCTGTAATAAGCATTTCTACCTTGTGGACTGTTTTGGCTACACTCTTTCGGCTTATGTTTGGACACACTCTTTCGATCTTCTTTTCATTTGTTTTGGCCCACCCTTTGGCTGACATTTCTAAGTTTATTCAGCTCTCTGATTTTGGAGAACAGTTTTTGAGCTCACTTTTGGCCCTGCTTTAATTACTTTCTTTTGGCACATGCCATTCCATTTGTTGAACATATCTAAATAAATATGGAATAATGGTATACACATGCGTTGGTATTCCTTCCTTGGATCTAACAACGACTAGGTGACAGCAACACAGCAGGAAAGGCAGGTAACCTGAGTCTGGTGTTAATAAAATATGAAGTTGTAATACCGAGAATATTTATTATCAATTTAACATATTAAGGTACCATATGCCCTGAACCGTTGTGTTGCTGTCTTCTAGCTCAATTTACAAGAGGAATCTCCGATGGAAAGTCCAAACTCCATACCCATAGATAGCTGTTATTTTGCCTGGACGCCGATGCAGTAGCACTGGGTATTTTACGATCACTTTACTCACTGTTGGGCACATGCATGGATGAAAGATCGAGAGTTATCTCCCTTCGCCGCTGTTTCTCCTGTCATCGAGTCTTTAGATATATCTAGGTATTCCTATTCCTTAACGGGTAGCTGGTTGATAAGTAAATATATCAGTTTAAATACGCATAATCCCGATAACAGTTATTAATTATTTAGAATGATGATAAAATTAAAAACGTAAGTTTCTTAGCAAACTAACACTTGAAGGGCGACTGCGTTTCTCTGTCTGGTGCCCAGTTTCAGTCCAGGTCTACACCTTGTAATTAATGCCTAAAGGACGCCGGGGTCAGTCAGAGTACTCAGGAGTTCTTAGATTGATATAAATCATGAAATTTGAGTCAACAGACAAAGAAAGTTGTATTTGAGCCAAACTTACTAAAGCTGCCAGTTTGCCCGGGGATAGTCGCTCTTTAAATGTTTACCAAACATATACTTTAAGATAATCCTTTACACCTGGAATAGAACCTAGGCCTTAGGGTAATGAGCCAACACCTTAACCACTCATGCAGCTACAACCCCGCCCCCTTATGTCATCTATGTGAAATACGATACCCGTATAAATAATCATTACTGCTACAAGAACGTCCACCTCATACAGATGCACAAGTACATTCATCTTAGTATTCATTTTTCACCCACACTGACAAGATACACATTGTCATTCAGGTATATAATCTAAATATTCAGCGGTACAGAAGGAGCACGGTATTCCGTCCATGTCGACTTGGGAGATCAACAGCCTGTAGCTATTTGTGTTGAGCGGAATGAACAACCTGATATAGGTGTATATTATAGGCATACAGCCAACCCATAACCAATCGCTGATTGGAAAAGTAAGAAAGCTGAACATAGAAATGAGGTTTTTTATCGTCTAAGTTGTTTCGAACATGGCCTTTGTCAGTTGATCAGACGGTAGATCAGGGAACAAATCTGTCCCCAAAATACATATACAGGCAACCAACGCTGAATGTCACAACACATCAATACGAGCAGGTTATCAAGTACATTACCCTACACTTAAACCGGTGGGCCCCAGCTGCCTTGACACGTGGATGACAGGGATATAGCTGGCGCTATGTTGTGGGAGTGGCGTTAATTTCTTACTCATATCATGTACACAGTAAACACGTTAACACGCTGATTGAACAAGCTAGCAGCTAAGATAGCTTTTATCTTCAGTGTATGTGAGGGGAATAAGCTTCTTTTCTACCAATGAACAAAGGGAGACCACTCATGTCAGACTATTTCTCCCAGTGTATCAGTGGAGATGCTAGTGAGGGATTTCCCAAGCGACTTGCGCAGCTGCCTTCCGCGGCAATAAGTGCGGAATTCCCGCCAACTTTAACCACACATCGCGCTTTACACACCAGTAAACAGTCCCCAGTTAAGACGAACGGTCTTTACCAGCAAACACCTTCATAATTAAACCAGAAAATTCTCAGGTACAAAACAAACTGAACCTGCCCTTCTTTTTATCAACGACGGAAAACCACGGCAACGGCCACCACAACATTATCTGCTTCCCCTTTTTAAGTGTTTGGCCCCCATGACATGCAGCTCTAGAGGTTTTAGCCTTGCCGGAAATGGACGATGAAGCCTCGTTCTGACTTCGTCTTACCGTAACGTAGCTACCGTTGTCGCGGCCAACGTCCCCTCTGTTTTGAACAGATTCACTATCGCTCTTGCTCCCTATCGCTCTGCATTTCGTTGACTACAGCATCGTTTCAAGATCTTCTACTGACAAGATGTTTACAAGGCTACATATTCAAGGTAATTAAGAATGCAGTTATTGTATTCTAAAGTGTTTAGTACGTAGATTAGCACTGAAATTGGCAGTAGTTTGACAGGGTATCGGTGGTGATGACATTGGCCGCCATTTGCAATTGTTTTGATTCAGGAATGTGTGTCTTTTAAATCTCTTGTCTGCTCTGAAATGAGTGCGGTCCGTATATAAATATGACGGACGAGGTTGTTCAAACATTATAGATCAAATGTGTCACATTGTATAACTTTGATATCTATTAATAAATAAACTACTCTTTCAAACCTACGGGCTTGAAATGACATGACTAAAACACATGAACACAACTATGAAATGCCCATTTCACTCCTACTCACGCCTGCTCATAGTCTTTAGTATTTTCTGTTCTTAATCCCCCATGTCTGTCTGTCTGTCCACACATTCAGGTGTTGAGGAGGAAATAAGGGCTCATACGTTTCTGTAGAGATGTGCTGCTTGTAAAATATCCAGATCTATATTTGTTGACTTGTGACTGGGCGATGTCTTTTCCTCAACGCAGTACAGTCAAACCTCGTAAACCCGAACTCCTTAACTCGATATGTTCATTGAACATGTAATTTAATGTATTTTAAATGTGTTTATTATTTTTTTCTTTTCAGCACGGGAAGACATGATCCGGTATCATGTCACTCCTGCTGCAAGTTTATGGCCGTCGCTGGATGAGGAATCCGACTGTGTATGTAGTTTATCTACATCTCTCTCAGATTCGGCCGCCGAATAGCTCACCTTTGTTCATTTGTCCATGTCCCCTCACGCACACTATTGACATTGCCCATTTTCTCCGTGGGTTATTGTGTCCTGAAAAATAGCTGCATGATCCCCCTCCTCCACTTGCATGTTTCAAACATTCGATCAGATTTTTTGTCTTGTTGTACCGCCTTATTGCATGTGTAACCTGTGTATCAGACTGACTTTCTTTTCCACACTGTTATTTGAAAACCGCCTATATACCTCGGACACTGACCCTCCTTTCTCCCTCCCTCCCCACTCACTGATGTAGCGTCCCCAGGCTGCGTCCACGACCCCCTCTCCCAACCCTCTGAGTGTTTTCATCCCCTTCTGGGCCCGCCCTGACCACAGTGAGACGCTCCCCGCCCCAATCACGATCACCTACGTCGACCACTTCCCTGCCCCTAGTGATGACGACAGTGACTACTGGGTCTACGAGGACGAGGATGACGACAGCTTCGTGGAGGACCGAGAAGTTCATCCTCTGAGGAAGGCGCTGAGGAGAGTGGCTGCCTTCTGGGGGAGAATCTTTTCGTAGATTTCTCATCCAGTGTGTGTGTATGAGTACGAGTGTAAATGTGTAAATGTGAGAGGATGTGTTTTTGCATGTGTGACAGAAAGTGTGAGAGTGTTTGTGTGTTAGGATGTATTTTTGCATGTGTGATGGAGAACGTATGTGTTTATGTGTGTTAGGATGTGTTTTTGCATGTGTGATAGAGGGTGTATGTGTGAGAAGGTGTGTTTTTGCATGTGATTTTGAGTGTCAGTGTGTATTTGTGAGAGGATGTGGTTTTGCATGTGTGATAGAGTGTTAATGTGTATGTGTGAGAGTATGTGTTTTTTGCATGTGTGGCAGTGTATTTGTGAGAGTATGTGTTTTTGCATGTGTGACAGAGAATGCAAGTGTGTATGTGTGACAGAGTGTGTGTATGTGTGGTAGAGAGTGTCAGTGTGTATGTGTGAGAGGATGTGTTTTTGCATGTGTGACAGAGAATGCAAGTGTATGTGTGACAGTGTGTGTATGTGTGCTGGAGGGTGTCAGTGTGTATGTGTGAGAGGATGTGTTTCGCATGTGTGTTTGAGTGTTTGTATAAGAGAATGTGTTTTGCATGTGTGTTTGTGTGAGAGGTTGTGGTTTGGTGCCCCTGTAATAAGCATTTCTACCTTGTGGACTGTTTTGGCTACACTCTTTCGGCTTATGTTTGGACACACTCTTTCGATCTTCTTTTCATTTGTTTTGGCCCACCCTTTGGCTGACATTTCTAAGTTTATTCAGCTCTCTGATTTTGGAGAACAGTTTTTGAGCTCACTTTTGGCCCTGCTTTAATTACTTTCTTTTGGCACATGCCATTCCATTTGTTGAACATATCTAAATAAATATGGAATAATGGTATGCACATGCGTTGGTATTCCTTCCTTGGATCTAACAACGACTAGGTGACAGCAACACAGCAGGAAAGGCAGGTAACCTGAGTCTGGTGTTAATAAAATATGAAGTTGTAATACCGAGAATATTTATTATCAATTTAACATATTAAGGTACCATATGCCCTGAACCGTTGTGTTGCTGTCTTCTAGCTCAATTTACAAGAGGAATCTCCGATGGAAAGTCCAAACTCCATACCCATAGATAGCTGTTATTTTGCCTGGACGCCGATGCAGTAGCACTGGGTATTTTACGATCACTTTACTCACTGTTGGGCACATGCATGGATGAAAGATCGAGAGTTATCTCCCTTCGCCGCTGTTTCTCCTGTCATCGAGTCTTTAGATATATCTAGGTATTCCTATTCCTTAACGGGTAGCTGGTTGATAAGTAAATATATCAGTTTAAATACGCATAATCCCGATAACAGTTATTAATTATTTAGAATGATGATAAAATTAAAAACGTAAGTTTCTTAGCAAACTAACACTTGAAGGGCGACTGCGTTTCTCTGTCTGGTGCCCAGTTTCAGTCCAGGTCTACACCTTGTAATTAATGCCTAAAGGACGCCGGGGTCAGTCAGAGTACTCAGGAGTTCTTAGATTGATATAAATCATGAAATTTGAGTCAACAGACAAAGAAAGTTGTATTTGAGCCAAACTTACTAAAGCTGCCAGTTTGCCCGGGGATAGTCGCTCTTTAAATGTTTACCAAACATATACTTTAAGATAATCCTTTACACCTGGAATAGAACCTAGGCCTTAGGGTGATGAGCCAACACCTTAACCACTCATGCAGCTACAACCCCGCCCCCTTATGTCATCTATGTGAAATACGATACCCGTATAAATAATCATTACTGCTACAAGAACGTCCACCTCATACAGATGCACAAGTACATTCATCTTAGTATTCATTTTTCACCCACACTGACAAGATACACATTGTCATTCAGGTATATAATCTAAATATTCAGCGGTACAGAAGGAGCACGGTATTCCGTCCATGTCGACTTGGGAGATCAACAGCCTGTAGCTATTTGTGTTGAGCGGAATGAACAACCTGATATAGGTGTATATTATAGGCATACAGCCAACCCATAACCAATCGCTGATTGGAAAAGTAAGAAAGCTGAACATAGAAATGAGGTTTTTTATCGTCTAAGTTGTTTCGAACATGGCCTTTGTCAGTTGATCAGACGGTAGATCAGGGAACAAATCTGTCCCCAAAATACATATACAGGCAACCAACGCTGAATGTCACAACACATCAATACGAGCAGGTTATCAAGTACATTACCCTACACTTAAACCGGTGGGCCCCAGCTGCCTTGACACGTGGATGACAGGGATATAACTGGCGCTATGTTGTGGGAGTGGCGTTAATTTCTTACTCATATCATGTACACAGTAAACACGTTAACACGCTGATTGAACAAGCTAGCAGCTAAGATAGCTTTTATCTTCAGTGTATGTGAGGGGAATAGGCTTCTTTTCTACCAATGAACAAAGGGAGACCACTCATGTCAGACTATTTCTCCCAGTGTATCAGTGGAGATGCTAGTGAGGGATTTCCCAAGCGACTTGCGCAGCTGCCTTCCGCGGCAATAAGTGCGGAATTCCCGCCAACTTTAACCACACATCGCGCTTTACACACCAGTAAACAGTCCCCAGTTAAGACGAACGGTCTTTACCAGCAAACACCTTCATAATTAAACCAGAAAATTCTCAGGTACAAAACAAACTGAACCTGCCCTTCTTTTAATCAACGACGGAAAACCACGGCAACGGCCACCACAACATTATCTGCTTCTCCTTTTTAAGTGTTTGGCCCCCATGACATGCAGCTCTAGAGGTTTTAGCCTTGCCGGAAATGGACGATGAAGCCTCGTTCTGACTTCGTCTTACCGTAACGTAGCTACCGTTGTCGCGGCCAACGTCCCCCTCTGTTTTGAACAGATTCACTATCGCTCTTGCTCCCTATCGCTCTGCATTTCGTTGACTACAACATCGTTTCAAGATCTTCTACTGACAAGATGTTTACAAGGCTACATATTCAAGGTAATTAAGAATGCAGTTATTGTATTCTAAAGTGTTTAGTACGTAGATTAGAACTGAAATTGGCAGTAGTTTGACAGGGTATCGGTGGTGATGACATTGGCCGCCATTTGCAATTGTTTTGATTCAGGAATGTGTGTCTTTTAAATCTCTTGTCTGCTCTGAAATGAGTGCGGTCCGTATATAAATATGACGGACGAGGTTGTTCAAACATTATAGATCAAATGTGTCACATTGTATAACTTTGATATCTATTAATAAATAAACTACTCTTTCAAACCTACGGGCTTGAAATGACATGACTAAAACACATGAACACAACTATGAAATGCCCATTTCACTCCTACTCACGCCTGCTCATAGTCTTTAGTATTTTCTGTTCTTAATCCCCCATGTCTGTCTGTCTGTCCATTCAGGTGTTGAGGAGGAAATAAGAGCTCATACGTTTCTGTAGAGATGTGCTGCTTGTAAAATATCCAGATCTATATTTGTTGACTTGAGACTGGGCGATGTCTTTTCCTCAACGCAGTACAGTCAAACCTCGTTAACCCGAACTCCTTAACTCGATACGTTCATTGAACATGTATTTTAATGTATTTTAAATGTGTTTATTATTTTTTTCTTTTCAGCACGGGAAGACATGATCCGGTATCATGTCACTCCTGCTGCGAGTTTATGGCCGTCGCTGGATGAGGAATCCGACTGTGTATGTAGTTTATCTACATCTCTCTCAGATTCGGCCGCCGAATAGCTCACCTTTGTTCATTTGTCCATGTCCCCTCACGCACACTATTGACATTGCCCATTTTCTACGTGGGTTATTGTGTCCTGAAAAATAGCTGCATGATCCCCCTCCTCCACTTGCATGTTTCAAACATTCGATCAGATTTTTTGTCTTGTTGTACCGCCTTATTGCATGTGTAACCTGTGTATCAGACTGACTTTCTTTTCCACACTGTTATTTGAAAACCGCCTATATACCTCAGACACTGACCCTCCTTTCTCCCTCCCTCCCCACTCACTGATGTAGCGTCCCCAGGCTGCGTCCACGACCCCCTCTCCCAACCCTCTGAGTGTTTTTACCCCCTTCTGGGCCCGCCCTGACCACGGTGAGACGCTCCCCGCCCCAATCACGATCACCTACGTCGACCACTTCCCTGCCCCTAATGATGACGACAGTGACTACTGGGTCTACGAGGACGAGGATGACGACAGCTTCGTGGAGGACCGAGAAGTTCATCCTCTGAGGAAGGCGCTTAGGAGAGTGGCTGCCTTCTGGGGGAGAATCTTTTCGTAGATTTCTCATCCAGTGTGTGTGTATGAGTACGAGTGTAAATGTGTAAATGTGAGAGGATGTGTTTTTGCATGTGTGACAGAAAGTGTAAGTGTGTATGTGTGTTAGGATGTATTTTTGCATGTGTGATGGAGAACGTATGTGTTTATGTGTGTTAGGATGTGTTTTTGCATGTGTGATAAAGGGTGTATGTGTGAGAAGGTGTGTTTTTGCATGTGATTTTGAGTGTCAGTGTGTATTTGTGAGAGGATGTGCTTTTGCATGTGTGATAGAGTGTTAATGTGTATGTGTGAGAGTATGTGTTCTTGCATGTGTGACAGAGAGTGTAAGTGTGTATGTTTGAGAGGATGTGTTTTTTGCATGTGTGGCAGTGTATTTGTGAGAGTATGTGTTTTTTCATGTGTGACAGAGAATGCAAGTGTGTATGTGTGACAGAGTGTGTGTATGTGTGGTAGAGAGTGTCAGTGTGTATGTGTGAGAGGATGTGTTTTTGCATGTGTGACAGAGAATGCAAGTGTGTATGTGTGACAGAGTGTGTGTATGTGTGCTAGAGAGTGTCAGTGTGTATGTGTGAGAGGATGTGTTTCGCATGTGTGACAGAGTGTTTGTATAAGAGAATGTGTTTTGCATGTGTGTTTGTGTGAGAGGTTGTGGTTTGGTGCCCCTGTAATAAGCATTTCTACCTTGTGGACTGTTTTGGCTATACTCTTTCGGCTTATGTTTGGACACACTCTTTCGATCTTCTTTTCATTTGTTTTGGCCCACCCTTTGGCTGACATTTCTAAGTTTATTCAGCTCTCTGATTTTGGAGAACAGTTTTTGAGCTCACTTTTGGCCCTGCTTTAATTACTTTCTTTTGGCACATGCCATTCCATTTGTTGAACATATCTAAATAAATATGGAATATTGGTATACACATGCGTTTGTTTTCCTTCCTTGGATCTAACAACGACTACGTGACAGCAACACAGCAGGAAAGGCAGGTAACCTGAGTCTGGTGTTAATCAAATATGAAGTTGTAATACCGAGAATATTTATTATCAATTTAACATATTAAGGTACCATTTGCCCTGAACCGTTGTGTGCTGTCTTCTAGCTCAATTTACTAGAGGAATCTCCGATGGAAAGTCCGAACTCCATACCCATAGATAGCTGTTATATAGCCTGGAAGCCGATGCAGTAACACTGGGTATTTTACGATCACTTTACTCACTGTTGGGCACATGCATGGATGAAAGATCGAGAGTTATCTCCCTTCGCCGCTGTTTCTCCTGTCATCGCGTCTTTAGATATATCTAGGTATTCCTATTCCTTTACGGGTAGCTGGTTGATAAGTAAATATATCAGTTTAAATACGCATAATCCCGATAACAGTTATTAATTATTTCGAATGATGATAAAATTAAAAACGTAAGTTTCTTAGCAAAATAACACTTGAAGGACGACTGCGCTTCTCTGTCTGGTGCCCAGTTTCAGTCCAGGTCTACACCTTGTAATTAATGTCTAAAGGACGCCGGGGTCAGTCAGAGTACTCATGAGTTCTTAGATTGATATAAATCATGAAATTTGAGTCAACAGACAAAGAAAGTTGTATTTGAGCCAAACTTACTAAAGCTGCCAGTTTGCCCGGGGATAGTCGCTCTTTAAATGTTTACCAAACATATACTTTAAGATAATCGTTTACACCTGGAATAGAACCTAGGCCTTAGGGTAATGAGCCAACACCTTAACCACTCATGCAGCTACAACCCCGCCCCCTTATGTCATCTATGTGAAATACGATACCCGTATAAATAATCATTACTGCTACAAGAACGTCCACCTTCATACAGATGCACAAGTACATTCATCTTAGTATTCATTTCTCTACCCACACTGACAAGATACACATTGTCATTCAGGTATATAATCTAAATATTCAGCGAGTACAGAAGGAGCACGGTATTCCGTCCATGTCGACCTGGGAGATCAACAGCCTGTAGCTATGTGTGTTGAGCGGAATGAACAACCTGATATAGGTGTATATAATAGGCATACAGCCAACCCATAACCAATCGCTGACTGGAAAAGTAAGAAAGCTGAACATAGAAATGAGGTGTTTAATCGTCCAAGTTGTTTCGAACATGGCCTTCGCCAGGTGACCAGACGGTAGATCAGGGAACAAATCTGTCCCCAAAATACATATACAGGCAACCAACGCTGAATGTCACAACACATCAATACGAGCAGTATATCAAGTACATTACCCTACACTTAAACCGGTGGGGTCCCAGCTGCCTTGACACGTGGGTGAGCAGGGATATAGCTGGCGCTATGTTGTGGGACTGGCGTTAATTTCTTACTCATATCACGTACACAGTAAACACGCTAACACGCTGATTGAACAAGCTAGCAGCTAAGATAGCTTTTATCTTCCGTGCATGTGAGGGGAATAGGCTTCTTTTCTACCAATGAACAAAGGGAGACCACTCATGTCAGACTATTTCTCCCAGTGTATCAGTGGAGATGCTAGTGAGGGATTTCCCAAGCGACTTGCGCAGCCTGTCCTTCCGCGGCAATAAGTGCGGAATTCCCGCCAACCTAAACTACACATCGCGCTTTACACACCAGTAAACAGTCCCCAGTTAAGACAAACGGTCTTTACCAGCAAACACCTTCATAATTAAACCAGAAAATTCTCAGGTACAAAACAAACTGAACCTGCCCTTCTTTTAATCAACGACGGGAAACCACGGCAACGGCCACCACAACATTATCTGCCTATAATATACACATATATCAGGTTGTTGATCTCCCAGGTCGACATGGACGGAATACCGTGCTCCTTCTGTACCCGCTGAATATTTAGATTATATACCTGAATGACAATGTGTATCTTGTCAGTGTGGGTGGAGGAATGAATACTAAGATGAATGTACTTGTGCATCTGTATGAAGGTGGACGTTCTTGTAGACTCAAATGTCCATTAGGCATTAATTTAAACGTGTAGACCTGGACTGAAACTCTGCACGAGACAGAGAAAAGAGCAGTCGCCCTGTGTTGGTTTGCTAAGAAACTTACGTTTTTAATTTTATCATCATTCTAAATAATTAATAACTGTTATCGGGATTATGCGTATTTAAACTGATATATTTACTTATCAACCAGCTACCCGTAAAGGAATAGGAATACCTAGATATATCTAACGAATCGATGACAGGAGAAACAGCGGCGAAGGGAGATAACTCTCGATCTTTCATCCATGCATGTGCCCAACAGTGAGTAAAGTGATCGTAAAATACCCAGTGTTACTGCATCGGCTTCCAGGCTATATAACAGCTATCTATGGGTATGGAGTTCGGACTTTCCATCGGAGATTCCTCTAGTAAATTGAACTAGAAGGCAGCAACACACCGGTTCAGGCCAAATGGTACCTTAATATGTTAAATTGATAATAAATATTCTCGGTATTACAACTTCATATTTGATTAACACCAGACTCAGGTTACCTGCCTTTCCTGTTGTGTTGCTGTCACCTAGTCGTTGTAAGATTCAAGGAAGGAAAACAAACGCATGTGTATACCATTATTCCATATTTATTTAGATATATTCAACAAATGGAATGGCATGTGCCAAAAGAAAGTAATTAAAGCAGGGCCAAAAGTGAGCTGAAAAACTGTTCTCCCATATCAGAGAGCTGAATAAGCTTAGAAATGTCAGCCAAAGGGTGGGCCAAAACAAATGAAAAGAAGATGTGTCCAAACATAAGCCGAAAGAGTGTAGTCAAAACAGTCCAAAAGGGAGAAATGCTTATTACAGGGGCACCAAACCACAACCTCTTACACAAACACACATGCAAAACACATCCTCTTATACAAACACTCAAACACACATGCGAAACACATCCTCTCACACATACACACTGACACTCTCTATCACACATACACACGCTCTGTCACACATACACACTTGCATTCTCTGTCACACATGCAAAAACACATCCTCTCCCACATACACACTGACACTCTAGCACACATACACACACTCTGTCACACATACACACTTGCATTCTCTGTCACACATACACACTTGCATTCTCTGTCACACATGCAAAAACACATCCTCTCACGCATACACACTGACACTCTCTAGCACACATACACACACTCTGTCACACATACACACTTGCATTCTCTGTCACACATGCAAAATCACATCCTCTCCCACATACACTGCCACACATGCAAAAAACACATTCTCTCACACATACACACTTACACTCTCTGTCACACATGCAAGAACACATACTCTCACACATACATATTAACACTGTATCACACATGTGCAAAAACACATCCTCACACACTCTGTCACACATACACACTTGCATTCTCTGTCACACATTCAAAAACACATGCATTAGGGTGATCGGTTTTATTGTCATCTGCTTTGCTTTTTTGTGATCAAATTTCATTTTTCTGGACAAGGTAATGTTAAATTTGAGACACTTTGACAAAAATTACCCAGATATTTCAATGACAACTTTTCATACAATGTTACTTGGGGTGACGCTTCTTTTGCAGTTCAGTATATATAGTCTGCAATCATCATATTGGCCTTTGGAAAAATGAAAATGAAAATAATATTTTTCGTCATATGAAATAGAAGAAAGATGGTTCCACTTCAAAAACCTTCCTTGGTGTGCAACAGTTTACAGCTAAGGGTTTTGGGGTATGTGGGGAGAATGTCTCAAAACTTCAGGAATTCAAATTTATATCAAACATCAAATTTTGTCCACTACTTTTATTCCTACACAATTTCAGATCTCTCAGTCAAGGTTCACAGCATACACGCTTTTCAAATAAAAAGCTTGTTACATGTTTATCAGTTAAATGTACTTTGTTGATTTGTTGTCTAACACCACACTCAGCAATATTCCAGCTACATGACAGGGGTCTGTGAATAAATGAGTCTGGACCAGAATCCAGAGATAGACATCATAAACATTGATCCTCACAATTGGGATACGATGACATACATCAACAAGGTCAGCAAGCCTGACCACCCGATCCCGTTAATCGCCTCCTACCACAAGCAATGTCGCCTTTTACGGGAAGTATGGGTTGATGAAGACCTCTTCTAACCTGATGGTGGGTCAAATGTACTACTAAACATCTTGACTGTTTGAAAATACAAACAGAAGTTTACCGAATGTAAACTTTGTCATAAGAAAAGCACCTCCCTTCCCTCATGTGTGTTGTGTTTGCTATTTGAAGTGATGTTCTACTGTTTTAAATATTGGAGCATCCATCATGGAAGAGAAATAAGTTATGGTGCTGCAGAGTGAGTGAGTGAGTTGGGTTTAACGCTACCTTGAACAGTATTCCAGTTATATCACGGCATGTCAGCTTTATGTGGGAGGAAAGCCCAAAGTGATGCAGGTCTCAGATGTTTACCACTTCGGTAAAAAACACCAGCACGGGTGTGGTGCCTACAAACCTAGAAACATAATCGGGGCGAACCTGGATTTGAACCCACAATCAAAGGTTTCTGGCGTGCCCAAGGGGCGCCACTCTGGACAGCGAATCACGGTGCCTTAGACAGCTGGGCCACCTGTGCCCCCTGATGCTGCAGAGAAACACTGACAATGATACAAATGGATGGTTTGTTGTTTAACCCCACACTCAGCAATATTCCATATTCCATCTATATGACAGCCGTCTGTAAATAATCGAGTCTGGACCAGACAATCCTGTGATTAATATCATGCAATTGGGATCGATGACATGCATCACCTAAGTCAGCGCGCCTGACCACCCGATCCCGCATAGTCGCCTTTTCAGGCAAGCATGGGTTGCTGAAGACCTATTCAACCCTGGATCTTCACGAGTCTGACCATGATACAAGGGAGGATGTCAACATCATAGGTAGCTCCTGTTTGACCATCTACCTGGTTATTCATCATCTCACCTGCCTCCAGGTGTAATGGTCTACCTGTTCCTCTAGGTTTAATGCCCCTTTGAATAGGATTACAGTCATATCAGCTTCATATGGGAGGATAGCCCGAAGTGATGCAGGTCTCAGACATTTACCACTTTGGTGAACCTAGAACAGGGATGGTGCTGACACACGTAGAAACATAATCATGGGGAATTGGGCCAACCCCATCCTTCTATAGATCTGAGAAGTCCTGTATGTACTCACGACACATAATGTCAAACAAAAACCTGTGTATAATAAGCAAGAACAAAACAAAAAAGTCAAGGGTAAAAAGAGGCATAGATGTTTTAATGGCTATTTACAAATATATAGAGTGTATATAATTGTGACTGTACCAGAAGTCTTGTAGTGGAAAGATATCAGCACCAGTTAGCGATCTTTCTGTAGGTCACTTGGCATTTCCCTCCTAAGGCCAGATGTAATCAAGAGTCAGTCAAACTGGTCTATCCAGAAAGCCAAATAGCACAGTTCACAATTAATACATCATTATGTACTCATTCCTGACCGCCTCACTTCTTAACACCCTGCCTCGCATCATTTATTGTTTTTAATGCCTTGAAAAGTGTCATTAACATAATCAATAAAATATTAATAAATATGCTTTCCAACTCATAGTTTTTAAAAATGTCATCACAAAGTTCTCAATTTATAAAGAAATAATAGACGCAATGCTTCAAATCCTACTGGAATTCTGTAAGCAAGTTTTAGAGAGGCCATAATTGGGATCATTCATTCAAAGTTCCAGCTCCCCATGCTTTGTGAGTTTCAGGGAAAATGTTGAAAATGTAGTAAACTGGTAACTAGTTAACAGGGTATGTGAGGTCAAAGGTTGTAGCTTGATTAAAATCAAAATATTGCAAAAAACATCATATTCTGCACACTACACGCTTGCTGCATAGCAAATGAAATGAGTTTGCCACTAATGTGGCTATATCCCCCACCCCTGTTGCAGAATTTATGACATTATTAAATCTAAACAAACCCTAACCTTTTTTAACCGAGGTGGAACTTGTCATGGAAATTGTAAAAAAAAGAAGAGTTTGGAACCAAAGTCCATCTTGCTGCTATGGAAACGTTAAAAAAAAATAATTCTAAAGTTTCTAAATAGCAAAAGGCACCAGTTCAGCATGTACCTGACAGACCTGCAAAGTTTGATGAAAAAATCGGGTGCAGGCTAAAACGGCACCTCAGCAAAACGTCACCGATTTCTCTGGCGAAAACGGCACCGCATTTGGCGAAAACGGCTACTATGTGTCGGGCGAAAACGGAATATTGAACGGTTAATGAGTTATGCTCCGGAAATGAACCCTACCCTAACAGAACCTAAGTCCATCTTGTTGCCATGGAAAAGTAACAAAATAAAATTTCTAAAATTTCTAAATAGCAAAATGCACCAGTTCAGCATGTACCGGTACCTGACAGACCTGCAAAGTTTGATGAAAAAATATTGAACGGTGTATGAGTTATGCTCCGGAAATGAAATGTGACGGACGGACGTACGTACGGAGCCCGTTTCTATATCCCCCGCCAACTTTGTTGGGCGGGGGATAATAATGATACAGGCAGAAACAAAAAATGCCTGATATGTGGGCAAAAATATGGCCACCATGGCAGCCATTTTAAATGTTTTTTTGTTTGTTTGTTGTTAATGCTGCACTCAGCAATATTCCAGCTATATGACGGCGGTCTGTAAATAATTGAGTCTGGACCAGACAATCCAGTGACGTAATTGGGATACAATGACATGCATCAACCAAGTCTGTGAGCATGACTACCAGATCCCGTCAGTTGCCTCTTACAACATGCATAGTCGTCATTAAGGGCAAGCATGGGTCGCTGAAGACCTGGATTCTAACCCGGATCTTCGCGGGTACAGCCATGTATAAAATTGGATCGGAATGATGTGAGCACTTTTTAGAGACACCATAGCTAGGATTATTAAAACACAGTTTCAGCTTCACAGGCATTGTTTTTCAGAGGATATGTAAAAAATGTGAATGATAATGACAGACAACCTTACAATGCCCCCAAAACTAAGATCACTCGATTTTCAGTCAGGTGAGGTAATACTTTGGATGGCTGAACACAACCTTCTTGAAAAGTATAAAAAATAACCACTGTATCACAGGAAACACAACAAATAATTTGAACATAATCAATAGATGAATTTTGTGTAAACAGAAATATGCACGTGTTAAAATCACACAGTTTGAATTAAACCATGTAAGGATGCCTGAGGGTTACATAAACAAAACTAGAATTTTATCAATAAAAAAGTATAATTCAGTGACTTTGAATAGACACGCCGCGCTACCACATTGCATTTCAGTGGTATGTATTGATGGGTGAAGTTATGGAGTCTACTTAAACCTATGAAGTACATGTGATGTGATTTCAATTAGGCAACATGCAGATCGTAAAAGCTAGCACCTCAACAGTTCTAACACAAGCGCTGCATGTCTTGCCCCCCTTGACCCTGTCATGATACAGGGTCAATGTCCTCCGCCTCCACTTCCACTGCTTCCTGGTTATTGCGAGATTGACCGAGTGAGCTCCGGTGTGGATGGGGATCTTGTAACTGGTCACAAGCATCTTCATCTCGTGTTAAGGTACCGTCAGTTTTCAGCTCAGGGTTACTGGACAACGTTGCTTCCATGTCAGGAGCAGAGATGTGTCTGTGTCTGTCTCCACTGTTGTCAAGTGCATAGTGTCGAGCGTTGTCTGCAATGGCGCCATGGTACTTCGGTATGATGACGAATTGTCCTGATTCGTCCTTCTCCATGCAAAATGTTAAAGATCCATCATCACTTCCGCCAAGAACATCGGGTGGACAGAAATCAAGATTGGATACGTCCCACTCGTTTCCTGAGCTAAGTCTCTCCGTAACCTCTGGAGGGAACACTGGATATGGATCATAGAATTCAGAGGAAGGATTTAATAATGGTACACTTTCCTGCAAGTCTTCATCACAAGGATGAGGAACAGGCTGTCTTTGAAGTAGTGGATTATTCACACACTGTTTTGTGCATGGACTACTTTGCCCTTGAAACAAAGACTCCTCCGTATATTCTTGATAAGGATATGAAAGTTGCCTGGGGATAAAGGACATCTCGGACATGCCAGGATGGCCCCTGGACCAGTCTGGTTGTTGTTCCGTAGGGAGGTGCTGAAGAACCTTGTTGATGGAAATATAACCTCCTGGTGGCTCTCGGGTGTCAACAACTGTTTGTCCAGGAGGATTATGATGTTGATACATCTTGGTCCGTCCAGGCAGATGACAACATGCTGCAGAACTGTTGTGATCCAATGAATCTTTATACTGTCCACTGTCGTCATAATGTCCGCTGTCTTCATAATGTCCGCTGTCATGGAAAGACTGATAGCCAAAAGGACCGCAAGGGTAGGCTTGACCTGACAAACTGTCATCCCATTTCCCAGGCCCCATTCTATGTTGGCCTGGAGTTGTATAAGGATGTAGGTTCTGTGGGGGATCCACATTGCAGTGACCAACCTTCATTATTCTTCCATGTGCATTTCCCATCTCATACATATCATAAAGGTGTGGGGCTTTTGATGGGTTACAATGATCTTGTCTGTATTCTCTTTCAGCATACATTGCCTCAACTGAGTTGTGTGGACTTGAAACAAATCCTGAGTCGGGTGCATAATTACTTGGCAGATCTGGTTGCCCTGGGTATTCAAGGTCACCATGACCATGACAAGCTATACCTGAACTCACCAAAGTAACACAACTCTTATCAAGATCTGAAGATTCTTTCAAAGTCGTGAGATTTGTTTGAGGTCTCAAGTTCTTTTTATCATGAAGGGATTTACGTGGTGAGGCAAACGGAAGTGACCGTTCAGACGCTTCTTGGTCATGTGCCACTTCCACATACTGGAGATCATTCATATCTGAAATTGAACTCATTGAAGAAAACTGACAATCATACTTCACAATTGTTACTCCAGTTATGCTAGATACTGCATCACTATCTGCTATGGATGGTGTCTGTCCTATGATAACTCTTTGTGGTTGAGGATTTACTATTTCTTTACAGAAATCTTTCCAAGTTTCTGACATCTTATATTTTTCATTCATCCCACGTTTCCTCAGCTTCTGTCCTAGCTTTGAAAAATCTCCCGGCAAAACATAGACATTGTCCTCACTTGAAGCTTTGCTGAAACAATTTGGTTTCATCCCATCCTCAGTATGTTTTTTATTAGTTGAAAAGACCTCCATATGCTTGTGACGTCCATCGAAACATACAATATATACATGGGAACATAATGCAGCATTGCCCCGAATCTGCTTCAGAGCCTGGTAGTAATAACTGTCCCTTTGATGCTTTTCCGATATTTCTTTTCCTAACCGGGAGCAAACAACTAGGATGGTGGAATCCTTTGCCTTGTCTTCAAACCATTTTGCCAGTCCAGTTCCTGTTGTGATCTGCTGCAACTGATCCTGGTCATAGTGGACATCGACGTGCAGGTTCTGCCGCAGGACACATGACAGCATCTTCACTCGGCTCTGGACATCGCTCGCACTCAGCAATAACATCCGTCCATTTTCTGAAACTATATTTAGAGAATATTCGAAACTGACAATGAGTGATAACATCCATATATTTTCATAATGTGTCATAAGGTGTGTTTGTTGTGTGAAGCTGCACTCAGCAATATTCCAGCTTTATGACAGCAGCCTGTCAATAATTGAGACTGGACCAGACAATCCAGTGATTGATATTGTGAGCAACAATCCATGCTGTTGGTGTACAATGGCACACCATTAACCAAGTCACCTAGTCTGACCACTCAATCCATTAAGTCGCCTCTTATGACCAGCAAATGTCACTAGGGGCCAGTTCTAAAATGGGATCTTCAAGTGGTAACTGCTTTTGCAATGTACTCATTTTGTCAAATTACCAGGGCCCACTTGCACAAAGGGATCTTAGCGCTAAGATGATCGTAACTACCATACTTTAACATAGGGTTACAATAGTCGTAGCACTAAGATCGCTTTGTGCAAGTGGGCCCTGATGATTTGATGAAGATGCTAGTATTGTTGTTGGTAAAAAGTCATCCAAAATTAGCAAGTGAAGTCATCCAAAATCAGCAAGTGACAACTCTGAAATGATAACAGGTCTAACATGATATAGATGTACTACATATTGGAATACAATCATCCCCCGCGATAACGCCCTTCACGATATCGTGGATTCGGTTGAACTGCTGGGTCATCACTGGCTCCCATAAATTTCATGCTGTTTCCATTCTGAATACACATACAGTCAAGTCTCGTTAATCCGACACTCGTTAATCCAACAATCGTCTTTATCCGACACTAATGATTGGAACCGATTAAATCAGTGCTATTTAGACTCATTAATCAGACAGTCTTGAACTCCGACACACCTAATTTGCAACGAATTACCGAAATCACTCTTGTTAATCCGACACAGTGATCAGCGTACTCCGTGGTCATAAGTCACACAGTAGTTTTGTGTTGAGCTTAAGAGGTTGCATGATTAGAAAACACATTCCGCTAACAATGTAACATAACAATATGAATATTTCATTTTTGTTTTCATATTACATGCTTGAATCGTTATTTATTGTGTAGTTGTCCGATTTTCGATAACGAACGTTGATATTACTTAATTTCGTTTATCCGACATACTCGTTAATCCTACATATTCATATGCAACCAACCATGTCGGATTAACGGGACTTGACTGTATTTGGTGAGAGTACAGCGATGACCTAATAAAATATATGTCCAAACAACTATGAACACCTGGTTTGTTTTTTTGTTCAAAAGACACGCCGTAGGTTCTCCATATTTAGGCCTGATGTATGCTGATCACCTTGTCAGCTGCATAGTTAAAGCATTCACTCATCACGTCAAATGTCCCGGTTCAATTCCTCACATGAGCACAATGTATAAAACCCATTTCAGGCGTCCACTGCCATGATATTGCTAAAATATTGCTAAAAGCAGTGTAAAACTCAACTCACTCACTCACACATCCAGATGTGGCCTTGTTTATCTTCCTTTCAGTAATTATCTTTTGAATATCAAAGATGGCTTCCTGACTGTCATCTTGATTTTGTGGTTTTGATGCCTTGACAAGTGACTTACCATGTGTTTGTCTGATGCAACCTTGGCCATGCCAACAGATGACGATCAGAAGGATCACGGCCAGAACTGCTCCGCTAATGGCCGCCAGAAGTATCTTCAGCGTAGAGTCTTCTTGTTTAATGGGGGCATCTGAGGAGAAGCAGCAACAACCAATTTTGAGGTTCACCTAACACTTGGGTGATGCATACTTTGGACTGTTAAATATTTTGAGATGTAAACAAACTTAGGAGAAATCCTAGATAATACATTTAAATTTTTCCCAATTTGGATGGGCCAATGAAAAACTGAAGTAATTAATAGCATTTGTTAAATAATATACTTAACATTAACACTATACAAATGCAAACGCTGAATCTATAAAATCTTAAATGATTAATCATGATTTTATTCTATGTCACCATGATTATTCTATTACTGATTTTCAACATGGGCAAATTGTTTTGTGATTTGTTTCAGACACGCAAAGATACATTCGTCACCACTTGCCCCTTTCCGTAACCTGCAAGAAGACTCGTCCCCCTATCGATGAATGTTTTTTGCGAAAATACGACAAACCAATCAGAATGCGCGTATGATTTCAAGCTCTTCATCAAAGAATCCCTCAGAAATAATTTTTATTTTAAATATGTCTTGCATCTAAAAATATACCCAAGACACAGTTAAATGTGTCAATCATACTCTATAATTTCGCATGTCCAGATGTGCTTTAAATTGCATCTGAAATATACATAATATGTGGGAAAATATTACGCAACAAGTTGACAATGTGTTTTAGGTATGCCCGTTTGAGCTAGGGCGAAACCTGGTCACAAAAATGGCCAAGAGAGGGACACGAGTCACTATTTGGCTTGTCCCAGAATAACACAAGTTGATCACGATTGGCAGAGATACTGACACAAAGCTTTCTACTGGTGACACAATGGAAGCCCTAGGAATTTGGCCCTAACAATTCGATAAACAAAAGACATCAATGTCATAAATTTGTTTCAGTCAGACAAGAAAAGTACTCAAAGATTTACTGTTTGTTGCTTAAACCACACTCTGTAATGTTTTAGCTATAAGCTCGAAAATGTGACCTCAGGTGTCAAACACCAGTGTTGTTATATTTCATAGCCATATAAGTTTTATAACATAACTCTGCTCACGAGCTCTGCAGTTAGCAGATGAAACGACTCTACTGAACATACGATTTTTTTAAACATTTTTCCATTTCTATTTCATCATTACTGTTATTTTATTTTCCCAATGAAATAAATATAATTACCATGAAAATATACAACTATTTATGTCTTTTTTAAGGTGTTTACACTTCTTTGATAACAAAAAGGGCACATATGTGAAACGTCAGGTCTGAAATGCTCTAACTGATTTTCCAGCACAGAGTCAAGGAAATTGGCCCTCGAACAAGAGGTCACCCTGATTGATATAATGGCAGCCTGTAAATAATGAAGTAAATAATTGAACAGATATTCCAAAGACATTCAATCAACACCAAGCCTGACCAGATCTATTATGTCACCTCATACGATCAAGCTAAGATAACTCGGGACCAACTCTAACCCGAATCCCCACTTGGAATTTTGGAGCTGTCCCTACCTGCAAGGACTTCAGAGTTGAATCCCAGACTGGGATTCTTGGTCTGTAATCATAACACACCTAAGTGTAAAATGTCTATGGTGTGCATTCCTCCTGTAATAACTCCACCCAAACCACCTGACTGACACACAGTACTCACCAATATATATCAGCTGAATGTTCTCGTACACGGTCTGTCCACAGGGGCTTGTGTTATTCACCGCCTTTGGTTCTACCTGCACAACAGTCAACCACACTATTGCCATAGAAAAATATCACAGATACAATATATGTAAACATATACAAATCAGAAAATTAGAAAATGAAATTACATTGGCATTATGTTTTCTGAAAGTTTTACAAATTTATGTATCGAAAACCACTGGCACAACATATTTTCTGAGATGAAAGAACATGGCAAGATAGAAAAAAATAGACCAAATGACCAAATATATAACTCACTAAAGATGTCTATTATGTACATCAGTAAAACTCACATATACTAAGTTCTAAGTTCACTGAATGATATCAAGTTTGCTTATGTGATTTGATTCCTGCAATTGTATATTGTATGCTCAGTAGAGTAAGACCACCTTCTCCAAAAGAAGATGACAAATCCCACTGGCCCCTACAAATTCGAAAGAACAAATAGTCTAAAATCATCTGATGTCACTTTAAATCTAGCGTGATGAGAGACTTTCTCTCTAATCTGTCTATACAAGAGTAGTTATTGAGCTATCAAAACAATACCATGGAATTGTGATTTGGAACTTTGTATTTCTATGTCAGGTACACACCACCATGAATCGAGTCAAAGTCAAGCTTGTTGCCATGGAAACAGAACAAATAATAAATGCTAAAAATCATATATCATTATATGCCGGGGAAATAAAAGTAAATTGTGTGCAGAGATTAAGTACAAATAGTCACCCACTTTTGCTGAGTAGGTAAAATATTCACCACATCCTGATGTGTCCGATCTGGTGTCAGATCTGTCCTCAGGTCTATATCCCCCCTATTTGGGGAGGATATAACAATGTTTCAAGGACAAATGAAGGGGAGATAACTTACCTTGACTATATAATAACCAGGCTTGAGTTTCCCAAATTCATGCTGTTCAAATCCATAATCTTTCTGCATAAACAGACAAAAATATTCAATGTTAGCATTATAAATACATTTTTTTGTTAAACAAGTACTGGGTTTGAAATGGGAGGTCTGGCACTTGTTCTGATTTCCGGTCAATCAATCAAAAGCCTTCAAATCACTCTCACGATTAGTATGTCAGTTTCCTAAGAAATCCCAGAAAGTTGCTCTCAAAGCTACAATTTGGCTTCAAAAGATAATAAGAATATAACACATATTCAGATATTTCAGCTTCTTATCAAGCATGGAAGATTACTTATCCGATCAAGTTTTATACTTTGTGTGTGCATGCGTGCGTGCATGTGCCTGAGTTATAAGGAAAATAAGATATTGACTTTTACATAAAAAATGATTATTGGACATACAATACAAATGTTACAAAAAACAAACAAAATTGTTTCCTCTTCTTTTCACAGAAAACAATGTCTTGACACAATGGCCAATAAAAAGACACTGTCTCCAACAAAAAAATGACAAACACCCAACGTAATTAGATTGTTGGTCGACTCTAAGTACATAGGACGCACCTCAATGGTACTAAGAAGCTGCTTCTTCTGGTACAGTGACACATTATAGTGAGTAATCCTGGCTTCTGTTGGTCTCTCCCACACAACGTGCACGCTCTGCCGGGCTGGAATAGCGGCTAGTGCCAGTACCACGCGACACTTGGGGTCTTCTCGTGGCTCACCTGATCAACAATCACAATTATTTTATTATTTGGGACAAAATCTTAAAAACATAGCCAAACTACAACTTTCTCTCCCTCTTACTTTTATTCCCCCAATTGTTTCTCCATAAATGAAAAAAACAAAAAAAAACAAAACTGTAGTCAATTCCTAAATAAGATTTTTTACCACCAACATGAACTCACTGTGTATGACGAGGGTGTATGACGTTTCTGCCTGTGATGGGAGTGAAGTCAGCTTCAGCTGGTAGTAATACGTGACTCGATTCAGGATCGTCAGGCCCACCAGGCACTCATACTTGATCTCACGCTGAAACAAACAGCATCAGGCATGTTGACTCACTCTAACTTGATCCACATGTCCAGTTTCTTTTATGCTTCCAGCAATCCAAAAACGTCTTTGCCTGTTTTGGTTTAAATTTCTTTTTTAAACCCAATGTCCTTAAAATCAGATCTTATGACAACTGCTACGCAAAGACCTGGGCCCACTTGCACAAAACGATCTTAGCGCTAAGACTATTGTAAGTAAAGATCATCTTAGTGCTAAGATGATCTTTGAGCAAGTGGACCCTGATCTCACGCTGAAAAAACATTAAGCATGTTGACTGAAGATTGGTCCTATGTCTAGTTTCCTCTGTGGTACCAGAAATAAAAAAATAATAATTCATGTTTATGTTTATGATAAGCTTGTGTTGGTTGAAAGATATTTACTGTAAAACCAATCTTCAAAATCATATCTTAGTGCTCACTACTGCTTCACAAAGACCTGATGACATAACATTACAGGTCATGTCAGAATGACCTATCATGACCTGTGACAACCAATGAAATGACTGACAGGAATTAGACATAAGCCAATCAGAAAGCAGCCTTCTCAAGCATTTTTGCCACTAGTTATTAAAATTCCAGACTACATTTTGAAAAATATTTTGACCACATTTTCAATTCAAAATTTGAAAACTCAGCAAAAGAAAATTCAGGAATGGCTGAGATTGTATGGCGGTACTTCCAATGGGCTATGGAAAGTCTCTCCCATTTCAAATATCTGTACCACTGAAATGAGAGATGTCTGGTATTTTGTACAGTCAATAACTGTCATTCGGAATGCCACGTTGAGGTTCACATGTTTAGGAAACACATTCGGTCTTTCACTTTCGTGATCAAGGAAGTGGTGCTTTGATTGGTCGGATGAAAGGTAGTTCTGATGTGACCTGTGATGGGATGTTTTAATCTCAGAAATCTAAGATCTGTGTGGAGGTAGGAGTGAGTGAGGTTTTACGACGCTTTTAGCAATATTCCAGCAATATCATGGCAGGGGACACCAGAAATGGGCTTCACACATTGTACCCATGTCGGGAATTGAACCCGGGTCTTCGGCATGACTAGTGAACGCTTTAACCACTAGGCTACCGGACCGCCCTGTGGAGGTAGGAAGCATAATTATTGTATTTGGAATGACATTATGTGGGGCCTGGACTGTTGTGGACAACATTAAGCTTCTAAAGTTCCAAAATATCACCATGTAATTCCAGTCCTAAAACATGACTTTCAGACCAGGGTGACGTTGTACAGAGCGTTCTTAGCGCTAAGTTGATCATAACTTCCATACCTTAACATAGAATGACAACAGTTGTAGTGCTAAGGTTGTTTAGTACAACGACACCCTTGACCTTAATAAAGACAACTTCTTAAGAGCCAACAATTAAGTACAAGTAAAAGTGCAACAGTAACTGCCAATGAATGATACAACTATTTTGTAATATTCTGAAAGATGACCTTGACCTTTGACTGAAAAGGCACCAACGTGTCATGTTGTAGCATTTGTAAAGAGACATGTCTGTAGAGGTAACGATGCCTCAGAAACCCTGACTTCAGCATAAAGTCCCGTGCCTTTAGAGGTATCAGAAACTGACCATAACACAATCTCATTAAAATGAGATCTTAGTCCTCGTTATCGCTAAACAAAGATCAGTGGATACCCATCACGGGTCACGTCACAACGACCTTTGATCCGACCAATCAAGGGTCTTTTACCAGATCATAAAGTGACAGTCGGAATGTGTTTTCTAATCATGCAACCTCGAAAATGTTAACACAGTGTATTCCAAACGACAATTACGGCCCGTACGACTGATTCTGACACCATTATCATCTTTCTCTCGCTTCTGTCATAGCGACTGATTTACGACACCCATTGTCTGAAGAACATTTAATTGCAAAGGCTCATTACCCTGGAGCCATGACATCTATATGCCTTGAAACACTTAATTGCTGTTATTTATAAGATGCTAATCCTAATTGTTAATCCCCATTTTTGTGTACATCGACCGTCTGCCATCCTGAACGAGATGTGCAAGTATGTCACTGATGAATTACTGTTTATATTTTTATTTATTACTTACTAAATGTCAGGTGACCTTGGCTATATAAGCCTTGGTCCAGAGAGATTGAGAGAAGGGAAAAGAAAAGTCTTACCCTTAGCCTAGCTAGGGTTAGGCTGGGTGCTCCGGGGCACCTAGACAACAACCACTACCACTATGTGCTGACCTGGCACATAGTGTCTTTTGTATGTATATCTACATGTATAAAGTAAAACTGTATATACCGCAAGCCATCATCTCCAAGTTGTCACTTCCTACTGAGAACCATACGTCGGCCCCTTGCATATACGCGTATGCAGGTTATTCATTAAGCAACGTCAGACCGCCACGCGTTGCTACTTCCATGGGATAAACATTTGAAAGGAGGAGGCGTTGCACAGTACTTGGGAAGCACTGCCATACAATCTAAACCATGTATTAGACATTCCGGAATGTTTGTTTGTTCAGTTTTCAAAACTTTAATCGAGAACTATGTCAACATATTTTTCAAGCGTAGTCTGAAATGGAAAGCGCCAGGTTGAAACAAGTGCTGTAAAGCTCGAGAAAGCTGCTTTCTTACTGGCTGATATCTACTTCTTGTTAGTCATTTCAGTTGCCAGTCAAAGGTCATAGCGGCAGCGAGAACATAGATCTGATTTTAATGTGATTGGACCATAACATAACAATGTTTTTCAAAATCTGATGTTGACCTTGACCTATGGCTAATCTTGACCACAACCTTTTCCTGGAGAAGGTACATACCAAGTTTATTGATAAATGGCCATGGCAGATAACTGTATCCATAGTGTGTTCTTACTGGCTGATATCTACTTCTTGTTAGTCATTTCAGTTGTCAGTCAAAGGTCATAGCGGCAGCGAGAACATAGATCTGATTTTAATGTGATTGGACCATAACATAACAATGTTTTTCAAAATCTGATGTTGACCTTGACCTATGGCTAATCTTGACCACAACCTTTTCCTGGAGAAGGTACATACCAAGTTTAATGATAAATGGCCATGGCAGATAACTGTATCCATAGTGTGTTCCTTAAGTTCTTTTGTGTAGTATTTATCCATAAAAAGCATGATGCTTCTGTTGGAAAGTGAAACCAATCAATTACCAATGAAATTTAAAGAACCCTATTTATTTGTTTAAGCGAAGAAAATAAGGCTACATTTTATCAAAACTGTTATTTTTTTAAACCATCAATAATGCAATGGATGTGCAAACAAACATTTTTAGAGTGAGAGAGTTTGGTTTGAACAGTATTTCAGTAATAAAATGGCATGTTAGCTTGAGGAAGACTTATGTAATCCTGGTGTTAGATGTATAATTCTTAAAATGATCGGGGGGCACGGGTGGCCCAGTCGTCTAAGGCGCTTTGATTGGCTGTGCAGAGTTTCATCCCTTGGGCACGCCAGAAACCTATGATTGTGGGGTCCAATCCCGGTTCGCCCCAATTATGTTTCTAGGTTTGTCAGCACCATACCCGTGCTCGTGGGTTTCACCGAAGTGGTAAACTGAGACCTGCATCACTTCGGGCTTTCCTCCCACATTAAGCTGACACGCCATGATATAACTGGAATACTGTTAAAAGCGGCGTTAAACCCAACTCGCTCACTCACTTAAAAAGATCAATTCAATTTGTATTTTTTATTTGGGTCAGTGAATCCATAATTGAGACAAATTACAACAGTGTTGCTTTGTGATTAGGTCATTAAATGGACAAGCTGCTTGCATGTGGCTATAACTGTTTTAAGCACCCTGCTAAAGTAAGTGCTCCTTGACCCAACTTCTTTGCCAACCTGTCAGTAGTGTTTATACTTCTCCCCTACATCAATCTCATTAAAATCAGATCTTAGTTTTCACTACCGCTAAACAAAGATCTGAGAACATCCCATTAGGGGTCCGTCAGAACAACGTTTCATTAATTTTGACCGACCAATGAAATGACTGACAAGAATTCGACATCAGCCAATCAGAAGGCAGCTTTCTTGAGCTTTATGACACTAGTTTCAAATCGGCAACTACGTTCCGAAACATATTTTGATGTATTCTCGATTAAAATGTGAAAACTGATAAGAAGAACATTCTGGAATGCCTTTTTGATGGCCTAGATTGTATGGATATAATCATAAAACCTGTAACTGTTGTTTGGAATACCCCGTGTTAATTATATCATTGTTGCATGATTAGAAAACACATTCCGACTGTCACTTTCATGATCTGGTAAGCAACGCTCTGATTGGTTGGATGAAAGGTCATTCTGACATTCTGACGTGACCCGTAATGGGTTGTCCTCAGATCTTTGTTTAGCGATAACGAGAACTAAGATCTGATTTTAATGAGATTGCCCCTACATGACAGTCCATATTACTTGTGTATATTACAGATTCTGTACAGAAAACAACAGTGCATAAGGAGTAGAGAATTACCTTGTAACTCTCATTAAAAAGTTCTAATTTCTATGCACACCCTCACCTTTGTAAATCTTCCATTATAGCAAATACGGTCCCACCCAATCCCGTTAACCGCCTCTTACGGCAAGCATGGGTTACTGAAGACCAATTCTAACCAGGATCTTCATGGCGGCTTTCCTCCCACATACATGAAGCCCACACACTGTGATATAACTGAAATACGGTCTAGGAGCAGTGTTAAAGCAACCTTACTCGTTGAATAACTTACATCTTTGCTGTGACAAATGACAAGGAATCATTCAAGTGGTAACCGAGGGGTGATAACAGCATACCACTAATCAAAATCATTGTAACAACGCTTCACTGACTTTGCTGTTATGCAAAAACACACATTACGACATTTAAATTGCAATCTACATTTTGAAGAGGGAGCCTTCATATCTCTGTAAGTCATCACACATATTTACATGACTGATGACAGACATTCTCTACAGTGAGTGTCAGATATAAGAGATATGGGAACAATAGACCCAGGTGGCACTCATGCTTATCAAACATGTTGACAGCTGCATTTTTATTGACTGTAATATGAGATCCAGGAAGCAGTATCAACTGAATGAGGGATGTCACTGTGATATATGATCTCGGCAAATGTTAGAAACAATCAACATGGAATATCGGGTGGTACTTTGAAGCTTCAGTTGACAGCCCAGAGATTTTGGCATCAAATATATTTTGTGAGTGAGTGAGTATGATTTTACACTGCTTTTAGCAATATTCCAGCAATATCACAGCGGGGGGACACCAGAAATGGGCTTCACACATTGTACCCATGTCTGGAATCGAACCCGGGTCTTCGGCGTGACGAGCAAATGCTTTAAAAATATGTGAAGTACTGGTGTCCTGTACCTCTTATGGTATTTGTACATTTGGGATAGGGGCCCTTTCGGCCCACTTGAAATGTACAATTTCTAAGTTACGGAAAACTTTATTGATGGTATGAAGATTATAAGACATGTTCAAAGAGTCAATAACTAACATATCTTCTTTCAAACACTTTCAAGACTTCTAACATGTTTAAGTACACAAGAAGGGCTTAACTTTAGCATTAAGTAAAATGGCTGATTTTTCAAACTTGAAGACTTGAAACTAGAGGTGAAACAATACATTGGTGCACCGGTGCATCGTGAGTTTTCATGTGACGATACAATAATACACGATACCATCTCCACAGCTTGCTTTTCCTTGAACCTTCATTCAAATATTAAACATGTTTAATATCAAAAAGTTTCCATGCGATTTGAGGTAAACATGCGTAATGTGATATGAATCCTATTGTCACCGATGTATCGTGATACGTATCGTATCGTGACCTTGCTGTATCGTTTCACCCCTACTTGAAACACACACCACATGCTGGAGTACTCACTGGCACATTCTGTACAAGTGTGGCAGAACTGAAGTCAAACACGCGACATATTGGGTTTTTCTTGTAGTAGTCATCTTGACCCAATGGACAGCTGAAATCCACAAGCACAGCCTTTGTCCTTAAAGCTTCAATCCCTGAAATAACAACACCGAGACGACATCAGGCACCATATAGAATCCAGTTCATACCATCAAGAATAAACCGTTAATTGATAGTCATGTCTTACATGCTGAAGGATGACAAAGAAGACATAATTTATGGATCACAATTTCTTTAATATACTTTTGTTTGTTTGTTTGTTTGTGGCATTAAACCCAACTCACTCACTCTAATGTTGTATTCTAATAAATTACTGGTACCAGTTTTTCCACTGCTGGTTTTAATGGACACAAAGACATTTTTTTCATCCAAAAGAGTTTTGAGTGTTTTCTTTTGCCTGCCAGTAATTTTTTCAATGCTGAATTTCTGGCAGACTCTATCGTAATCATTGGGACTGGCAAGCATGTTGTTGATATCGCTAACCCAACATTGAGACTGGTTTGTAACTCGCATTTTGATTGGTCCATTTGACTGTGTAGCGTAGCAAATCAAATGGCTAATGGAAATCAAGGACAGGTAATTTGAGATCGAGAGAACCAAGGGAATGGATCGATGGGCCTTTAGCGTAGGTTTACCATATGATATTCTTTGTTTGTTTGTTGTTTAACGCTGCACTCAGCAATATTCCAGCTATATGACAGCGGTCTGTAAGTTATTGAGTCTCGACCAGATGATCCAGTGATTGACATCATGAGCATTGATAATTGAGATATGATAACATGCATCACTGGACATGCATCAACCAAGTAAGCGAGTCTGACCACCCGATCCCATTGGTTGCCTCTTACAACAAGCATAGTCGCCTTTTGCAGCCAGCAAACATATGCAGCTAACATGACAGTATTTTAAACGACTGGGCAGTGTTTGTTAAAGTTGGTAAAAAGATGGGCACTTCAGCAACCCATGCTTGCCGCAAAAGGCGACTTTGCTTAGACCTATTCTACCACGGATCTTTACGGGTCCCCTGGAGATGTAGAGGATGCAGTTCTTCCAGAATGACCCACCTCCTTCTTTAAACAAACCCTCCCTGCTGAACATGCTGAAGAGCCCATCTTTTCACCAACTTTATCAAACACTGCCCAGTCATTTAAAATACAGTCATGTTAGCTGCATGTGTTTCAGATTCAGGGTGAATCTGGGATTCAAACCTGAAATCACAGGTTTCTAGCACACCTAAGGGACACAACTCTGCAAAGACAGCTGGGCCACCTATGCCCCTAATGAAAGTAGCCAATTTTGTTTTGTTTTTTGTTTCAGATTGAATATCTTATGGTTACGGCTTCAAGACAAACATTTTTTTCTCTGAAAAGTGGAGCCAAACACATTATTTAGGGTAAAATACCCAAGTCAAATTTGTTTTTAGCTCAACTTAAAGTATATCTGTTATTGGCCATTACTCAGTCATTTTAGTTCAAAACGTAATGCAATTTGGTATATGTGTAGTTAGTAGGGGGACTCATTTGACCAAACGTAAACCTGAAACTTTTTATGACCATAACTTCGTCATTTTAGTCCAAACCAAAATGAAATGTGGTACATATGTAGTTAGTTGTGAGGCTCAAAACATTATGCTCCATTTTTAAATTTTGACCTTCATTGGACCATTGCACTTTGACCATGCTCCTAAATCTTCAAATATGCATATTTCGCTGTGAACATTCTGTTCTCAGAAACCACTTGATCAATAAAGCTGATACTGCACATGCTTGTTTCATACATATTACGACATCTGAATTTGTCTTAGAGGTTCAAATCTGATTTTCAATATGGCTGTCACATTTTACATAAAACTTTTTCCTTCTGCCTTCAGGGATACAAATCTGAAAAAGAAGTAATTTAATTGACCTGGCCTCATTGAAAAGGTACTACTTTCTACAGCTTACCTCCATGTGGTGTCTTAAATGAGTATGTAAGACTTGGGTTGTTGACACGCAGATAGGTACCGATGGTTGCCAGTAACGCAAAACTGTGGAACGCCACGGACGGGGAGTTGTTGTACTGCTTACTATTGTTGTTGCACTCTGAAACAATCAACACTTTTTGAGACTAACTTATATTCAAATAAGGGTCATGTTAAATGAATCATATCACGTTCATCATATCGCACCTCACTTAAATTTATTAGCCATAATGTGTAATAATGTAGCTCCTATTCATCTCCATTTGCGTGAACAAAGTAGACACAATTTATGGATAATAACTTCTTTAATTACTGAAAAGGCGACGTTTTGGTAAAGATCCATATACCGTTGTCAATCCATTTGCCAATCTTTGCATACTGCAACATGTCTTCTTTCAGATAATGACAGGGAATTTAGAGACAAATGGTCTTACTTCAGTTGACATTTTTGCTTCAAGGATGAACAGTGTTTCGCCTGCACTGACAAGATACCTTGACAAGGATGCAAAGATTAAAGACACCCTCATGTATGGTTGGTAAATGTCAAAACTGTCTGCGTATTAGTGGCAAGAAGCAGTGCTCAGACTTGACACGGTACCCAGTGAAAATACTGACTCTAATTAGGGCTGGGATGGGTAACTCGGGTACTCGGGTCGGGTCGGGTCAGTTGGATCTTGAATAGGATCCAGGTACCCACAGGACTACCCGGACCCGTGGTTAGTCACTTGATATATTGTTTAATGAACAAAACTCACTATAGCTCAGTGGTTACACTATAGTCGCTAATGTTCGCATTTCATTCTGGCGATGCACACATTCATTTCGACTTGTATATGTGTGAGTAAAGATAAAGCTTCAGTCAACTTCACGGTACGCATGATCTGATCGTTTGATACATGTATCTAATCAGTTCGCCTGATTCATGTCACTGCTTCCAGAATGAACTTGAGACAACAATAAGTGAGCGAGCGAGTGAGTCGGGTTTTACGCCTCATTTAGCAATATTCCAGCAATATTAGGGCGGGAGACACCAGAAATGGGCTTCACACAATGTACCCATGTCGGGTATCGAACAAGGGTCTTCGGCATGACGGGCGAACACTTTAACCACTAGGCTACCTAACGGCCCTGCTTCCCGATTTTTAGGAACCTGAAATGACAATGAACTCCAGTATGATAAGATAATAATGTGTCATTTTATTCATGCAAGCAAGTACATTGACATTTCTCACATGACTTTCATGCTCACATTGACTGCACGACTTACACTATAAGGAAAAGGGAAGTTTGCCACTGTCTATATCAAAGAGGCTTTTTCCAGGACAACGCAGTTTATTTCAAGAAAAGCAAATCACAAAAACTGATCCTCTTTCTATATCCTACAAGGCTAATTGGCTACGATTGCTTTGTGGGATGGGCCCTGAAAACTCGGATAAGTTGATTCAGGATATAGAATGCTACAATGGGTATTCATGCTAAGAATATGAAAAAAGAAAATTGCCTCTCTGCATCATGGAATCTGGCTTTTTATGCGGGAAAATGCAGTTAATTTATAAAAAATGTACTTCTTTCTGTATCCTGCAAGCTGGTTAATTGCTGGTTATTGATACTTTCCAGAAAGATGCTGTCAGTTTCAAGGTAAGGTGAGGTGAAATTGGGTTTAACGTCGTGTTTAGGACTATAACACTTATATAGCGACTTGCGTGTGTGTGTGCGCGTGTGCTTGCGTGCGTGTACTAGCCTGGACTGATGCCGATTTATAGTGCTAGCTCACTGAGATACCATGCCGCAGTTTAACATAAATACCCCACTCAGACACAGTATACTGACTCCGAGCCGACCAGTCCTTGTTTTAGCCCTTAATGCCGAATGCCAGACAGGGTAACAACAAGTACCAACTTTTAACGTCATTTGGTATGACGTGGCTGGGGATCAAACCCCAGACCTTCCACTCTCCGGTTGGACGCTCTACCACTAGACCACAGATGCGGTCAGTTTCAAGAATTTAAAGAAAGAAAATTGCCTCTGTATCCTGCAAATGTGGCTTGTTTTGAAAAGACATTGTTATTACTTTCAAGACAAAAATTGCGCGAATAGAATGTCTGCCTCCATCAGCGTCTGATGTGTATAAAAGAGCCTCAAACGCACCATGCTGATTGGGCTGGTATGTACTGCCATTCGCTAGAACTGCAGATAAGAACAACGAAGACCATTTTTCCTCTTCAATATCAAGAAAAAACACACATTAACATCAAAATGCTTCCTGAATTTGAAATAATGTGGTAAAAAGAATGTTTTTTCGAGGAATAACAATGGCAATAAATTCTAAATGTTGCTTAGAATGACATAATATGCTGATAAGAACCGAGATGAAATAACCACTGAAATCTGAGTAACAAATCACGTATGGTACATTTAATTTGTATTGAGAGACAAAAAAGCTCACCATCTTTATGTCCGATCTGACAGGGGAAGTATGGAAGAGGACCAATTGCCTGAAAAACAAATAAAGAAACAATTATTTCAGAAGCTGATTCTTCATCAATAGAGCTGTGAATGGCTATGTTAAGGATAAAACACGACTCCTCGTTTTGGGTTGAAAATGTAAAACTGCGAGAGAGGGAAAAGTCTGAGGGCTTTTCAGGGCATTTTAGGGCTCACAACCGAGGAGTTGGGTTTTATCCAACTTATGAACCGTATAATTGCAAGAAATACCAGAAAATTAAGAAAACACTGAGATACCATATAGATGTAGTGAAACAATACAGTGTGTGCAGCATGAACCAACTGAATTTATGACATATAAAAATATGGCACAGTGGGTTACAAAACTTAACACAATATGTGAGGTTGCAGCTTCAATTCATGTCATGAAATTTTCACGTAAATAAAATTGTGACTTTTAACCAATCAAAACTCAACATTACATTCATATCATAAGGCCAGTTTACAAAGTGTCAATTGTAAAACCAAGGTCTTACAACTGAAATGTAAAACCTCAAAGCAGGCTTTGAAGTGACCCAGTTCCCAAAACCTAGAATATGAAGTCAGCCATTTCAAAATCCCAGTTTGGGAGATGAGCTGGTTACTGATTTACTTCCTAAGTAGATATAGCCGAGGTTGTCCAGAACCTAATGTTATATAGGGTAATATGGTGATAGGTTTGTTTATAAGGCAGAGTGACCAAAGGCTAGATACAACACATCAAATTGGGCCAAGATGGAGTATCAAATCAAAACTTAGGTATCAAATACAAAATGATATATGGATAAATACATATAGGGTGGACATACATAACGGTATGATTTATTTGTTTGTTTGTTGTTTAACGCAGCACTCAGCAATATTTCAGCCATATGACAGCGGTCTGTAAATAGTCAAATCTGGACCAGACAATCCAGTGATTCATATCATGCAATTGTGAGCAATGACATGCATCAACCAAGTCACCAAACTGACCACCCAATCCCGTTAGTCGCCTCTTATGACAAGCATAGTCACCTCCAACCCCAAGCATGGGTTGCTGAAGGCCAATTCTCTACCCAGATCTTCATGGGTTGTAAAACAGTACGAAAATGAATATTATTTTCTGATGGTATGAACAAATGTAATTTAACTTCCATTATTCTATTTTGGTGATGGAAAAGGGTTCCTCAATATGACTATAGCCATGTTTTAATGTATTGTCACCTGCAATGATTGGGATCTTATTGTGAAGATACATTTCATATACTTAACAACTGTGCTTCGTGGTCCATTCCACAAAGTGACAACAGCCTTCAGCTGTTTCCGGAAAACAATTTTGCACAAAGCAAAATCATTGCTAACATCCGTTTGTGGGATGGGTCCCTGAATACGCGGACAAATTGATTCCAGATATAGGATGGTACAATGGGTATTCATGCTGAACGCTTCTCTTGTCTGTGAACACAGCTGGATTTGTATCATTCATGATGCTTGATGAGGGGGAAAGAACTAGCTTTGAAACGGTGTGTACATAGAACACAGGAGCTGAAACCCATATATATCATGTGATGTACTCTTTCTTTGATACATAAACATGTATGCAAACAAAGTAATGCGATGCACTAATATTTTAAAGACCCCTGACAGCACTAACTTTCTGTTTGTGAGGCCGACCCATCAGCTGTCACTATACAATTAGCTCGCTGACCATTACAGAACTGAATACCTTGGGATGACACCGGATCTGATCTGTTACCAGTAAGCACCGGTTTTCCCCACTGTTTCAACATCATCATAATGTTTGCAAGAAGCATGGATTTCTTATTGTGAAATATTAATCTTATCTTCAACTCTCTACAGCCCACTGAGTTGGACAATAGTTGTTAGTTTATTTGTTGAAAATGTGACCACGTTTGGTCTGTACTTCTTGACCTGTACAAGGACGTTATCGTACCCAGACAGGATCTGAAATGTGACAGAACGGTTTACTGAGTACTGCTGTGCGGCGTCAGACAACCAACACTTACTTTCTTCATGCAATTTGTGTCAGTGCCGGGTGCTACCAGTAGTGTTAACACTGATTTTCAGCGATCCATTCCTATAATTTTCACCATTACTTTGCCTTTTCTTCCCAATGTAATCTGTTTCGGTGGATAATCAAGACTGGTTATTATCTGGCTTTGATGTATATTTACATCTTTACATCACAAAAAAGGTTTGTTTTCAGGTCATAAGGCCGAACGATGATGTTGATCTTCCATGGACAGACCGTCAGAAGACCTACATCCCCAAACAAGTAATCAGACTAGTTTTAGGTCTCTTGATATACACCTCCATACAGTACATAGGATAGAAGTGTGTTTTTGTCACGTGTGCCACAGAGTGTCTTATGGGATTTAAGTGTGCTAAGAGGCAGAAATAGATTATTTTAAAGTACATCTATTAGGGCAGAGACGAGTAACTTGGGTACTCGGGTCGGGTGGGTACTGAATAGGACCCGGGTACCCACAGGACTACCCGTATCCGTGGTTAGTCACATGATATATTGTTTATTTACTAGATTTACCCATAACTCCATTGTTACACTGCAAATCACTATTGTTCGATTTCTTGCTGACTATGCACGCATTGCTTCTGACTTTTATATGTTTGAATAAAGACAAAGCTTTAGTCAACTCCAGTGTATGCATGACCCGAACATTCTAAATAGTTTTTACCAGGGCTGCGGTCCAAGAAATTGTGTACCCAACTCTTCAGACCAACAACGGGTACCCAGGTGGGTCGGATAATAGGGTGTTTGGTACCCGGGTAGTAAATATGGACTCGTCCCAGCCTTTAACATCTAACACACCAGAAAGAAGGATAAGTCCAAACACACCAGAAAGAAGGATAAGTACAAACACACCAGAAAGAAGGATACGTCCAAACACACCAGAAAGAAGGATACGTCCAAACACACCAGAAAGAAGGATAAGTCCAAACACACCAGAAAGAAGGATAAGTCCAAACACACCAGAAAGAAGGATAAGTCCAAACACACCAGAAACTTATATCAGCAGTAATCATATATAATGTCACTGACATGTCAATAAAAGGAATGTTTCTAGCTGCAGGTTTCGAGAAAAATATTTTCAAAATAACTTATACGGGTTTCTCTCACACCTGTATTTGTTTATCACATTTTTTATCTCAATGATGTATTCAGAAGCTAACCTGCAGCTGGTTAATAAGAAGAGGAACAGATACGTGATACGCACACCCCCTTGAAAACTTCCTGTTTCGGGGGGATTTATCTAGGCTTCCAAACTAAGTGCCCTTGGCAGGCAAATAGAGAACAAAATCATATTTTATATTCATATTTTCCCAAATTAGATGGTACCTGTATTCTAAACAATGAGTAAAACTATGCCTAAAAGCGCCTTTGATCCACTTAATTGGCAGTGAAATACAAGTCAGCTGTACGGAGCCACATTAGTTATCCTTGGTGGTAACTATTACAACATGAATTGGGAAAGTTTTAAATGCAATTTGAGAATTTGGTTTGACAATTGCTTCTGATTTGGGGCATTTAGTCAAAACCTTTCCATTATGATAAAAGTCCATTGTATGACTCTGACAATAACATAAGCCTGTGCTTGTGAATCACTAGTGATGATACCAGGTTTTCACCAAAAGGTGAGCAGATCCTGCCCTGCCGGTGGTACCCATCACAAACACATGCAAAGGCAAGTCAACTGTTCACTGAAACAACACAGGAACATATGGTTCAAGTCAAAATTTTGGATTGTATCCGACATGACTGTAGAACTTGAGATTCTGTAAGTCTCGGAGTTGTCACTGTGTCAGCATTAAACTGAATAGATGACGAATGCTAAAAGACGCCAACAGCTTGTTTGAAATTAATAGACAGCCATGGGTGTCTAATAGAGGAAATATGGTAAGTAGACGGGATCGCAGTCAAAGGACCTGTCCTCTTGTTTCCAAATCAAATAGCAATACAGCCATTGCATACTGCAGTTTATTGCAATACATTTTAACTGGCAATACTCTTCCTTAATCGTGACAAATTTTCACTTCCAGAACACACCCCTGACCAATACATTTGATAGGAGATAAGGAAACTGTAGGAATGGGTGATTTCTGACAAGGAAATAAAACTGAGTTTTTTACATCGATCCTGTAAATACAGTTTGAAGTGAATATTTAGACAACATTTGTAACTGGTTTAGCAATTCTACAGACCTGAAAAAAATGAAAAAAATGGCTAAAAATAAAATCTTCTGAAAATATAAAATGTCAATGTCTGAGAATAACCAGTCTCGATTACCTGGCAAAACAGATTCCATTGGGTGTAAAAGGCAAAATAGCAGTGAGAATTATATGAATGGATCACTGAAAAATCAGTGATGAAAACTGAAGTTCACAAAAAGGTATGCATGTCCTGCCTTACAGCACTATGCAGAATACAAACTTGTTTTTTCTTCACAAAAAGGTGCACACTATATATCAATGATGAGATAAGATTAACTTAAACTAGAAAATGTTCAGATGACACTTGGCTCTTTGTTCCATTCTTCCCTCTTACCAACCCATTATTTCCCAAATTATAAAGACCCGTGAAGATTCTGGGGATCGGGTGGTCAGGCTCGCTGACTTGGTTGATGCATGTCATCGATCCAAATTGCGTGGATCGATGCTCATGATATCAATCACTGGATTGTCTGGTCCAGACTCGATTTTTTTTACCGACCGCCGTCATATAGCTGGAATATTGCTGGGTGCGGCACTAAACAACAAACCAACCAACCAACCCAAATTATAAATTGAGAAAAAGACAATGTTTATTGCCATGGAATGACATGCCTAAATGATATGTCTGTGTAAGATCACTTCCTCCTTGATTCAGTCATGTCAACATCACTATTATAAACACCTACTGTCACATTTGCCTATTTTATTACAGGTGTCTTCCTCTCCTATTAGCCTCTTGGGAGGTTTTTTACGTTTTCCTAGTAAGACCTCATCCTTGGTATGAGGTTTAACTTTTTCCTAGTAAGACCTGGTATGAGGTTTTACTTTTTTTTAGTAAAACCTGATGAGTTGTGAAGTAAAGTGTGGACTTGGTGTTTCAAACGTCTCGTGTTCTAATATTAAAGACATGAAATGAAACTTTTTCATTATTGATGACTGGAATTGAACCTGCAACCTCACATATAGTGTTCTATAGTGTTTCAGTCTTACATGTCATGACTTCAAATGTGTGCATGCTGCACATGGTCTCTCTCTCGCACACTTTGGTTGAATTCCCTTCACACCAAGATAGACTGTATTGTTTCACTATGAGGTATCCCGATGTTTGTATTTTTTCTGGAATTTCCCACATTTAGGTGGTTCATAAGTTCGATAAAACACTTCTCCTTCCTTTTGTTTGAAAATGTAAAACCACGAGCTCAGGAGAGAACCTCTGAGTAGTGTCTTAATCATTGAGGTCAAGTGGCTTGTACACTCTCTTATCTCACTTCCCGTTTGTCGTTACTTATCTGACTCTACCTATCATGACATTGCAGTTATTTCACTTGTTTGACAACAAACAACTTATCTTTGATATTTGACATACTCTTCGGCAAAAAATGCTTCCTTGACAGATTAATAATCATGGCAATATTTTAAAGTTTATTCAGGTTGACAGATTACAAGTACAAGACAGTTTGAATTGTGCAAAAGATTATGAGACATAAAAATGTATTGGTTCTAAAGTAAGCCACGGAGCTTTCAAAATCATGTTTTGGGGTGCCCTTTGGCATTTAAGACTGCCAACAAGAAGAAAATTTGATCAATCTTCAAACGACCCGTGAAGATTCTGAGGTAGAATAGGTCTTTAGCAACCCATGCTTGTCGTAAAAGGTGACTATGCTTGTCGTAAAAGGCGACTGATGGGATCAGGTGGTCAGGCTCGCTGACTTGGTTGATGCATGTCATCAATCCCAATTGCGTGGATGGATGCTCATGATATTAATCTGCTTAATATTGCTGAGTGCGGCGTTAAACAACAAACCAACCAACCAACCATCTTCAAACACAGTGTATGTTATTTATGCATGAGCTAGACAATAAGCAGTTGTCATTAACAAATGTAGCACCCTTTTCTTTCAATGAGATTGATAATTTACCCTTTTCAGTTTTCAATGCCCAGGTTTTATCTGAGTATGATATTGTGAATTAAGTGTTTTTATTTGTTTATTTGCCATATGTGTGTCCAGTTTACTTGTGTGAAAGTACAAATTTCATTGGCTTCATAATAAACATCCTCACAATATATCAAAAAAATAATTTCAGGCATCAGGAACTCATTTTAACAATGCCATTACATTTTTTACTGTGCCACTGGTGCTCCAACATGTCTAACACATGGAATTTACCCTGGGTATCCTCATATTATCCCATCATATATTGGCATTTAAGAGTGACAACAAGAACACTGCCTCCGTAGTCTAGTGGTAGAGTGTCCGCACGGAGAGCGGAAGGTTTGGGGTTTGATCCCCGGCCGTGTCATACCAAAAGAGGTTAAAGGATGGTACTTGTTGTTACCCTGTCTGGCGCTCGGCATTAAGGGGCTAAAACAAGGACTGGTCGGCTCATAGTCAGTATACTGTGGCTGAGTGGGGTATTCATGTTAAGCGGCATGGTATCGGCATGGTATGCGGCATCGGCACTATAAATCGGCATCGGTCCGGACTAGTACAAGCAGCCACACAAACACAAACACACACACATACATGTCGCTATATTTTTATTTGGGTTAGATATTTAATTATTTGGGGTTGGATATTCAATTATTTGGGTTAGATATTTAATTATTTGGGTTAAGGCTAGATATTTAATTCTTTGGGGATAGAGTAGACATATGATTTGTCTCAGTAAAGATATAACATATATTAGAATTTGAAAAAAATGTTGCTTTCATATATTTTGTACACCACACCTAGCAAGTATGACGAACAGCAATCACATCCAAGGTCACAAAGAGACATGGCTACTCAAACCATGCCCTAACAATCTTTCACAAAAGCTGGAGGGGCGGTCGGGTAGCCTAGTGGTTAAAGCGTTAGCTCGTCACGCCGAAGACCCGGGTTCGATTCCCGACATGGGTACAGTGTGAAGCCCATTTCTGGTTTCCCCCGCCATGATATTGCTTGAATATTGCTAAAAGCGGCGTAAAACCATACTCACTCACTCACTCACTCACTCACAAAAGCTGGAACACCATTGTTCACGGGAACATTAATCTTGTATAAAGACTTTGAAATAAACTGTTTATGATGTGGAATTTAGCATATTCTACAGTCTGAACGGTGTTGTCAAATGGAATACAAAACCTGGTTATTCTTTGGTCTAATCATGACATATGCACTTATTTTGGGTTAGATATGTAATTATTTTGGGTTATTTTATTAGTTTGGGTTAGATATTTAATTATTTTGGGTTAGATATTTAATTATTTTGGTTTAGATATATAATTATTTTGGGTTAGATATTTAATTGTTTGGGTTAGATATTTAATTATTTGGGGTTGGATATTCAATTATTTGGCTTAGATATTTCATTATTTGGGTTAAGCCTAGATATTTAATTCTTTGGGGATAGAGTAGACATATGATTTGTCTCAGTAAAGACGTAACATACCGTATTCGACGTAATAAGCGCCCACGGCGATATTTGCTAATATATTGGCTCGTGAACAATCCCAATTAGCACCCTTTCCGATTGTTCAATGTACACAATTATTTATTCGCGTATAATACGCACTCGTGTGTTATCATGGTTATATGCACCGTTAATTATGGGCCATTAAATGCTGGAAAAACATATCTCTCGTATATACATTTCAGGCTGTCAGCATAAACCCCAAAATTTATCTTTCAACTCTGTTTTTTTCGACAAAATAATATTCTAATGAGAGCCCCCTATTTCTAATTTTGAGAGAGCCCTGGTTACTTATTACGTCGAATATGGTATCTTAGAATTTGAAAACAATGTTGTATTCAGAACATACCCTACAGAAAACATTCATTCAGGTTCGCCATGAATAAGATTGCTGATACAACATTAAGCAATAATCATTAGCTGACTCACTTAACAGCTAACTTTTCTTATAAGCAACATAATTGTTTTTTATTTTTTCATTTGTAATTTTGAACCTGTTATTTCTAAAACAGATTTACCCAAATGAACTCTGACAAATCTTCTATCATGTTGCCACCTGCCTCTTGCCATATTGACCAAGGAAATATATAAACCAAGACATTTAATCAGTCAGAGCTTAATACACATGTAATAGGAGTGGCCATAGTGGATAAATGTTTTTTTATGGAAATGCGAAACATTTTCCCAGGGAGGAAAACTTACACGCATGAAATGAATGTAATTCCCTAAACAACAAGTTAGTTTAAACCACTCAGGCATATCGTTCAGGTGAAAGAACAAAGAATGTTTGCTTCCAAATCATAATTGAGGTACCCGGTACCCGTACTGCACGTTTTTAAGCCCTGGGCTTAATAACGAATTTTACGTATTTTAGTTGAAAAACAATTTATTCAAATTTAAGCCCAGGACTTAAAAACAGAAAAGGACAAAAACATGATAGGAAGAATCATAATCCCAAGTTCAATGAAACAATACTCAAGTTGAGAGCAACTCTTCAACAGAAGACAATATTTTTAAAGGTATAAGTCAAGAACACGTTCAAAATTGAAATGACACCTGTAAAAAAAAAGTTATAACAAACCAATATTGCAGTTGTGCATGTATGTCATATTCTTTTAAAATGTCACACTGAATACCCCAGAATATCACCTGCATTAAGGGTTCAAGGTGCCTCGCTAATGTGGAAACCTCCAACAGTGTTTAAGTCGCAGTATTGGGGGGAACTTAGACTAACATTTAGTCTCTGAAATCTTATATTACACAATATCCTTCTTGACTCTAAATTTTTTTTTTTAAATTCCCTTAGCTGATTTCAGAATAGAGCTAGCTTGAGCTGGCTAGACTTGCTTTTGTATATATTTCTAGATTATGTTTTTTAGCTTGAGCTGGCTAGACTTGCTTATGTATGCATTTCTAGATTATGTTTTTTTCATAAAATAAATATATTCCACGGTCATGGTGCAGGACTAGGGGGAACTGGCCATATGGAGTGTGCTACAACACATGTTGAAGGATATCCGGTATGGGAGATCAATAAATTTTCAATTTTATTTAAGCCCATAGGTTTTAAAGCGTTACATATTTTTTTGTAGCCCACAGGCTAAATATCGAGGTGGGGGGGGGTGGGGGGGGGGGGGGGGGGGGGTGGGTAAATATGCACTGTCCCTGTAGTTTTAAGCTTCATAAAACCATTCTGATTGTTTTTATCCATTTCTGTTATAATCCAGATGCACAGCTGCACGCACAGTGATAGGAAGATTATAGGTTGGTGTGCTTTGTACATGACTGAGTTTGTGACAGGGGTAAAAACAATCTCCTACCTAATGAACCCTCAGCCGATATGGCTGAAATATTGCCAATGTGACGTTAACCATTAACTCACTCACTGAGCATGAGTAGATAACTTTCAGTTGCCTACAATTAGAGTCACAATTTTATGCTTAAAAATCCTTTCAATCTCTACCCAACAAACCATGTGATTGTTTAATTGCCTGCACAAATCATACTACCGAATTGATTTCTAATATGTTGTACTATTGCTTGAGTGATATTGTGTGCTTATTAATTCTTCTCAAAGGAAGAGGGGCGGTGGGGTAGCCTGGTGGTTAAAGCGTTCGCTTGTCACGCCGAAGACCCGGGTTCGATTCCCGACATGGGTACAATGTGTGAAGTCCATTTCTGGTGTCCCCCGCCGTGATATTGCTGGAATATTGCTAAAAGCAGCATAAAACCATATTCACTCACTCACATAGGAAGATTATTAACAGGAGAACCCAAAACAACAAACAAGCCTGTTGTGCCATATTCTAATGGCAGCTGACCACGGCCTTGCGTCGTATTACGCTCTTTGATATCTTGGTAGAAAGAGCATGCTCGATTGCACATCAAAAGTTGTGAAAAGCAGTCACCAGAGGCAGGATCTGGTGGAATATTTCTCAACACAAGAGGAAAGTTTTGTTTTGCTTTGTTTTTTTAAAAAACAGAGACAGATTAACAAACACTTTTTACTCATGAATCAAACAAAAAATATTTCCATGGTTATCAAGTCTTAGCTGATTGTTGATAGAGATATAAAACAAATGATTTATGTGCCCAGTGCAGATTTGAAAAATTAGACATACCAGGAAGGAGGAATTCATCAGAACCAGAAGTCAAGTTCGACCGTCCCGAGTCAGGAACAAGGAATCAAATCAATGTTTGATCATAAGCTTAAGGAGATACTATAGTCTTGGGGATTTTGGAAATTTATTTATTTTATATTCCAATTGTTTTTAATATTTAGTGAAAGAAATAGGCATAATTTCAATGTTAAACAATTCCAAATACACTGATCTGACACGTCCGTGTCATAACAAAAGAAGTTAAAAGATGGAACTTGTTGCCCTGCCTGTAAATAAGTAAATAAATTTGTTGTGCATAAGTTTAACGTGGGATGCGGCAAGACATGAACGAATACAAATTAGAAGTCACCCCAAGCTTCATCAAGCAGAATTATTTAAAAAAATGTTTACTCATTGGTGTAAAAGGTACCCAAAAGACTGGCTCCAAGGAAGAAAAATGTACTGAATACCCCAAAAGAACTTTCAATACCCAATTAGACTGGAACTAAGGAGTAAAAATATACTGAATACACCCCAAAAATTATCAATACCCAATAGACTGGACCCAAGGAGTAAAAATATACTGAATACCCCCCAAAAATTATCAATACCCAATAGACTGGACCCAAGGAGTAAAAATATACTGAATACCCCCCAAAAATTATCAATACCCAATAGTCTGGACCCAAGGAGTAAACATATACTGAATACCCTAAGAAAACTATCAATACCCAATAGAATGGACCCAAGGAGTAAAAAAATACTAACTACCCAATGAACTCTATCAATACCCAATGTGAATGATAACTTGTGAGATTATACCCAGTGGCTCAGTACATTATCTGCAGCCCTGGAAACATCATTTTCAATTAAAATTGTATTTTTACACTTGGTTCCATTATTATACACAAACTCTGACATTCGTAGTGTGTTCTATCACAGGGAACCCTAACTGTGGTACATTGATTCAAGTTTACTTTAATAAAATTTGAAAACTTTAAGAAATAGTTTTAAAAAATCCTTTATCCCAATCCATTCTGGAAAAAAGACGCTTACCTATGCGAGCATGTGCTAATATTTCATCATTTTATCATACATTTCATATATTAACCTTAAGAAATGTCCCCGTTCCAAATGTTGCACTTGTACGCTCTGCGCTGTAACGCCTGACCTAATTATTAATAGCTGACAGCAGTAATAGACAATAAAACATCTAAAGAAGACTTAACTAAAGTCTGCCAAACAGCAACACACGTAATTGACGTTAATACAATTCTCATTTAAATAACGTTTTGTCAAAAAAAGATATATATATATCTCAAGAATTTAAATTTTCGTCGTTGTTAACTGCGACTTGATATTGTGAAGCAGTACTTACAGATTGGCTGCAGTTCTTGGGAGCACATTCACTGTCGTAACGGGTCATGTCTCCTTCAGCGTGAACGCTCGAACATGTCTCCTCGAACTGGACAATTCCGATAATGAGGACCCCAAGGAAAAGTCGTGTAATATCCATGTTCTTTGTCACTTGTTGTCATATATTAAATATATTTGGGTGTCATTCGTGACGCTTAAACGCATGCCCTCAACCAGGAAGTATGTGTACCTGTAACTCATACCCGTTTGATAATCCGGTTTGGATTGGCTGTGTGCCTGTGTCTCGTGGGACGAGGCCCGCGTTGTCAGGTTGACAATCAGCTGGGAGTGCAGTAGGGGGAATTCGGTGATATCATTTACGTCAGTTTAAAGGAAACTAATACGGCTTTGTCAGTGTGTTTTTCTTTCTTTTGACAGCTACAATGTATCGTGATTTAACTTGTTCAATTCAGAAAACTGCCCGTTACGTTTTCTGATTATATCTTCGAGGGAGTGCCGAATTTGATGAAAAAACCCCATTGTATCTGATATACCTTGCATTTTCATTTATGGCAAGTTAGTGTTTTAATACTAAGCACAGATACAAAACACGCAAGTGAGCGAGCTACCTCAAGTTTAACATCGGGAATATTACAGCCGATGGTCAAGGTCTGCATGTGTGTGTGTACGGAAGAGCACAATTTCACATTCGGCAGTTCACTGAGCATAAACAATTTGAACCAAGTTTAACCCTTAATCCATTCGATTAAAAAATGACGATATTTCTCTTATTTATTTTCTGATAGCATATTAAAGCTCGACCGAGTAGGTTAAAACAATACAGTTATGTTTGATTTTGTTTTATATCGGCAAAATAAGGACATGAAAACGTTTAATGTCTTTTCAGTTGAAGGCGATACGCTTATAACAGTATCATGAACAAATGGCGTGGCAGAATAGGGGCCATGTTTGCCTCAATGACAATGTCAAAAAGTTCTGAAGCCACGACAACTTTAAATACTGCCATGAATTATACAGATCACTTGGGTCAATTTTAAGGGTGGAGACGTCATCGGAACAGTTATAGTCTGTCAGACACTATAGAGAATAAATTATTAAAGGAGTCTAGAATGATTTTGCAAGTCTAGATTGCCTCAGCTCAAGGAAATGTATTGCTCTGGGCTCAATCTGGATTTGATTTTATATTTTGTAAATATATAGTTTTCAATAAGATAAGTTTATTTTTTGTTTAAGGAATAGTATGAAGGACGACATCTACCTAAATTAAAGGTCAATCTCATTAAAATCAGATCTTAGTGCTGGACACCGCTACAGCGAGAAGTAAAATCGGATTTCAATGAGATTGATTCAAGGGTAAAGGTTAACATCTTGTAGCCAAACATGGCTTCATTGATTGTCGACACTTTCATATATACATGTGTAGTCATACTCAGGTCAAAAGTGGATAGCTTATAGATGCAAATCTGAGTAATCAAACACGTGCTTTGAAATGCCAAACCCGAAGTAACCAGGAAGATCAAAGGCGAGAAAGGCCTTCAATCGATTGATCGATTTCACTTGGGTTTCAGCGGAAATGCCGAATCATAAATAAATAAATAATCTCCAGAACTGATAATATTTTTTAGGAGAAGAGAGTGGGTGGTGTTTAACGCCGTGGTCAGCAATATTAAAATAATGCATGGCAGTTGCCTTAGAAACCGTGGAGCCTGAAACAGAAAATTATATCGAGTATAGGTCCTAGACTTACATCTAGTCTCTGAAATGAACATATCGTACAGAAAAAAACAGTTGTTCAGTTATCTTAATAAAAATATAATAAAAAGGAGCCCAGTGACTCTCAGTATTTTCAGTATTCCTGATACTGCAGTAATCTAGACTTGCCAAACATTATAGACTTGCATGGGCTGTATTTGATATATATTTGTATGAGGGTCTGTAAAACAAACTATAAAGGTCCCAGTGCCCTGAAATGGGAATATGGTTCCGCAAAGCGATCTTATAGCTATACAGCTGTCGTTAGCCTATGTTAAAGCCAAGAGTAACGATCCCCTTGCGCTAAGATCGCTTCGTGAAGGAATCCGTCTCGCATGTGTCTGGCTCGGTGAGCCGCTCTTATACAATAATCGGGACAATAACCGATGATCAGCTTCACAAGTTATATCCTTGTACGGACTTCAAATATCACGTTTTGCATGAAATGGTGCACCGAACAGACGGGACACATACTCCTTATGTATTTATCCCACCTGTGTGTTCGTTTAGGACACGTGCTTTGTTGATAATTAAACTGACAAATGTGCTACAACCATACCAGTATCTCGAAAGATAAGTTTGGGTTATATATAAATATTAACAACATGTTTATAGGTAACGCACATTTCAGGGGTGAGATAAACTTCTTTTATTTTTTTTTATCTACATACTATTAGTAGTTAGCAGCCAACACATTTACTGTCAGGGGAATTTTATTTTCCTTACATGTTTCTCTTTTCCTTCTTCCTTCATACGGGGGGCACTACCTCTTTCCTTGTATTGAAAGCAGAGACAGGCGTATGACTCGTCATTTATAGGAAACATATTCAAAAATCCTGTAACAACCGTGATTTCAAGATACGTCCTGATCATGTTCCTGGTCTGTGATCAGCACGATGTCCCATGTTCCTGTGACACCTTGGGGACACGGGTGGCCGCAGCTTGCTGACAGTGGGTTCAAATCCCGGAATTACTCTGATTATGATCCGAGGTTTGTCTTCATCAATCCCGTACTCGTTTCTATTAACAAACATCGAACAGACATGCCGTGCAAAAAACTGAAATAGCTCGTCTGGGGACTTCAGGTGCTTATGTTTGTTTGTTTGTTTGTTGTTTAACGCCGCACTCAGTAATATTTCAGCTATATGACGGCGGTCTGTAAATAATCTAGTCTGGACCAGACAATCCAGTGATTGGTATCATGAGCATCGATCCACGCAATTGGGATACAATGACATGCATCAATCAAGACAGCGAGCCTGGCTATCCGATCCCGTTAGTCGCTTCTTTCGACAAGCATAGTCGCCTTTTACAACAAGCATGGGTTGCTGAAGACCTATATTCTACCCCCGATTGTCACGGATGTAAGGTGGTTATGACTGTACGTTGATGTATAGGTTACATGTGAGAACCTGCATCGGACCACAGGCCCCCGTATAGTTGCTATATGTGGTTATTATAGGTATAGGTGCTGTCGTTACCGTATACAGCGTATATACCTACTTATAATACTTTACTATAACCAATGACATTTAAGATCTATATTTTGTTGCCAATAGGAACACTGGGGCGCCTGTGTGCTCTGAGGGCACATTACATTGGCCCATGAGGACGGGTGATGACCTATGGCCGTGGCTGATTGACCAGTTTCATTCGCGAGCATTATTTATTTGGCCTTAATTAGAAACGTCAATATAACAGACCCTCTAGCAGTAGATACAAAAGCTTTAGTATTGGATATAACGAGTGATTGTTTTTTTAGGTCACTTTTTGCACTGTTCTCGTATTATCTCGGCGGGGAATGAGATGAGTCTAACTAAGTATACCTTAAAAACATCCAGGTCAAATATGAAACGCACCTCAGACTTATTCCTGCACAATGACAGTGGAATATATTTATTTATTAGAAAGGAAACAATTTAGATAACTATACAAAGGCAAGTCTAGTCAGCTGTAGCTAGCTCTGTTCAACTATAAAATCAGCATCGGGAAAATTATTTGTTAAATTTTAGAGTGGAGAAGGATATTGTGTAATATAAGATTTCATAGACTAAATGTGCCAGTCTACCTCAGACTATACATAAACTGTTAGCATGACTAACCTAAACCAGATCCGTTGTCCACTAAGAGGTTCTTCCCTACAACATAGTGCCTGTACACTTGTAGGGCTGGGACGAGTCCAAAGTTACTACCCAGGTACCCGACCCCCTATTACCGGACCCTACCGGGGTACCCACTGTAGGTCTCAAGAAACAACATGTCTGGTTGGGAATTGTTTTACCGCAGCCCTGCAAAAACTGTTTAGATACATGTATCAAACGATCAGATCAAGCGTACACTGAAGTTGACTGCAGCTTCATCTTTACTCAAACATATACAAGTCAAAAGGAATGTGTGCATCGTCAGAAAGAAATGCGAAAATTAGCCAATTGTACTGTAACCACTGAGCTAAAGTGAGTTTTTATCATTAAACAACATATCACGTGACTATAACCACGGTTCCTGGTAGTACTCTGGGTACATGGGTCCTACTCCGGACCCAACCGACCCGAGTACCCGAGTTACCCGTCTCAGCCCTATTGGGTGGATCTTCGGTCTCCCAAACCATGCACATGTGTTTGTGATCTCATCGGCAGACATAAAGGCATGTTGAGGTACACGCAACACCTTTTAGTTTAATCCTCATTCTTTGTATTCGTGTTGCTACTCCTCAATAATCTTATGCCACTCGGTGTGATTCATGTTATAAACATGAATCGTGTCAAGTGGCATACGATTATTGACAAGTTTTAAACATCTCCGTGTACCCGCAGATTGGGGCCGTCGTGACGGGGATTCCCCTTACACAGAACGAGGAAGCTGACTGCACTGGGCAAGTTCCCACATGATTCAACTGTGTCGCAAGTTTCTAGTGAGTAACTACAAATTGTGTGACAAGTTCGATCGTGTGCAGGTCGTGAATAACACACACACACACACACGCACGCACGCACGCACGCACGCACGCACGCACGCACACACACACGCTTGCGCTATAAAACTATAAGTCGATTGTGTGTCGCAATAAGCCCCCCGCATTATTTGATACTGTGTTATCTGTGATAGTTCAGACAATAGGTGGCTTAAGACACGGAAGTAACCTATGTTTTTTCTTCTGTATTAAATTCTAAAGGGACCAATTAATGTATCCTAAAATGAGTTAATCCGGAGGGGCATCGTTCGGGTTAATGGGGTTTCATTGTATATTCCCATGACAACGATTGTTGTTGCATCTCTATGCATGCATGGTTCTTTACTGGACTCGATTTGTCTCTAGAGCTAATTAAACTTGATTAATTCAAGACTTGACCATCTGTTTTCTTGTAACTTCGAAACAAGTCGCGCAACATAGTTTACACATTGTTCTAAGAAACTCTCTGATGTGAGGAATTAGTTGTTTTTCGGTGATCTAGGCGACTAAGGTTGTAGGTGTTGTGAGCGAGGGGTGCACTGTCCCCCGTGGATCTATTTCAACAAAAACACGTTTGTGTTTTCTGACAAGTTCTCTGCTTTATAGACCGTACGCCAACCACACTGCCAGGCGTTGTTTCCTTCTCTATTGAATACCGTATTTCCTCGATTAAACGCAAGGGCGTATATATTGTCAGACGTTTTTTTTTACTCCCGGCATTTAATGGCAAAGATAATAATGAGGAAAATAACTGTTAGGATCGGGATCATCATCATCGACCTCGTTCGTTATTCCCATCAGTTCGGAGACGTTATGACAGTCTAGATTGTACAGGACTCATCGGTGTTCTCTCTGATCTTCAAGCTTTGGTACAGATTATGCCTACCGGTGATAGTAAACATGGCTTGCATTAGTATCACCCTTAATCAATATGATGTTTCTACGCGAGTACCATCGCCCTCACCGAGGAAACGTTCAGCCTTTATTGAAGCTACACCGATCAAACAGAAAGTTTTCTTTTTTGTTTGTTGTTTAACGCTGCACTCAGCAATATTCCAGCTATTGTAGGTTAACGTGTACGCCATCAACCAATTCACCAAGCCTGACCACCGATCCATTTGGTCGCCTCTTACGACCAGCATAGGTTACTGAGCGGGTTAGAATAGGTCTCCATAACCCATGCTTGCCGTAAAAGGCGACTGACTATGCTTGTTTTAAGAGGCGACTGACGGCATCCGGTGGTCAGGCTCGCTAAACTGGTTGATTGATGTTATCGTACCCTAACTGCGTATCAATCAGTGGATAGTCTGGTCCAGACTCGATTATTTACAGATCGCCGTCTTATATCTAGAACATTGCTGAGTGCGGCGTTAAACAACAAACAAACAAACAAAAAAGGTTACTGGGGACCTTATTCACACCCGGAATCCCGAGGGGTTGATGAGAGAAAATGACATAGGGAAAGCAAAGAGTGGGGGTCGCTGAAATGTATCACAACTATACAATCTCACTAAAATTAGATTTGAGTTATCGCTGCCGCTAAACAAAGATCTGAGGACACCCCATTACGGGTCACGTCAGAACGACCTTTCGTGAACTTTGACCGACCACTGAAATGACTAAAAAGAAGTCGACATCAGCCAATTAGAAAGCAGCTGTCTATAGCTTTACGGCACTCGTCTTAACCTGGCGACTTCCATTTCAGACAACGTTTGAAAAATATGTTGACACAGTTCTCGATTAAAATTTTGAAAACTGAACAAACGAACATTCCGGAATGTCTAATATATGGTTGAGATTGTACGGCAGTGCTTCCCACATATTGTGCAACGCCTCCTCCGTTCAAATGTTTATCCCACGGAAGCGAGATATAGACGATAATTTTGACGGAATCATTCGTACGGAATACCCCGTGTTTAACGTTTTCGAGGTTGCATGATTAGACAACACATTCCGACCGTCACTTTCATGATCTGGTAAGCGACGCTTTGATTGGTCGGATGACGTGACCCGTAATTGGATGTCCTCAGATCTTTGTTGAGCGATAGCGAGAACTAAATAAGATCTGATTTTTATGAGATTGCACAACTTATATGGGATGGTTTTGGTGGGAGTGGCCATGAAACACTGACACAGTGGAAGAGTCATATAAGATAATTTACGAATCTTCTGTGGTATGTACAAAGCGCTGCCAACACGTGTAACGAAAACGTTGTCATGGAGAGTTTTTTTTGTTGTTTTACGCCGCACTTAGCATTATTCCAGCTATATGACGGCGGTCTGTAAATAATCGAGTCAAAGGTAGTAGCTTGATTAAAATCAAAATATTGCTAAAAACATCATATTCTGCACTACACGCTTGCTGCATAACAAATGAAATAACGATACAGGTACAGGCAGAAACAAAAAATGCCTGATATGTGGGCAAAAATATGGCCACCATGGCAGCCATTTTAAATGTTTTGTTTGTTTGATTGTTGTTAATGCTGCACTCAGCAATATTCCAGCTATATGACGGCGGTCTGTAAATAATCGAGCCTGGACCAGACAATCCAGTGATTGACATCATGTGCATCGATCCACGCAATTGGGATCGATGACATGCATCAACCAAGTCAGCGAGCCTGACCATCCGATCCCGTTAGTCGCCTTTTACGACTGAACTACTGTCGAATATACTACAAGTTGATTGCAAACTTGTTTTCACCAATCATATCAAGGTGCCCCAGAATGAGCCATTTTATTGTCTGAATGATCTCAAGCATCTATCTATATTTTTTTAACATTAACGAGTAGATGTACACATAAATATTGAAAAGACCAAAATCAATTATTATTTAAAAATCCCACATGTTTTAGATTTAAAAACTGATGCGAAACCTTTATGTGGTTTTTACATATGTAGATTGATATAATTTTATAAAATGCGAAAATAAAGACTAAAGCATTGACACATATGCGATCCAGAAAATATAACAGGGGAACTCCGCGCTTTATGAAAACTGTAACACGGAGCAAAGTCTGGCCGGGCGAATACAAAGGGAAACCACTGTCAACTGGAGTGTGAACTAAGGTTAGCTGCCCCTGAGTAATCAATAAGGTCACGGTTATTACTATAGCCTGTCGACACCTTCCATTTTTATCCTTCCCAAATTATCGAAAAGGTACGTTGTTTCACACTTATTCAGCATGGACTTGGATAGAAATATATTTTAACCTTCTTGGTGCCACGGGACCATATACGGTCCCCCACTTTTCACACCCTCATAGTGCCATGGGGCCATATATACTCTTAGTCCAAAAGTGTTTCCGCAAGATGGCTGCCGAATATATGATTTACAACCGCTTCGCGTTTTTCGCTCTCTATAAATAATATATATGGTCCCGTGAAAATGTCCCTTTTCAACTGTAAATTAAGATGTCATACAAGTTATATTGTATACAGTGCTACGGATTGCGAAATATGGTGAGATTAATAAAGTGGTTACCGAACTTCTCGACCTTTTTCTGCCATGTTGAACTTCATGCGAATGACGGCGATTTTTTTATTATGCACTCATGTCACATACAACTATTATAATATCAGACTGTCAGTTTGAAAAAAGGAATCTGATCAGACTGGTCAGAAAGTTTTACTTGTACCCACTGTACAGTTATTGGCCCAAGAGTACTAACGTTTAGTCCGCAACGGAAGTTTTTTGTTCAAGTAGGCCTATTGCATATGTGTATCGACTGTGTGTCATGGCGATTCAGCACGGCGCTAGAGACGAAACGGCAGTGCAGATAGTCTTTCTTTTTATGATGCTGTTTTACAGAAAATATTCAAATCAAAGATATGGAAAGATAGCTATGAACGTAAATATTAAGGTGGTATAGTGTATATTTATGGGCGGGAAGTTCATGATCAAAACCTATACATTGAATGACCAAGCCCGAAGTGATCGACAGGGCACTTTCGCATCATATCTGTGCCGCGATTTCTTGTCTACCGGTTGTCCTACATGCTCGCCCGTTTAGACGAATAACTGCTATTTTTACATATGAAATGACTAAGAGTCATGAGTGATTGCTCAAACTACCTAACCATGTGAATGACTTGCTCTAACTGTTTCACATTTTGTCGCAAAATGAGATTTCATTTAGTGTGGCCACGACATCTAACGTGAGTCGACGCCATACTGTAAACAAATTGTGTCAAGGTCGGTTTCACATGTGCTTGCTCGACCCCCGTTTCTGTCGATGGTACACGCGATACAAACATAATACAACTTCTGAAAACATCAACATAATTTCTACAATATTAATGATAACAGCAATACCTTTTTGCATTTACTAAATTAGGTTAACCGCTTACGGATACGATGTGCTGTAAACATGGTAAAGTTCGTTTTCGATTTGTTTTTCCTTTCATTGAAACTGTGATAATGGCGCTATTATTGGCTAAAATAGTATTTTCCGTGAGTCTAATGTACATGGTATATTCTGTAATTGTACAAGATAATTGATAACCAATTGTGTATGCATATATATAATCAAATACACATTACTAGTAATCTCCTCAGAAAATGGAATATATAATCATAACACGACAGCTTGTATTTCAAACATTCTGCCATGGATATTAGATCTAATTAATATTAGTTTATAAATTATTGATGTACACTGTTCTCTCGATTAACGTATGCTAATCTATTGCAAGTCTTCAACTCTTATTTGATTTGTTATCTAAAATGTCAGCAATGGGTAAACTTTTTTTCTTTTCTTTATAATCTGCAATTTTATTCGAATAGGTTAATAGACGGTCGGTAATATCCCGCCGCTGTGAAGTTGTCCGGACAGGTGCGCGTGATTTGACCTCGCGTGTTTCATGTCTGTTTGAAGGCTTGATATTCCAAGAAAATAATGTGCATTTAGTTGAGTAAGGGAATGAAATGATTTACAGTGAGAAAGCTGTCAAAATGGATCCAATATTAAACAACCTAGATTTTTAATATTTAAGCTTCATCTATTAGAAACTCGAATGGTTCAATTTATTACATCAACAGTAAAAGTAATTAGATTTACTCACAGTGTATAGATATTCGATTTCTGAAAGACAGAATGTTTTGAGTGTAAATTTGATTTCGTTTTGATGTTTTATATAGTTTTATTTATGTTATTTAAATTATCAAATACTTCGATCAGTGACATAGTACTAATTACTGTGTTTTGTATCCCTGAAATAGATTTTAGAAAAATAAATATTTGTCTAAGAGCAAAATCAAAGCATTCTTGTGGGTTCTTTTTTAACCATTTTAATTTATTTTAAAGACATAATAACTGAAAACCATTTATAGTAAAGATTTTGCTGGTTACATTTTCTAAGTTCAATACCAAGAATATATTTTTCCTTTTAAGATTATTAGTATGTCCTTAAATGTACATGTACATATCTAGGTGTAGGTACACTTCTAAAGTCGTATTTATAAAACAATATGAAAGACAAAGTTGCATTTCATGGACTGGTATGTTTTGAGCAAAGGTTTAAGTGAGGCAGCCAAGTGCGAAATACTAGCTGAGACGAGGATGTATGATTTCTAGTGGCCATAGTGAAACAAATGTGTTCAGAGTTTTGAGCACATAAACTGTATATACATTGAACACTACTTTAATCGAAGTAATTCATATTTTCGTACTTTTCTCTTTCACTTAATCTATATATTATTTATAATTGAACCGTAAAACAATAATATTGCCTCCTTTACCTGTATTGTGCAAGTTATCGTTTCCTTGTATTAAATATAGCCTACTCTACTCTTCTTGAGCTTTCAAATTCCAGTATTAAAATTGTCCAATTACATATCGTTTCAAGCTTTTTTTAAAGTTAGATTTAAACCATTAAGATCACTTCATCACACCCGAAGTATCAATCAGCGGTCTGTGTGATTGCACAACGAAGCAAGGACATGGCGTCCAAGTTGCGAGTGATCGAAAATAGGTTTGTTGATTAGAATTGATGCTAATGAAAAAGTATCAACGATTTTGATTTAATATGCATATACTTACTCTTGGGTGGTATTACGTTAGTATACTCTTTTTAATTATTTAGAAATAATAATGATGTCCGATATTGAGCGATGTCAATTTGAGTATTGTTAGGGCTGTTCAGCGATCTTTCACTTTTTGTCCTTTGAAAATGTACGATGTCAATAACCCCGAAGTTGTTTTTATCACTAATAAAAGAGCACGGTCACTGACACACATGGGCATAACTGGTATTTCTTCAAGATATACATTCCAAACTGTCATTCGTATTGTAACAATCTTTGAAACAGTCTGGGTATGAACTAATCACGACCACTTCCGTCAGTTTTGTTTTGACGTAAAAACACGGACTATTTCATCGGGATTTTTTATCGGTAATTATAACTCACGGAAAATTCTCAGTGAATGTGTATCAATATATGTGTCACGTGTCTGTCACCGTTAGGATATGTACTTTCCAATGATATGAAATATTGGCCATTCAGATTTCGAACAAGGGCGCTTACTTGACTTTACTTGCAACATTCGTACGTTTCTATACTACGATTAATGTAGAAAAGTGGGAAACTTATAATACCAGCATTTTTATCGATGGCTAGCTAGTCAGTGCATAGATCTTTTGGATTTTTGACTTTAGATACTGATGGAAAAACAATCAACTCGAATTGCATGTTATACAATTTGGTTACACTGTATGAACGTTGAAACACTTTTGATACAATGTATATGTTTTTGAAACCGCGACGTCATCACAGTGCGGCACTGAGCGGTGGACAAAGCCAGCTGACGACCAAGCACCATGAGGGTTAGCGGTCTCATTCACTCGTCGTGGAAATTTTCCAATCGTAATGTACTAGGTAAAATATACTTTCTAGTTCAGGGAGCACCTTTAGAATACAGTACCACAACTTCTCGTGAGGACGATCTCTGCCGTAGGTCACATGTCTCAAGACAAGCAACCAGTTTTGTGAGAATCAAGCGACCTTCGGATTGTTAGCCCGAGACCTAACCGACTGAGCTACGTCCACACTATTAAACTTAGTGCAAATTTACCTTGTCATGCCTACGACCTTACGGAACTGAACGAAAAGGGTCGAATAGGTGACGGACACTTACGAAGGTTACGGGTAGGCATGGTGTCTCGTGACTTTAGTATACGGACACTTACGAATGATCCCGATGCCATTTGGCACACTCGTCCCATTCCGTAATGTACAAGATACCAAGTGGAGAGGAATGAGCCGATATGCCGCGAACTGAAAACGGCTCCAGGCGTCAGACGTCAGACGTCGAACTCGCGAGTACGCATGAATGATATGGTATTTAATAATTCGTCGGGTGATTTTTGTGACAGAAAAGTGTGGTAGGGAACACTGTAAGGATGATGTGGATAATAGTAAGGAACGAGGGAGGAATAAGCATGACTAGTGACGACACAACGGTGAGTTCGCTTTTGAATCAGTACTGAAAAAATGTAGCCGGTGAAAGTGGCTTGTGTGAATGTTCCAGGACAGTTTCCAGTTGCCAAAATATTCGACACAAAACCATTTCATCCTTTTTACTCGACGTTTTTGTATAAAGAATATCAAGAGCCGTTATATAATCTATAATAGCCACTAAACGAGTACCTAACCCTAATGATCGTAAAGGGGTGATTGATCGTAAAGGGGATCCAAGGGCTAAGGATAGACTTTGGGTAATCTAATAGCCACTAAACGGGCACCTAACCCTAATGATCGTAAAGGTGTGATTTATCGTAAAGGGGATCCAAGTGCTAAGGATAGAGTTCAGGGTAACCTACCCTAACACTGGCGACATTTGGATGTGTTCAGCGCTAATATAATATCCCTAATAAACTGCATTCTTGCGCATAATAATGAAAATTAATGAACCGAAAAAATAATATATGTATATTAGTTCCCATTTATAACCATTTTATCCACTTGAATAACGAGAAAAACGAAATAAAAATATGCAAAAAAAAGAAGTGCTTTCGTAAACTAGCGCTTGCTCTAAAATGCGCCGCCGCAGGCTATAATTAGTAAACAAATACTCAAAACTCTCAACACCGCAGGGCGTATTCAATGACATTACGTGTAGAGATGATAGCTCACTGGGAGGAGCTTCTGCACACTCGATGACCCCTGACGTCACAGGGCATTGTTTCGCCGGTGTGACTGGCAACAAAATACTACAAATTACGTCATAGGGTATGATCAGGTGTTTGAAAAGTTTGTGGTATCCTCGTGTCATGGAAGTTCGATCACTTACGAAAAGTCGCTGAATATTCATAGTAACATTCATATAATCTTTTTTCAAATATCTTACCTGTGAACTTGTTTATTTATGACAAACATTTCCCAAATCCACGTATTTCCATTGAAATTTACACTCGCGGCATGGCCGCCCTCTCACTGTCAACAGAAGTGACCAAGAAAGCTACGTCACACAAGTTCGATCATTTGATTGGTTGGCTTGTCGCATAACCGGGATGACATCTATGGACGATCTCTTGTGTCAAAATTCGAATTAGAACAGTCCGCAGTTGTTTTATTACATCTTTGTCCATCAAACGTTCATTTTATGTTTTAATATTGAAAAAAACCGATGAAAAGTCACAAATATCCAGATTATTTACAAGGTTGATGCAGGGAGTTATTCTTCAGGCTCATCGTGACAGGGGCACCAAAACTCAGAATGTCGACGCACAACACGAACTGGCGTGCAGAAACGTAAATGTGTCCAGTGCTGACATGTAGGGTGGGTACATTGTGCCCAGGTTGTTATGATCAGGGAGACATTAGCTCGAACCTCATCAGGTACAAATTTGCTACATTTGCAGCACAGTTCGTCATCACTTGTCACATCACTATCAAAACTATCGTCCTGATGCGCGTTGGACCGTGAAGTTCCAGTACTTGCATTCGTTGCAGTGACAGAATTTTTAAAGATTTACTTGGTTTAGGTGCTTGCTTTCTTTTTTTGGGTGCCGATTTCACAGTCTGGTGGGAAATAATTTTATTCAGAATGACGTCTTCGGTGATGGCCTTGCCCCCGACAACAGCGCTCAGAACGTTTTTCTTTTTAGTAGGCACAGCTTTCTTGAAAAGTACAGTCGTCTTGTCTTTAAAGAATCCTGCTACATCATTGCCCTCAGTAGGTGAAGTGACAACCTTGTCTCCAACTGGCACACATGAATCAATAACACCAGTATCAGGATGCAGCAAAGGTTCAGTCGACTTAAAAACTGTTGATGGCGCAAAGTTGATATTGGCGGTGGAAGACTTGTCAAATGGATAGACTCCACATTTCCTGAAAGAGGATTGCAGATTTGTTGGTGTCAGCGACAGGTTATAAGCTCTACAGCCAAGTTCACAAACAGAATGTTTATCAACTGAACTTGTGGCATTTTCCCGCATATACGTATGACGGAGGTTGTTGTAAATTTTAGCAAAAGGTCCAAAGCAACCAACATCCATTGGCTGTAAAACATGGGACGTGTGTGCAGGCAGTACAAACAAAATAATGTGATGTTGACGTGCCCATTCGATGAGTGGAATAGATACGTGGGATCTATGACCATCATACACAATTAGAAGTGGGATCTATGACCATCATACACAATTAGAAGTGGACTATCTGCAGACGCGGCGACAGCATGCTTCAGGAAATGCTCTGTCAGATAGTGCTGAAAAATCTCCGTGTTTGACCAGCCAGAGTCGCTTACAGTGCCTGCTGCTCCAGGGGTACTTCCTGAAAGGAGTTCTTCCCGCATCCTCTTGCCCTTGAAAACATAATACGGTGGTATAGAACTACCAGATGCATTGCCGCAACCTATAACCGTTGTAGTACTTGATCTTGATGTTGTGACTGCAGCTGGAGTACTCTGACTCGATGTAACAACTGATGGTGGGGTATGATGCTCCATAAGTCCCTTTTCGTCAACATTATAAATGCGATGAGGGCATGTCTTCAGGTTGTATTTATCCATGATGTGCCCAAGCTCATTAAAATAATGAGTGATCGTCTCCTCCGAGGTAGCTTTTGCTCTCTGTATCTCAAGGGATCGTGGCTTCTTCACTGACAGATCAGGTCATCGCTTCATAAACCCATAGAACCACTGAAGTGATAGGGGTTGTTCATCCTTTGACTTCTTTCCAACATACATTGCTAGGTCTGTGGCAATAGTAGTAACTTCAGCCCTTGTATAGCCATACCCAAAATTTGCCATGGCTTCAATATGTGAAACAAGTCCCTGTTCTTCTTCCATGGACAATAGTGGTTCTCTACCAGTGGTACTACATTCAATAGAAACCTTCCCACTCATCCTGTCATGCAGTGTAGCAAATGGAACAGCAAAGGTAGTGGCAGCTTTCCTAATTGCCATTCCATCTAAAACAGCATTATATGCCTTGTCTAGGGCTGCAGACAAATATTGCCTATATTGACCTCTTCTGGTTGGTTCACCATTGGTCAAAACCTGTAAAAATAAAGGTTTATTTTATATATCACCAAAACTCCAGAGACAGAAGTTCTCAAAAAGCATAACATTTTCAATAAGAAATGACCCTAATTTGTTTCCATAGTTTTAAATTTTGGCGAGCACATCACGTGTCTCATCACGTGACATTTACACCATGAACGTAAACAAGCAGACGACAGGTGTGCCGTCGATTTACAACCTGTGCATTTATTACAATTGACATTTTATTTGAGCTGATCAAGTTACATTAGTGATCTCGGGTTAAAAAGTAGTTGTTTGCTGAATATGAGCTATTACTTACGTTTGGTAACTTGACACGAAGCATTTTCCGGTCCAAGCGAACGAAAGCGGTGTTGTCAGAAGATCAAAGCTGCAGGTACCGTAATTTCTCGTTACATTTCGCGAGAAATATCATTCAAAATGGCCGATCGAAGTTACATGTCGATCGAACTTGTGTGACTTGACGATACTGTATTCTAAAGGTAGGCCGTAAAGTATATATTAGAAAGCATCTTATTCCAGCAATACCACGTCGTGTGCGTGTGCGTGTGCGTGTGTTAAGAATAGTGTTAAGAGCGTCTTACACTCATATTTACAATATTTAAAGCAGGCATTTCACGGCGGGATCACCATAAAGCGGGGTCACAGTACCAAATAGGGAAACGAACCGGGAGCGAACGCTTCAACGAACAGGCTACTTCATCGCACCATTACTAGTGTATATGAACAGGAACGTAGCTGTCTATAGGCACTGCCTACACTTACATTTTTTAAAACAATCAAATATCTTAAAGGGGAAGTGTACACGCAAAAATCACTTTCTTTCTTTTTCTAAACAAAACGCAATTTTAGAATTAGTTAGTATCTGTGTTTGAAAATATACACTCATTTTTTTTCACAGTGAAAGTAGGAAGCTCACAATAGTGTTAAAATAATATGCCGTTATGAGGCCTTCGTTTTACGAGCGAAATAGGCCTGAGTTATCCCCCTTAGATTATGACGTAATTGGTGCCAATTCAACTGGGTCCCTGTCTATTCTCAACGCAAAAGATATCAAGGACCAGTTTGCGGTAAAACAACATGGTCTACGACACACTCCGGCGCTGTGATGAGTCAGCATAACACAATTATGGCTGGCATCTGAGACGCTAGAATCACAAAACTGTACCTACACCACGTGAAGCGGCTCTAACAAAGCATGATGACGTCATAATGTTTATCAATTGGCACCAATGACGTCATATTGCAAGGGGCATAAGCCATGGTGTTTTTGTTATGGAAATAGAACACTTGGTTAATGTGAAAAATATAAATCGTTTTAATGCAAAAAATATGTTAATTAAATATGATGTTTTTATATTTTTGTCTATGACACTTCTATGTTAACACTTTTAATGTGGAAAAAGTACAAGAAAAATAGGTTCATTTCCGTGTGAACTTGCCCTTTAACCCTCTGGATGCCGAGTTTTTTTTCTGACGCACATTTTCCTAAGATCGGAAAAGTGAAGGTTGTGCGAGAATTGCGCTCACGCGGCACTGGATCTACCTCTGGCTATAAAATTACGCAGAGGTGGAGAATATTAAATTTCCTATTTGATGGTGTTAAGTTAACTGCAAATATTAAACCGGTTTTAAAGAAATACGCTTCTAAGTGTTGTCCGAGAATTTATTCTGCGTTGAAAAACAGTAAATTTCTCAGCTTTTTATCGTACATCGATAAAAGTACTGTGCGACGATTTTTTTTATTTCGAAGCTTTACGGAAACTGTCAGCGAACAAAATACTGCCAAATATCTGAACGACATAACAATATATCAAATGGAGTTATATGCGTATGTGTAACGACATACATTCAATGCCAAAAATAGCATGCCGTAAATGACGAAAACTGATTTTTCTCTATGACGTCAAAAGGCGACCGAGAGGTTACACGCGTACAAAGAAAAGGGGGCATAACTCCGCTATGCTTAGCACTAGTTTATTGTAACTCAGGTCAATTGGTGAGAATTAGCTGTGGGTAAGGACAATGTATTTTCGTTGTGTTTCGTTCACGAGGAACCAACTATTCCAACACAAATATCGATATTGAAACTGTATACGTTTTCTTATAAATAAAACCCACAAGAAATGATGAAATCGTACTTCATAAAAAAGAGGTAATAGAGAAATGGATGGCCCTATCTAACCTATAACTTAGTCCTTATATTCCAACATTCTCCTGAGTGTGTAAGTGTAATTTGACTTATGGTGCACCATTATTAATGGAGCACTAGCTTTATCATCAAATGTAATGAAATACCCCAAAATAACACCATTCCTTTTGACGTCATGGCTGGTTTTATGTCTTTGATAACGTCGGAGAAAGACGACACTGGTATTTTGATTTATATATATCTCCCATAATTTTCGTTCATGGTTTGGAAAATCTCGATGTGTAAAACGGAATTTGACGCTTTTTCGACGCAACATAAAATTACTGCTTTCACCAAGTAAATAATGTCTTGAATATGTAAACAATTAGATAGTTTATCGTGTATCTTAATTGGACAGGACACGCACCTGTTTGGCATCAATTTACGTTATGAAATTCACAAAAGAATATTTCAAAACAACCAAACTTATATTCAGTATTGGACATATATTTGTTCATTATCATGTTAGTATTTCTCTTCATCTCGTCTCAGAATGAAACAATAAAAGATGCGAAGAAAGCACTATCATATTGGTATAGAATTATCAGGATAATCGTATAAGGTTGAACCAACGGGGTACCTGGCATGGATTTTATTTTATACATTTTAAAATTCTGGAGAAATTAAGTAAACAGTTTAATATCCCGTGATCACAATATTGAAAAAAGAATGAACCCATTGATTATATAATGCAAAACGAGAGGAATTAATTCGTAAAATGTGTGTGACTAACGCGCACCTGGCGAATCGTTAGATATCACTGTTCTGTGTATCAAACGACATCAAAAACAGTTCCAAGACCAAGACAGTTCTTTCAGAAATGTGTGCATATATTTTACCGAATATTTTTTGTAAAAGTAATATATTCAGTTTTAGTTATACAATAAAATGAAACGGCTATTCATGGACATTGCTAATATGAACTTATAATATTGACTATTGCACATCCCAAGAAATGCGTACATGCTGCAGTTACATTTACACTTCTTGTAACACTTGTCCAAAGGAAAGAAATATCGTATGCGACACTAAAAACCTATCAATTGTTATGTAAACAATGTTCAAACAAACAGGAGATTATCAAGATTCCTTCATACATGTTGTGGCCGATATTTACGTATGATATCATTTTGAACATTGACAAATGTCCAAAGTGAAATTAGAATCTAATTGTGTGAAAAAATGTATAAAAGATATACAAAATCTGCATCATAACTGAAACTGTAAACAGCATGGTACAATGATCGTGTGCACTCTCATTCAAAGACCTTCACCTCAAAGAAATTACCAAATATGTACAACAATGTTGACGTATGACATCACTACCTGTGACCGACTTTTACAAAATGGCGTGTTCACTGTCAACAGTACGCGGGATTTTACGAGGGGACTTTCGTTGATTCAGGGATCGTATTTACATAAATGTGACATGTAAGTAATCAGAAACATTCTGACAATCTATGTACTGTTATTTGTTGTTATAATTTTCATTGAAACAAACCGAAATAGTCAGAAATTCCGATAAATACCGTTGTCGTTGTGCGTGATTTTGCGTCAGTCATGGCGTCACACAGGACGGTAACTTTGCAATGATTTGATATTTTCAACAGAAGTTGTCAATGTATCTATTTTAAATTCCTTATTTCTTCCTACGATTCTCTTCCCATGACTGTTCTGCAAATGTTGAGCCAATATTTTGAACGAATAGACGAATGGATAGCTCAAAATAGGAGAAAATGCTACAGTGTGTAAAATCTGTATTTTGCTTTGTTTACACTTCAAACAAGTGCAGTGTTTCGAGCACAGCGTTCGTTTTCACACCTGACTTATATTGCTTGATTTCATCCAGCCACTTCGTATTGGTGACAAAGACCATTGTTCATTCGATTCTAAAATGTATGAGGAATTCAAGGATGTGTGTATCGCAGCAAAGTTTGGAATATACGGGATTTTACAGGCGCCTCATAACCAGTGTACCTGAAACGTGATTTTGTAAACACTATCCAATATGGCGGAAAGTTCACTTCGGCGTTCGTGTTTGCGTATTTTCCAAAACATTCTAAACGATTCTAGGGTTATCGGAGACGTTTTTGAATGATCATTGGTGATTTCATAAAGGACAGATACCCGTGATCACTAATATGCTATTTTTGAAATTCATTTCACGGAGTAAATATCCGAAATTTAGATTCCAGAACATGCTGTAAATAACGCGGCGAGTGGTGATTTAGTAATGTGTAAAACATGGCGACATTTACGAAGTACCAAATTTTCAGAGGTCTTTTTTTGTACTTTTGCTTGGCCTAAAAAGCCAATGAATAATATCACAGAACAGGGAATCTCCCACCTTATTCAAAACTGTGATGTGTATTAGTGTGCATGATGTATGTTGAATTTTATTCGACTTCAAAGTGAGGGTTGTAGAGGAAGGACATATATGTCCCTCTGGCATCCAGGGGGTTAAGCTATATTATATGCTGGATATCAATGTACTAATGAGAATGCCATATATATGTTCACATAGGCATTCCTGTGAGCATTGAGAGAGTCATCAGAGGAGTGATGGTTCGAAAAACATATGCCTTGACTCTATTGGAGATGACGATACACAATGGAGTATTGTCATACCATGACAGTATCGTGATCTGTGTCTCGAATGAAGACTCGTCAAAACGTGACTTTCCCAAGAAAGAAACGTCTATGACTGTGTCCTATCATATCTAGCTAAATATTTGGTCACCAAACTTACCTATAATAATACATAAAAGTTGTTTCTAATTTTAGCATCTCTGTTTCTGAACATCGGAATTATAACTAATGTAACAGATGCTGAAAAAAGGCTATTATGGGGGATGAAATGATTGTTTTGTTTGTATGTGTCACAAACGGGTTGTTAAATTACATATTCTTGCACTTACCTTGTGGTTATTTTCAACGTTCCGTCAAACACATTGTACAACACTGCAAAATATCACGTTGATATTCATAATGCTAATGACAAACCAAAGGAACGTTCATAGTACCGCGTAAGTGATGTAACCCGTAACAATTCGTGTCTAAACTCACGTTTGTTTCGGTTTTAAAGGAATTCTTACCAGTTTCTTGGAATAATTTGACATGCACCGTGGAATTTGTAAACATATATAGCCACTTCTGCTCCACGATCCTTGAATTAACGCGCATGAGAAACTCGTGCAACGGAAGTGAGCTTCGATTGGTTGAACTCGTTACCATGGCATCACGCGACAAGGCTCGCGAACACCTGCGTGAAATAGACCACGATTTAAACTTGATTTGACATTTGTTTATGTTCAAACTCAACTACGAACGACGAAGTTTTCAAGTGGGGTAGCCTTGTGTATAAAGCGTTGGCTTACAAAGGAGGTAACAGTTCGATTCTCCTCATGGGTAAAGTGTCAAGTCCATTGTTGGCGTCCCGCGCTGTGGTATATACGAATAATACTGGAATCTTTAATAAATCCCACTCACTTAATTTCTAAAGAGGATCCATGTTTAACAGCCCTGTGCTAGATTAGATTGATGTGGTACACGATTATGGAATTTGAGTTTACAGACAGTTTATATTTGAATGACTTGAATCAAGCTTATTAAATCAATGATAAATGTCTTATTTGTTTTCATTCTCTCTATAATAGCATATAGAATTCAAATCGACTTTAACATCTTTGGCTTAATTGGATAAGCAACGTAAGAAGCCACTTCTATCAGCTGCTGTCAATACACATTTGTTCTACCTCCGGGAGTCGGTAAAAGGTATCTACATTTTACAATATTTTAACAATAACCTGTCACAATATATGTTTGTTTGGTGTTTAACGCCGCACTCAGCACTATTCCAGGTATATGACGGCGTTCTGTAAATAATCGAGACAATGTCCTGACAATCCAGTGATTGACATCACGAGCATCGATCTACGCAATTGAAATTCGATGACATGTATCAATCAAGTCAGCGAGCCTGACCACCCGATCCCGTTAGTGGCCTCTTACCATAAGCATTTATGTACTATAGCTGAGGAACGTATTCGAAGGTTAAGTTCCATGCAGATTTATACTGATGGATCTAAGTGTCCAGTGTCCGGTCGTGTTGGTGCCGGTATCTTCGTTATAAATGAAAAGAGAGAACCTTCTATCCAATTGGCTGATCACTTATCAGTATTTTCCGCTGAACTTAGACAATATTTTAAGGCCTGTATCAGGGGTAATTTTCAGTGACTCTGTCAGTGCATTACAAGCAATTCGGGTAGGTACTTCCTCGGCGAGGCAGGAGTTCATCAACATTATTCTCGACCTTTAAAATGACTTAAGTAAAGATCTGTTAGATGTTGAATTTTCATGGATCCCCGCTCATGTTGGATTACTTGGAAATGAGAAAACTGATAAATTGGCAGAAGCTGCATTAGAATTTGATGAATCAGAACAGGATGACACAATTTTACCTTCCCCTGCAGAGTTAGGCACCGTCAGTATGATACATGCTGAAACAAAATGGCAGCAGAGATAGGCATCATCTTAAAAGGACATCATCTCTATGGCATCGACCCTTTTATCACTAAATTACACATATCAAGAAACAACCGGAGGGAGGAGGTTCTTTTAATCAGACTTCGTCTTGGGCATTGTGGTCTTGGTGCATATCTCAATGTTATTAATAAAGACTTTTCTGCACATTGTACAGTGTGTAATCAGCTTGATAATGTAGCTCATTATTTACTGCATTGCCAAAAGTATGTCAATCAGCGTAAGGCAATGGTGGAGTCTAACAGTTCTCAATAGTGACCTCTCATCGGCTGGACTTTTATGTTCTAGGAATATTGTTCGCCATGACGTTCAGAATGTCATTCGAGCTTATATTAAAGCGTGTGGCAGTTTTACTAGTTTATAAATATCTTGGTACATAGCAAACCTTTATTTTGGGCAAGGTGTAAATGGGCCTAGTTGCCCGAACACCTATAAAACTTTAAATGATCAATCAATACTTCACGGATTTGCATACACAAGTTTCTCCATCACCATTGAATATACACAATGTTGTGGTGCAGTCGCTGCCTCTAAGCAACCCACGACCCGCTTTCATCTCGAGGGAAACCAGCGAACCCCAACATCGATCCACCCAACTGGGATACGATGACATGCATGAACCAAGTCAGCGACCCTGACTACCCGATCTTAGTCGCCTCTTTACGACAAGCATAGTCGTCTTTTACGGGAAGCGGGACGGTCGAGTAGCCTCGTGGTTAAAGCGTTCGCTCGTCACGCCGAAGACCCCGGTCCGATTCCCGACATGGGTACAATGTGTGAAGCCCATTTCTGGTGTCCCCCGCCGTGATATTGCTGGAATATTGCTAAAAGCGGCGTAAAACCATACTCACTCTCATTTACGGGAAGCATGGGTTGCTGAAGACCTATTCTACCACGGATCTTCACGGGTCACATCTATCTTGCCCGACACTGCAATACCAGGCTGCTCCTTACACAATCTAGTGATTGACAACATGAGCACCGATCTACACGTTCGGATACGATGACACGCGCATCAACCAAGTCAGCTAGAGTGACCAGTGTTCGAAATAGCTGCCCGCCCGCTAGCCAAATGCCAGTGGTTTTAAAATTGGGAGAGTATGAACCACTTCTGTAAAGTAGGCCCGACTGCCTTGGTGAAAAAAGTAGTGAATACATATTGTTTCTACGACTCATCAAGTCAGTTAATGCATCATTTAATGTCAAAGTCAGCGGTAATTTTGTTTTCATTTCGTAGTTTATCGGAAGTGCTTTGGGATAGAAAAATACGAGGGCAACATTTTTTGCTAACATTTGGTTGGTTTGTCGTTTAACGCCGCACTCCGCATTATTCCAGACACGCATCAACAAAGTCAGCGAACCTGACCACCCGATCCGTTAGTCGCCTCTTACCACAAGCATAGTCCTCCTGGCCAGTGAACTTTGAAAACTAATTCAGATACAGAATCTGACCATACGCTTGTGGCCTCTTACGTTTGTTTGTTTGTTTGTTGTTTAACGCCACACTCAGCAATATCCCAGCTCTATGACCGCGGTATGTAAATAATTGAGTCTGGGCCAGACTATCCAGTGACTAACATCATGAGCATCGATCCACGCAATTGGGATCAACCAAGTCAGCGAGGCTGACCACCGGACCCGTTAGTCACGTCTTACCACAAGCAGTCACCAGCAAGCATGGATTGCTGAAGACCTTGTAACGGTTCAGGGGGTGGGTATTGGGGTAGAGCTTTGGGTAGCGAATGGATCACTCCCAATACCACCAACCACACAGTTTTAATTATTTTACTTATCAAGAACAATTACACAATCACATTTATTACATTACAAGAATATAATTATTTTTTTCAGTATTTCATTCAGTTAGGAAAATATACAAGAAATATAAAATACGTGAATGACAAGTAACATCTCTCGGATCGAACCGGCAATCTCTCTCTCGCCTCAGAATTTGTACAACTGATAAAAACTGTCAACAAAGTGACGTCATACCGGAAGTAGTCTCTCGCACGCGGATACGGTCGATGGAACGTGGGGAAATTGCATTACACCAGTGACAGAAGTTATTTTACTTCGTGTCACGGCTATGTAGTAATATACAATGCATTTAGATGGACTAGATGCAATTTTGTAGCAATGCAAGGCAGATTTAAGCCATTATGCTACAATAAGTAGTTTCGTGGAACGGACTCACGAATATGGGTGACGTCACACGAACTATCACGTTGCCAGATCGAAACAAGTGATTTAGAACGTGTTCACTTTTTGTTTTTGCAAACAGTCAGTAAGATCGGTAGTTGCCTCAGAGGGAGGGGGGGGGGGGGGGGGGGGATTTCGAAAAAAATCTGTATATTTCTGTATAAATTACCACCAAAGACAATAAATAGATCTTAAATGTGCACCCCCCCCCCCCTTTTAAAAAAATAATTAAATAAAAAAAATTAATCACAAAACCAGTCTCCAAGGTTCAAGCTTTTATTGCACATATAAAATATTGGAATAGCCATAACATCAGCAAGGCAAATAATTGAAAGATTGGGTGGTGTATGCAGTTCGCTGAAGGAAGTCTGTCATAAAATAGCGAGGGTCTGCTTCCAACATTCGGTATTCAGTGGGCTGTGTGACATGTAACTAGGAAATTCACTGACATTAAAATAGATTCTGTGTAAAGGATCCAACCTTAGTGAGACAGACCACAGACCTGAACATGGCTTCCTGTTTTGTCTTTTGTCTCAGTGTTAATCTTGTACTCCTATAACAGCCAATTGATGTTTGTTGAAGCTAGACTCCCAGATGAATATCATAAATGATCCGGATATTGAAGTTCTAAGAGATATCGAAGTTTTAAGAGATATCATTACCACAGATATTAGCAAGCTAGTGAAGAGACATAAGCAGAATCGGATTAAAATGTCCAGTGCTGACAAAAGTGTGTAAAATTGTTCTACCACCAGAACAATGAAAATCGTAAAGCAAAGATGGTTACCAGCTTATACAGAACTCCAGAACTGTAGAGTGGAAATAGAGCTTGTGTAGCAGTGTGATAAAAAAAAGTATCATCTTACGGATTAAACAAAAATTTAAGATGATTAAAAAAATCCTGTCTAATGCATTTTATTTTATTTTATTCTTCGACCTACCAATCACATTTTTCCCTATCAAAATCCATAAACAAAAAAAGAGTGATATTGTATACTGTCTAACAGAGTGTGGCCAGATATTACACACTGATAGATTGTTAGGAAGTTTTTTATATATCCCATAATTAACCTTTTTACTGAGGTTTGAAGAATGTACAACAGCCTTGGTGGATAAAAAAGAAGGTGTACTTCACAAGTGTATTGACATCCAAAAGTCTGAAATAGTGCATAACCAGATTTGAGTTACATCCAAGTTCTACCAATGTTTTCCAAAATAGCCCCCCTCCCTTCTGTGAAAGCAATAAATTTAAATATAAATTGAAGAAAAAACCACACAGGGCTGTTGGTTAAATGTTGCAATATCTGAATAGATAATAAATTGATGTCTACCTATAGGTGATGAAACAAATACAGTCTATATGAGAAGGGCTTCATCGCAGGGTCAGGCACATTGGCTATGCTCTTTGTGAACAATGAGCATCCCTGTGTGGAGCTTGGTGTAATCTGTGAACACACAAAACTCTATTGTCACAATTAGAAGCATATGTTACTGTATAAGAGAGGGTGTGTTGAGTATGGGATTAGATATTTGCTGTCACAAATACATCTAATTAAATTGAATGAAAAGACATAATATTTCCCTATCAGAAAAAGCAAACAAAACAGTTAACATAAACATAAATGTAAATCAGATCTGGCATCTCTCAGAGAAATACCATTTTGACACTTTTCATCATAATACTGCTTCCCTGATAGTGTTATGACATCTTTCCAAGGAAAGGGAGGTAACTGACAAGAGAATTCCAGTTTCTGCCCTTCCTGGAATTATGGAGTTTTAATTTGGCTGGACTAACGAGTCTACGCATAGTCCAATCAAACTAGCATAAAGAAATCATCATCCTGTTCGTAAACTGCAGATTTCATTTGATTCCAGGATTTGCAAAGCATGTGTACCACACCTGGGCGTTGACAGATATTATCCAAATACTTTCATGTTTTGAATCAAGGTGCTCAAGTCATTTGGTGCACTTGGTGAGCTAAGACCCATTATATTATAATACAGACCTTGATTATTGATCAGATTGTCTTGCCTGGGCGCCACCAATTTGTTTGGGGCAAATGCAAGTAATAGGAGAGGTGGAATCTGATTGGTCAATAGGAGGGACATAACTCTTAATGGCCACTGAGGGGCACTACGATCAAGCCACAAAATTAAGCCAAGTTCAGCAAGGGTGGAATCTGGACTTTTACAGTCAGTTAACCTTGCCTCAGGAAGATGTAATACATGTTCCAATAAACTGTCAATATGTCTGTACAACAGATGTCACTATGCATAGTACGTAAATGTTATGATTGAAATACTTCCACAACAACTCATGCATAATAGATCCCCTGGAAAAGTCTCAGTATGAATGCTTAATGATAGAAGACAGACATGAGGATAAACCCCATTAAATCCAGTACCACATGGAGTTGTTTGGTCGATCCCCACATCTACAACCACCATTAATGCTCCCCAACCAGTATCAGCTGAAATTACAAATAAACCTGAATAGTGCAAACATGTATCAAAACACTAATGTACTGGATGGAGTGAGTCAGTGAGTGAACGTTCTCAAACACAAAAGTCTGCAACATTCCAGCTAATCACAGCGGCCTGTGCCTAATCATGTCTGGACCAGACAAACCAGTGATTGAAAGCATGAGCATTGATCCACACCATCAGCCAGAATCTGACCAGCTGATCATCTTAAGTCGGTTCTCCTGACAAGGGTGCATGGGGGGCCCAGTCATCTAAGGCGCTGCGATTCGCTGTGCAGTGTTGCATCCCTTTGGCATGCCAGAAACCTATAATTGTGGGTTCGAATCCAGGTTTGCTCTGATTATGTTTCTAGGTTTGTCACACCATACCCATGCTCGTTGGTTTCACCGAAGTGGTAAACGTCTGATACCTGCATCACTTTGGGCTTTCCTCCCACATTGAGCTGACATACAGTGATATAACTGGAATACTGTTAAAAGCTTTGTTAAACCCAACTCACTCACTCACTCCTCTGACAAACACAACTGCCTGGGACTGGTACTCTGTTTCACAAAGCAATCTTAGTGTTACAGAATCCCAATGTGGTTACTACATGGAACATATGGAAGAGTTAAACACATCTACTCAAATTGAAAAGTGCTGAAGCAGCATAAAATAATTACTGGCCATCATAAAGAGTTGTGGGTTGTGTACATATTAAAACATTAATCTGACATAAAACAAAGCACTGACTGATGAGCTGAAAAGATGAGGTACAGTAAGGGCTCTTCTTGGCATACCGGACATTTCAAATTTTAAAGTTATGGAGAATATTGTATGAAAATTATCATGACTGGACATATGGCTGACAGCCAGGCTTCTCATCTTCTCAAACTTGCAAGTTTTGGACTTGTGGTATCATCAGAGTGGCAAAAATGAGTGATTTCTCCAACTTCAAGGGAAAAATCAAACCCGAAGTCTGTGACCCATGATGAATTTTTACATATGTTTGTGCTGTTTTTAGCCACATCTCAGAAATCAGATTGGGGACAGAATTTGCTCATGATAAAATACTAGAAAAAAGCTTCCCGAAAACCTCTTCAACCTTTGAAACACATTTTTACCTCACATGTACATTTAGTGTCTATTTGAGGTCCAAAATATTCATGTATTGAAATGAACAACGTTCAGTTGTTATTCTCATGAACACATCAGATAATGTTCTTAACAATTCCTAAAAGGTTGGTTCACTGCTAAAATAATGCTGTTTCTGTTGGTCGAAATGGGCCCTTAGCATACCTTGTCCTTCAGGGACCGGTCCCTTACAGGGGTGAGGGGTTTTATGCACTAATGATCTGAAAATAAATACCCAATCTAAAAATCCGATCTTAGTTCTCGCTACAGCTAAACAAAGATCTCAGGACATCCCATTACGGGTCACATCAGACCGACCTTGCGCGAACTTTGACCGACCAATGGAATGACCAATCAGAAGGGAGCTTTCTCGTGCTTTACGGCACTAATTCCAAATTGGAGACTGCTTCGAAACATATTTTGACCAATTCTCGATTACAAATTTGAAACCTGAGCAAAAGAACATTCTGGAATGGTTAATAGATGGTCTAGATTGTATGGATTCAGTCGTTAAACCTGTAACTATCGTTCGGAATACCCGTGTTAAAGTTTTCGAGGTTGCATGATTAGAAATTCCATTCCAACTTCACTTTCATAATCCGTTAAGCGATGCTCTGATTGGTTGGATGAAAGGGTGTTCTGACGTGACCCCTAATGGGATGTCCTCAGATCTTTGTTTAGCGGTAGCGAGAATGAGATTGAATTAGACAGGAAGTGACCAATAGCCCTTCTATACAGTCAGGAATAGGATCTGAGTGTGAATTATAGACATTTCAAAATCTCCCCAGTTCACATGTTTAAGGCAACACATACCATGCATAAAATTGCAATATTGTGACCGCATAATGCTTGACAATTCATGACTTGCAAAGGGTAAAAAATATAGCAGTAGATATAAAAGCCTACAGTTTCAGTACTACCTCCAAACAATGTACATCTCTCAAACTAAAAAAGAAACATTCACACTGATATATCCAATAGTTGCCTAGACATATAAGATAAAGAAGTGTATATGATGGTGCTCTTAGGCTGAAAATAATAGTCTTGGTTCACAAGCACCGCCTGCATCATTTTAAAGTCTGCAGCACGTTTCATTTTAGTTTCCATTTTTTAAAAATAAAACAATGCGATCCAATATAGCACACAGTTACCTCACTTTACAGCGCACTACTTTACTGCGTATCTCTTGTTATGGTCATCGCGGCAATAGAAGTTTGTATGCTTATGTAGGGATGCCCTTTACCAGGTTGATGGTACACAACTGTTTATTTGGTTACATACTAGTCTGAACAAGCAAAAAAAAAACACCGCCTGCCCACACTATATTTTCAAAAGTCATAGCCTGAGAACCAATTCTTTTATTTATTTTTTTGAAGCCTAACATTCTTTGTCAAAAACTAAGAATACTGCCTATCATTCGCTGAATTATATAACACTGGCAAGACAGCATGGGGCCCTATATTCTACACAACCTACAGTTGGCTATTTCTGCAGATGCCATTCATATTAAGGCCAACAAACCTACGCTAACCCACACTAACCCCTGGACCCATCTTCGTGGTTCTCGCAATCTCAAATTCCACCATTAATTCCCTTAGCCAATTTGATTGGCTATGCTAGGTCTAGCGTACCAATCAGAATGCGAATTACAAACCAGCCTCAACGTTGGGTTGGCGATAACAACATAGCGGCCAGTCCCAATGATTATGATAGTGTTTGTGAGAAATTCACTGTCTGACAAAAGAAAGCCCTAAAAAATCCTTTTGATTCTTGCAAATGCTTGTGTCTATCATAGAAAATACCCATAGCTTTGTTATCCATTGTTGAAATAACTCCCCCCACAAATTGTTTGTAAACACACCATGGCATAAACACCTGTGTTGCTTGTTGGGCAGGGCATGTATCCATTCTTGTTTGAGCTCACTAGAGGTGTTTTGTTTGTTTGTTGTTTAATGCCGCACTCAGCAATATTCCAGCTATATGACGGCCATCTGTAAATAATCAAGTTTGGACCTGACAATCCAGTGATTGACATCGTGAGCTTTGATCTACGCAATTGGGATACGATGACATGCATCAACCAAGTCAGCGAGCCTGACCACCTTATCCCTTTAATAGCCTCTTACGACAAGCATAGTCGCCTGTTACGGCAAGCTTCGGTTGCTGAAGACCTATTTTACCCCGGATCTTCATGGGTCTTCACTAGAGGTGACAAGTTAACATTGACATCTGAGGTTATTTCAGAATAAACAAAACAGCATGAACATTTAGGACTGTGTTTTGGTTGTCATTGGATACAGCAAAGAACAAGGGAACACATATAGCCATTATCATTTTCTGTAGAATATTTAATTTTAGATTGTAATCAAGTACTCCTTTTGTCTGAAATAACAAATGATCAATATTATTGAGAAACAGATCAGGTAATAGTACCCCTTGAGCCTTGACAAGTGAATCAAATCAACCCCAAAGGTCTATACATACCGGTAATAGTTCAATGACAGAATACACACTCTGTGTGTGTCTCTCTCTCTGTCTGTAATTTAGTGTATTCATTACAAACTCCATCTTCCCGAGGCAAGAGAGTTAACTGACTTTAAAAGTCCAGTTTCCACCCTTGCCGAACTAGGCTGGTATTACGGAGTTACATTTTGGCTGGGCTAACGAGTCTATGCATAGTCCAATCAAAATCGCGCACCGAAATCGAAATCCGGTTCGTAAACTATCATGCAGATTTCGGTCGATTGCAGGATTTGCAAAACATGTGCACCGCCAACTCGTTGTCAGCAGATATTTTTCAAATCTTTTCATGTTTTTAATCAAGGTGCTCATGTGATTTGATGCATTTCGCAATGTAAGACCCGTTTTATCACAATATAGATCTAAATTATCGATCAGATCGTCCTGACTGGGCGCCACCATTTTGTGTGAAGCAAACACAAGGGATACGAGAGGTGGAATCTGATTGGTCAATAGGAGAGGCTTAGGCGGGACATAACTGGTAATAGCCACTGGTGGCACTACGATCTAGCCCAGGAATTCCAGCCTAGTTTGGCAAGGGTGGGAACTGGACTTTAAAAGTCAGTTAACTCTTGCCTCGGGAAGATGTACAAACTCACAAAAGAATAAGAACTTTGGTCAATGTGAACTGGGCCTTTTCATCATTAGCTTTCCTGAACTTTTCCATTTCGTGTGGGCAAACTGATCTAAATATATGAACAGAAATGAAAATATGCTCTGTATATCCCAACTGGTCTGTAATTGCAGCTTTCCAAGACAACAACAGCAGTGAACAGCATGTAGAGTGTACACAGAAGACATCATGAACAGGTCAGATCTATTATGAAGACCATAGTTAATTCCTAATAGTGATAAGTGTCAGCTTAATGAACGAGGAAAGCCCCAAGTGATGCAGGTCTCAGACGTTTACCACTTCTGTGAAGCCCACGAGCACGGTTATGGTGCTGACAAACCTAGAAACATATTCGGGGCCAACCGGGATTCGGTCCCACAATCATAGGTTTCTGGCGTGCCCAAGGGAAGCAACTCTGCACAGCGAATCACGCCACATTAGACGACTTGGCCACCCGTGTCCCCTGATTACTGAATGAAGAAGTACCATTTGCACAACTCTATATGATTTGGGCCCCAGTACGTATTGCAATATATAGCGCAGCTCTCTGTATTGCGATATACTTTAATATGATTTATGTGCTATGATTTATGTGCTATTACGCCATACCTACTATATAGCGACATGAGTTGATACCTTGGTTTAAATACCGGTAAGTATACACTTGATAGTTTGACCAGACTTACTCCTTGTGCTATTTACAAGTACTTATTTACACCACATGGTATTATAGGCTGTAGTACCTTCATGAATCATGATTATAATTTATAGTTAAAGATAAACCACTAGGTATTATCGGCTGTAGTACCTTCATGAATCATGATTATAGTTAAAAGATAAACCATGTGGTATTATAGGCTGCAGTACCTTCATGAATCATGATTATAATTTATAGTTAAAGATAAACCACTAGGTATTATCGGCTGTAGTACCTTCATGAATCAGGATTATAGTTAAAGATAAACCACGTGGTATTATCCGCTGTAGTACCTTCATGAATCAGGATTATAGTTAAAGATAAACCACGTGGTATTATAGGCTGTAGTACCTTCATGAATCAGGATTATAGTTAAAGATAAACCACGTGGTATTATAGGCTGTAGTACCTTCATGAATCATGATTATAGTTAAAGATAAACCATGTGGTATTATAGGCTGTAGTACCTTCATGAATCATGATTATAGTTCAAGATAAACCACGTGGTATTATCGGCTGTAGTAACTTCATGAATCAGGATTATAGTTAAAGATAAACCATGTGGTATTATCGGCTGCAGTACCTTCATGAATCAGGATTATAGTTAAAGATAAACCACGTGGTATTATCCGCTGTAGTACCTTCATGAATCAGGATTATAGTTAAAGATAAACCACGTGGTATTATAGGCTGTAGTACCTTCATGAATCATGATTATAGTTAAAGATAAACCATGTGGTATTATAGGCTGTAGTACCTTCATGAATCATGATTATAGTTAAAGATAAACCACGTGGTATTATAGGCTGTAGTACCTTCATGAATCATGATTATAGTTAAAGATAAACCATGTGGTATTATAGGCTGTAGTACCCTCATGAATCATGATTATAGTTCAAGATAAACCACGTGGTATTATCGGCTGTAGTACCTTCATGAATCTTGATTATAGTTAACGATAAACCATGTGGTATTATAGGCTGTAGTATCTTCATGAATCAGGATTATAGTTAAAGATAAACCACGTGGTATTATAGGCTGTAATACCTTCATGAATCAGGATTATAGTTAAAGATAAACCACGTGGTATTATAGGCTGTATTACCTTCATGAATCATGATTATAGTTAAAGATAAAGCACTTGAGTGAAGAAACTCCTCAAATTAGCATGCTCCTAAGGTTGTAGAACTACATCACATTCATACAGGTACATGCAAAACATCATGTAATATGCCGGCGATTAATAAATATTTCATTGCCTTGAATATTATCAATAAATTAGTACAAACTTTGCCTCTATGTACACCTGGCTATATAAGGAAATGTGATTATGTATTCTTATTCTTATGTCAACATCAATGATACAGAAAGTCATATCTACTGGTACACGTATCACGATACACATGATACAGTGATACAATTTCAGGTCATGTACATCAGAGCCAATCTTTAAACCAGCATAACAAGGTCACAATGTGCATAGATAAAATGCATTAGGATTTCTAGCTCACTTAAAGGGGCACTGATCTAACGCAATTCCCCGGACTGGTTGTTGCCTTTGTTATTGTTTTTCCCCCCGTGAGTACCGGGATGATACGCAACGCAGCTGAGCGTGACCAGAGACTGGGCTACCGTCTGCAAAGACAGCTAAATAAACTTGGAGGCTGGAGGCTATATTTGTTTTACGTATTTTTGCATAAACACTGATTGGTTAACTGTTATCTATAAAGATTTCGACAAAGGGCGCATGTTAATTAATTTCTTCAGCCTAAACAAGCAGACAAAAAGAACAGCGGAGCTCATCGGATGTCGTCATTTGGAAATACCCCAGATGGTTATAGTTTTATTTCGGCTTGCGTCGATAATACGATTACTACTCCCTTGTTGTCATCCACGATTTCTCGTATAACCCTACACTTGTGTATTTGTCGTCATTACTTGATGCTCAGTTAATGAATTTATTACAGGTACAATTAGTGGCAGCACCACTTAGATTACCTGACAAAGGTTCCCATTTGGCATTTATTGTGTCTGGGGTATTTATTCAATCTAAATGCAGGTTTGAAGTGAGGTGAAATGTGTGTTATGTAATATGCACGTGGCAGCCCAGCAAGAGATGAATGATCAGTTGATTTATTTTTTTTGTAAATCAACGGAACGTTCCTAGTCATCAAAGGATTAACAGAAAATACGTTGATTGATTAATCACTGTTGATTTGCACAGTGGATTTGTCAAGATTGAGTGTTTACATGTCTAGGTTTACTAAAACAAAGGGAATACACTCATACCATGGCGTGAAGTGCCGATGTAAAAACAACATACTTTGTTCAAAGGGTTAACTTATAATACGTTGATTGATTGATCATTGTTATTTATCACTCAATGGATTTTTTAGGAACCGTGAACGTTATGAAAATAGTTGTCACGTGGGCTTTCTCAGCCGACCCTTGAGACTTGACACCTATGTGAAACACCTGAAACAATCCAAGTGATCAGTTGAGAAACGAACGCGGGTTATGATATCCCGAAACGATATATATCTTTCAAAATATTTGATTGTTACAGAGACACGTGACATCGAATAAGTTTCTTTGTACAGCTGCAGACGAGTGGGATATTGTTCCTTTGTGTGGATATTCAAGGATACATTCCTCGAACAAGGAAGCTGCCTAAAATTTATACACATAAATTTGGTAGGTTGCAATTATGGTTTTGCATTTTGTTTTCCTTCATTTGAACCGATTCGTTCTTGTTTCTCTACGTCTTGGTTGGGAACTTCTTCAATGCGCGATAGACGTTGTTTTCATGGCTCTTTTCCTTTGTAAGCGTGTATATATTACCGTCAACTTGTAAAATGTGATTCTCTCAGGCAATTATAAAATGTGTAAATATTTCAGTCATTTTGACTAAAAAATCTGTCCAGATTGATAAATATGATCAAAAGGGCCTACAAACATCACAACAGATTATTATGTAGGATTAGAAGCCAAACAACATAGAAATGTACTTTTCAACGTAACATTTTCAGTCTCTTGGTGATGACATTAAACATCAAAATGTTTGGAATTCGTTATCATAATAATACAGATGGAAATGTTTTTCAGTCACTTTGTAAAATTACTGAATATTTAGACATTTAATAAATTTGAAAATGTTACACATTTTGACAGTAAAAAAATATACACACTATAAAAAATGCAATGCTCGGGTGAAATATTTACTTTGTGTTGCAAGTCAAAATAGTGTAAACGAAAATCGCAAAATTACAAAGCAAATGACTTGCTATCAAAACTTCGTCACCATTACCGATGCTACCCACAAAGATACCTACATTACCTTATTATCTCGAAAACTGTATTTCATTTTGTTGATCAATGTGACCATACGCCCTTATTACTACCCATAAAAGTGACTAATGCGCTTATGAATTGCGCAGCAGAGGTCGCGAACTAGTCTAGATTTCTGCTATACATCCGGGTACTCACTGGGGAAAAACAATAACAAAGGCAACAACCAGTCCCGGGGAATTGCGTTAGATCAGTGCCCCTTTAACAGTGGCTGCAAAACAGAATGCTTAATAAGATCAGGCCCATTTCTTTTGTTGTTTTACAGACAAGCCAGTTATCCTAGATTTGACTAAAAAACAAAAATAAAACTTGTGATTGAAACATGTTACATGTGGTGTCTCCTTACATTGCCTTAGGCACGAGACTTTGTTCAAAACATGCCTCACTTCACCCAGCAGTGAATGGGTACCCGGTAGGATGAGATGGTAACTGTTAACCTTCTAGTGCCTCATAAGGCAGCTTGGGTTGTATACTCCCCAGGTAGCTGATCCACTGACCGGAGTAATAATAAAATATAACTTTGTGCATGGAATCTACAAATGGAATTACTATTATTTCATTATTACAGATAAATCTTCCTACAGTTTGAAACCAGACTATACCGTTATTGTAAATATAATTTTTCTATCTCTGTTAGCATGGTTAAAGCTTTCTCAAGTGCTTACAGAAATTATTAACCTCAAATCGATCCCAACAATATTTTTCTATTAATCACCTGTCAAGGAAAAGGTCTATAAAACAAAAATGACGTTGGTCTGGCCCAGACATTTCCTGGTATTGAAAAACTGCACAATATGGACAATTTGGGATTGGATATTCTATCATCAGTCAAGCATTGCCCTGCCTAGTGAATCATTCCAAATCTAGACATGATACAATACTGTAAATCATGAAATAAATAATTATGAAATAAAATAAATAAAATCACTAAATAATTAATGTGAGTGTCGACCCCTGGCCTTAAATGCATCATGAAATTAACATGAGGACCCCTGCTTGAAATGAGATAGGTAGGTCACTAGCGAAGATAAGGCATTACACTTGACACGGAATTATCTACATCTAACACTCAATTACATTGTTTAGTGTGAGCATTGTTATATATGTCACTGTTTCCGTGTGTGTAGAGAATCTAACAGGACAATATACTACTTCAAAATGTCCCGATAAAAATGCCTTACTTTATTAATGCAAGCTAGGGACACTCACTTTCTGCATTAATTTAATGTTTGCATAAATTTCATGATTTACAGTACTTAAACATACATTTACAAGTTAGCACAACCAAATCATGCATGAGTTTACTGCAGTACCCAGGGAATAGAAGGACACTATGACATGAAACCCTCTCCCTGTTCACGGAGATAAGCAGCTTTCAAGTCTTTCATGTTCTGTTTCAACATTGCAACTTCATCCCACCTTTGAGCTTTCGTTGCCTGTTGAATATATCCATGAATAATCTTTATTTGTGTCACCATCGGATCGTCATCGTTGTCCACATTGGGCACAACTTCTGTCGGCTTCCAGCCCCTCCCAACACTATCCTGTGAATCTGAACGTTTATGTCCGAGCTGTTTCACACCCTCGGTCGGAGATTTCACCCCGGGCTCGTCTTGTCGTTTCTCTTTCTCTTGAGCATCCATGGCTGCTTGTCGCTCAGCTGCAATTTTACGCTGAATCTCTTCTTTCCTCCTTCCTTGCAATATCTTATACTCTTCTTCTGTTGGGAGGACCTGTAGACCCAGCAGGTTCTCGTGCATGAAGTTACTGGCATAGACTCGTATTGCTTTTTGAAGGTAAAGCTGTCTGGGGTTGGGCTGGGGGTCATCGTTCAGGTTCAGAACCAGAATTTTCTTGCTGAAAAAACGTATCACATGACAATAATTGAGAGTACAAATACATTAGAAAACAATATGCACCACTTAGGCAAATCATACAGTCATCCATACTTACTGGAAGATGGTTATATTTTAATAATTCTGTTCTTCATGAAATTCAAATTGGGTCAGGTCTTTACCTCAAAAGACACTTCATATCTAACGAAACAATAAACTCATTGCGATATGTCTCACGATAATGTATAATTCTAAATTATGAATTCGGAATTTGAAACATCAAAGTATGAATTGCAGTTCATGAACGGAACAAAACGAGATGCTGGAACAACATAATGTTTACTCAATCAATAAATATGCACAGAGGCACGGAATGGGGCAGTGATGACTTGGCATTACACCACTACCACAGTGAGACTAATCTTCAAAAAAAAAAAAATCAACCTTTAACGTTATACCAGTAATACGGCCCACCCTCACAACAAACCCATTTTGGGGGTTATTGATTTTATCAATATTTCCATCATATTCTTAATAGAATTAGAATAATTGTCATGACTATCTACATTCAAATATTGTAACTCTCAGGCTTGAACGCTACCTGAGTTGATCCACCACTTCATATTGCCGGGTCAACTTTGTCCGTAGGATTTGAGCTTGTCTGTAGTTGTATACAGTCTCTCCAGTGCTGGAATACGAGTGAGTGAGTGAGTGAGTTGGGTTTGACACAGCTTTGAACAGTATTTCAGTTATATCATGGTGTGTCAGCTTAATGTTGGAAAAATTCCTGAAGGGACGTAGTTCTTGGATATGTACCACTTCGCTGAAATCTATGGCACGGTATGGTGCTGACAACAATCAAGGAAGGAAATCTTATATTTTTCCATGTGATCATAGGATCCTGGCATGCTTAAGGGGCACAACTCTGCACAGTGAACTGCAATGCTTTAGACAACCCTTCTGGAATAGGAATACATAGGCCCATACACAGTCATACAGAACCATCATTGTGAATCAAGTGTTCCATGTTATTATTATAATATACATGGACCCATTCCACACCAGAGCCTCATTTTAAGCTTTGATTTTGAATGTCATAATGCTAATAATAGCCATCCAATCAAATTATATGTACTCACATGAGCAAGAGAACTCCTGTGTTATGTTAGTGATAAGAAAGAAGGAGCTGGTGATGTCACTTCCGAAATAAAGCTACGTATCTTAACAAAACAAAACTGTTTGTTGTTTAACGCCTGCACTCAGCAATAGTCCAGCTATATGACGGCAGTCTGTAAATAATCAAACCTGGACCAGACAATCCAGTGATTGATATCATAAGCATTGATCCACACAGTTCGGATAGATGACATGCCTCAACCAAGTCAGCGAACCTGACCACCCAAGTATAGTCGCCTTTTATGGCAAGCATGGGTTGCTGAAGACATTTTTCAACAGGCATGAAATACTCATATCCCCTGCCAATATGACATGTCCGGTCTAAACCAAAGCCATTGCCATGGAAACTCGAAAAATAAATGTTTAAAAAATCACAAACTATCAAAAGCCACCAGTCCACCACTTGACCTATCTATGCGCCAAATTTGGTTAAGATATCCCTCATGGTTTTTTAAACGAAATGTGATGGACGGACGGAAGGAAGGAAGGACGGACAGCACCCATTCCCATATTCCCCTTCCACTTTGTGGCGGGGGATAATAATACCGTATTCGACGTAATAAGCGCCCAGGGCGCTCTCAAATTTAGAAATAGGGGGCTCTTATTAGAATATTATTTTGTCGGAAAAAACAGTTGAAAGATAAATGTCGTGGTTTATGCTGACAGCCTGAAATGTTTATATAGGAGAGATATATTTTTCCAAAATTTAATTGCCCATACTTATGGGTGCATATAACACACGAGTGTGTATTATAAGCGAATAAATAAGTATTGTGTACATTGATCAATCGGAGAGGGTGCTAATTGGGATTGTTTACGAGCAAATATATTAGCAAATATCGCCATGGGCCCTTATTAGAGCGGGGTGCTTATTACGTCGAATACGGTAGGTTAATATCTAGCCCTGATACCGGTAGTGACAACAGACACGCGTTTACCTGAGAGAGTCTACCATTGGTAGGTATCTTGTCAGTAGCTCCTCAGCCTCCTGAATGCATGTCTTCATTTTCTGATAAAAACAAAGTTCCATAACATTTTCAAACCTTTTTGCCTTACAAATATTAAAATAAAATATGCATGTGTAACATAACAAAGTACCCTTAAATGTTCTACTCTTGGAATATATTATCTATCGGAAATATTATTGTCTGGGTGTAAACTGTATTATGTGCATGTAGAAAAGGTAATGGTGACGTTAAAACAGTAAAATATAAAAAAACATACTGATTAAATGTTACAAAATATGAACACTCAACATCTTTGGGATGGTATCCATTGTAACTTCTATCTAGTATTGTTTGTTTCTTGTTTAACACAGCACTCAACAATATTCAATTTGTATGGCCGCTGCCTGGAAATAATCGAGTCTTGACCAGACAATCCAGTGATTGACATGAGCATCAAGCTACGCAATTGGACGGCATGCATCAACCAAGTCAGCGAACATGACCACCTGATCCCATTCGTCGCCTCTTACGACAAGCATTGGTTGCTGAAGACCAATTCTAACATGGACCTACACGGGGGATCTATCTAGTAATTCATGAAACCCATACATCATATAGCTGCATAAGTGGTGTCTTAGTGTTGCGCTGTTCCGTCATCTGGTCTCGTCTCTCCAGGAGACGCCTACAACTGTCACACACTCGCATGTGCCTCTCCCCCTCTGGACCCATCAGAGAGTTGAGGCTGCTGTTACTGCCCGTCCGACGCAGGAAACCTCGACCTTGGAAGCTGAACGCAGGGTTCACCAGCTTCTCTGTGAAAGTAACGGCAACATTCTGAAGACGTGGCATTTTATACTTTTAGGTTCAACATTCAGACCATAAAATAAAGTAGTTTCAATGTATTTCTAGTCAATGGCTCCATCTACCATGAATAAGAAAAATAAACAGCTACTACTTAAAAGCCTAACAAAAAGTATCTCAACGTTTTAGATAATAATTAAAACAATGAATAATCTCTCGGCACTGCAAACCCCTTACAAAGAGAATGCAGCAGTGTCTTATTTTTCTGTACAAATAATGCACTTTAAATAGAATTCACACTTACTTTTCCCCATTAAACCCACACAACCTTGTGCCAAATGAAACAAAAATATTGAACAGCACAAATTTATTTTAATTTTAAACTGAGTATATTGTTCAGCTAAAACATCCTAAGAACATCCTATGGTAAGCCAGTGGCGTATTCTGTCTAGCAGTAAGCCACCTTGTCTGTCTCCCAGGGAGTTACCCTAGTATTACCCCTGCTTCACTACTTCAGTGGTGGAAATCAATGCTAGCTTGTGGCTTTTAACTTTTTCCAAGGGCTAGAGAAACGTTGACAGCCACTAGCCATTAGGGCTGTAACGATTCACCGATACCTATGATATCATCCTTACTTAGATGACAGTGGCCTGTAAATAATCAAGTCTGGGCCTGGTGAAGCCATTGGTTGATAGCTTGAGCAAGGATCCACACCCATTGTGACAATGTACATTTTAGTTAGCTCCACACCCATTGTGACAATGTACATTTTAGTTAGCTCCACACCCATTGTGACAATGTACATTTTAGTTAGCTCCACACCCATTGTGACAATGTACATTTTAGTTAGCTCCACACCCATTGTGACAATGTACATGTTAGTTAGCTCCACACCCATTGTGACAATGTACATTTTAGTTAGCTCCACACCCATTGTGACAATGTACATTTTAGTTAGCTCCACACCCATTGTGACAATGTACATGTTAGTTAGCTCCACACCCATTGTGACAATGTACATTTTAGTTAGTTACATCTTACAGAATTTAGACAGCACTTGTCATAACTAAAATAACTTTAACATTAGACCACTTTCCCAGTGCTAGAAACTAACTTTCTTTTGTCCTTATAATGATAAGATATAGCAAATTCCTCAAAAATGGCAAATTTCTACTAGTCCTTATGATACCTTAACTATAGGGCAGTTTCTAACACTAGCAGATGTTGCTGATGCTTCAAAATGCTAGCTTTAGACAATGCTTGAGATTTTTTTATAGATTCTTTCTCCATGTAATTTATGACATTATTGGCAAATTCTTGAGCCTGAGAATGTATGATTTGGCCATGCCTGCCTAGCTTTGACATATTTTGTTTTTAACTTTATCAAACAACTTTTAAAGAATCCTGGTATTGACTTGTCACGCCGACCTCTTAATAGTCTTATGAGATACCCATGTGTCAATGGGAGCGTAGTTAATTTCATCGTCATGACCTGCACGTGCACAATATGGGTACACCCTCTCTACCTGTAACAAACCAAATGTGTTTGCCCCAATTCTGTGCACCACGTACTTGTCTTAAACTCATTTTGTGAGTCAGTTCATCATATCCTTGATTACCAGTAGTATGATTTATACAACTGTTTCCCAAGCTAAGGCCATTTGTTAAATACATACGAGCATATGAGAACGTGAGGAACTGAGAGCACTGTTCACACATGATCCCTCCACAGATGCGGCAGTGATGGCGGCGTCGCCGCAGGGAGAAGGACCTCTCACAGCAGAGGCAGGCTGGAACCTCACTATCCGGGATCCAAGGTACCACGGACTTCTCGAAAGCTGCAATAGAAATCAGTTGTCACATTCTACATGCTGAAATAAAGTAACTTCTTTCACATGTTAAAATATATTACAAAGATATGATACAGGCCCTTTTTAGATTTGCAAAATTTAAGAAATGAGGTAAACCATAACAAATCTAAATGAGTGTGTGAGTGAGTTTTGTTTTACGCCACTTTTAGCAATATTTCAGCAATATCATGGCGGGGGACACCAGAAATGGGCTTCATACATTGTACCCATGTTGGGAATCGAACCCGGGTCTTCTGCCTGACGAGCAAACGCTTTAACCATTAGGCTACCCCACCGACCTCTAATCCAAATGAAATATATCAAATATGTTTGTATGACTGAAAATTTGGCTTTGTGCTTTTCAACTGTTGCACATTTGGCATTTATAACAACACCAAATGCATAGGTAATACTAAAATCTGTCTAAAAGGACGATTTTTTAGGTCCTCAGGAAAGCATTGTTTTTCCAATAATGAATTTTTAACATGAGCAAGTCATTGACCCAAGCTGATTTTGGTAGAAGATGTACATCTTTGATCACTGACTTGCTCATACTTCTCGTAAAGTTCGAAAAATTCACCTTTTACACTAATTTTAGAACATACATATGAATTTGGTCATGTCAGAAGTCCAAAACAAGCAACTTTAATATTGGACATAAATAGGCCCTTAATCCTACTCTTGTATTATTCAGGGTGGGGGGGTAGCCTAGTGGTTAAAGCCTTCGCTTGTCAGGCCGAAGACCTGGGTTCGATTCCCGAAATGGGTACATTGTGTGAAGCCCATTTCTGGAGTCCTCCGCCGTGATATTGCTGGAATATTGCTAAAAGCAGCGTAAAACCAGACTCACTCACTCTTGTATTTTTCAATCAACAAACAGGACTAGAACCGGGTAATGATACAAAGAAGGATTGATATGACAAAATAAATAGATCGGGACAAGTACCACTAATAACAAGAAGACACTGCTTCAAAATTGGTTCTCAAAATACCTGTCTTTGTTCTTAGTGATTGTTTGATACTAAATGACCACCATCTCATCATTGATGACAAAATATGATCTCCCTCACTGAACCATCAGGTACAGCCGTCATCAGCGGCAAACAGATTAATGTCCTCCACCCTGTCAAAATGTCTTCCATACAACAGAGTTAGTAACAAACGTGGTGTCATGCCTCAAACAGAGTCAGCAAGTGAATGTTGTTGGCATTAACCAAGCAAAACCACCATGATTAAATTCTAAATTATCAAGTGTATCATATCTCCATTCTGTTATATGATGTATAGCTTGGACCGATAGTGAGTGAGCGAGCGAGGGGGCAGGTGGGCGGGCTGGGGTGGGTGCGAGCGTGCGAGTGAATGAGCAGTCTTCGGCACGAAGAGCGAATGTTTTAACCCCTGTCAAAGTACTCAAGAAAGCATAAAAGATAAGAAATCATTTATAACAGTCCAGTGATTATCTTAAATACATCATGTGCATGCTAGTATGACGTTGAGATTTCGAACATACATGTAGATCCATAATGAACTCTGAACATTCTGAAGAGGCAATAGGACTGGCTATGGAGCAAGGGCAAATTCTGTGCTAGGTTAGTGATAAGAGAGATGGCGCTAGTGATGTAACTAAGGTAAATGGGTCTAGGATATTGATCACAGCAGAATGGAGATATACACTGGATAATCGAGTATGCACGTAAATAATGGTCCAGGTCAAGCGAACCAGTGGTTGGTACTATCATAGCTTCGGCAATGATCCACACTGTTGGGGGTCAACGACAAACAAACAACTAGGTCACAGAAAGGGACCATGCCATCTTCACTTCAGTCCATTCTTACAACAAGCATAAAACACAGGGACCTACACTAACACACAGTCCCCCCCCCCCCCCCCCCCACCAAGCAATGTATAAGGTTAAATAAAAGTAATTCTCTAAAATTAGTTTGATTGTTTGTTGTTCAATGCCGCACTCGGCAATATTCCAGTTATATGACAGCGGTTTGTAAATAATCAAGTCTGGACCAGACAATCCAATGACTAACATCATGAGCATCAATCCACACAATTGGGATCGATGACATGCATCAACCAAGTCAGCAAGCCTGACCCAATCCCTTTAGTCGCTTCTTCCGACAAGCATAGTCGCCTTTTACGGAAAGCCTAGGTTGCTGAAGACCTATTCCACCACGGATCTTCACGGGTCAATTCTCTAGGAGTATCAAGAAACCCTCAAGTCTCTTAAAAATTTCAGGAGCTGAGAAAGGGATGAGAATGGAATTAAGGGTGAGGTTGGGGTGAGGGCGGGTTGGGGGCGTGCGTGTAAGTGTGGGATGGTGTTGGTGGTGTTGGTGTTAGCGGTGTTGGTGTTGGTGTTGGTGTTGGTGGTGTTGGTGTTGGTGGTGTTAGCGGTGTTGGTGTTGGTGTTGGTGTTGGTGTTAGCGGTGTTGGTGTGGGTGGTGTTGGTGTTGATGTTTTTTATTTAATACATGCTCTGGGGGCTGTAAGAGAGACTAACTGGGATCATATTTTGACCCAGAATCCTAATGGGGTTTCACCCTAAAATTAGGTCACATATACAACATGCATAATTGATTATTGAAACGAGTTTCCAGTTTAGACAACAAACATAAAAATGCATAATTTTGTAACGTAAACATCTTTTAACCCGCTTTTCAACAACGGTAACCGTAGTACATAAAACTAAACTCAAACTGTGCACAGCCATGCATAACATACAACATACCTCTTCGTTTGTGCCTATCTGTCCATCCTAAGACTAAAGAAAGGAAGAAAATATAAACCCAAGAAGTTGCAACACACATAAACTGTCCTCTCCTTGCATGCTGTTTCCAGGAGTATTTTCCATCTTCAGATTTACTATACTAGTGTGTGTAGATAGTCAGGGTCATTTAAAAGAAACATATTACTAAAATAAAATACTATACATGTATTAATAATGCAGTCATTTCTTCTTTGAACAAAATTATACCACAAACAGTTGACTTCATCATAAACCCAGGAAAGATTATTCGTTTCAACATAAGGACGTCTGCTGGTTTGATTTTGTTTCACTTTCATTACGAGGTGCATCAGATCATGTGAGCACTTTGATTAAAAACATGTAAATAGCTGTGAATCGAGCTAGCGGTGCACATGCTTTGCAAATCCTGCATTCGACCAAAATCTGCATGACAGTTTACGAACCGGATTTCAATTTTGTTGAGCGATTATTGGTCTATTCATAGACTCCTTAGTCCAGCCAAAATGTAACTTCATTATACCAGCCTAGTTTGGCAAGGGTGGAAACTGGACTTTTATAGTCAGTTATATCGCCATGATCACTTGCCTCTGGAAGATGTAATTCATAGGCTAAACTCGAATAATTAAATATACTGCATAATATACCAAACAGAAAGTTAACTAATTCACATTTTAGGACAGATCGCGTGCTGCTAACGACAAGGGGAAAGAGAGCAGTACCACAAAATTCTCTAAACTATGACATCACTGCATTGTAAAGACATAGGACCTATGTGTGACTTCATTGAGAGAAGATACCTGCACATAAGAAATTGAGGGAGACACAAAAAGACTTCTTATTATCCTTTTCATGAAATATTTGCATATTAGAAATTATCATGTTTCCTAAGCCTCATAGGTGAATGTTTATCCGTGTGTGGTTTTAACTATTGTAGTCACTTTTATGCAAAATTGTGAAGACGGCAAGTGATTTACCAACACGCTTCTACAGTAAAGTGGAAGTTAATATAATTAAACTCACACTAACCCATTTTTTGTTGCCATGAAACTTTTTAAAAAATCAAGTAGATTGTAAAAATACCTCTGTTAGAAAAAGTTAAATACTCAGAATACCCATCTCCCCGAGGCAAGGGAGTTAACTGACTGTAAAAGTCCAAGTTCCACCCTTGCCAAACTAGGCTGGAATTTCTGGGCTCGATCATAGCGCAACCAGTGGTTACAAGTTACGTCCGTTCTATGCCTCTCCATTTACATATGCTTCAAACAAAATGGTGGCGACAAGTCAGGACGATCTGACCGATAATCAAAAACTATTTTGTAATGAAAAGGGTTTTATTTCGCAAAGTGCATCCAATCACATGAGTACCTTGATTAAAAACATGAAATGATTTGGAAAACATCTGTTGATGCCAAGTTGGCGGTACACATGCTTTGCAAATCCTGCAATCGACCAAAATCTGAACAGCAGTTTACAAACCAGATGTTGATTTTGTTACGTGATTTTGATTTGGACTATGCATCGACTGGTTAGTCCAGCCAAAATGTAACTCCATAATTGCAGCAGTTTGGCAAGGCTAGTCATAGACCGATAAAATTTCAATTTGATGGATGGTTTGTTTAAGTTGTCTGACTACTGACCGATAGAAATCACATGTTTCACAATTTTCATGATAAAAAAGTAAATAGTAAGGGTTACTCCTACTTACGGTTTCGATTTTAATAACCAATGAAGTGCTCTCATAGAGTTTCGTGTCATTCTAAGAATGGACAGTACACATATTCTCCTGTTTTGGATCTGAATTTTCAGCATCATGGTGGGGGTGAAGTTTATGGCAGTATTCCTCCCAGACCCATCAGGTAGCCCGGTGTGACAAAGTTATACCAGATTTTAAAAAAATACTGATTTAACTTTGACATTTTATTGCATCCGCCATTTTTGTTTATTTGACTTATTGACATTGACTTGGGTTCAAGTCATTGACCTATGTACAGCCTTTTATGTCAAAATCACTGTCATAAGTGTGTGTATAGGTTTATGTGGCTCTTAGCATTATTCCAGCAAATGAGAGACAAATTCCACACACCAGAAATGGGTTTGACACATTGTACCCATGTAGGGATCTGGACCAAGGTAATGTGTGGTGTGATGAGTGACACTTTAACCACTTGGCTACCCCACCAGCCCGACTGATCAGGAATAGTGAGTGAGTTTTGGTTTTACGCCGCTTTTAGCAATATTCCAGCAATTTCACGGCGGGGGACACCAGAAATGGGCTTCACACATTGTACCCATGTCGGGAATCTAACCCGGATCTTCGGCGTGACAAGCGAACGCTTTAACCACTAGGCTACACGACCTCCCATAAATCATAAATAAAAAGTCATAACATGGTTACACACATGAAAACTAGGAATAATTTCAAAGGACCTTTTGTGTCTTCTGATAAACATGGGAAACTATCATGTCGATGCAAATAATAAACTTTCACTAAAAACACAATATATAAATAAACAATTCAAAGATTTCAACTGAAATTTCAGAGTGAATTAGTAGGAACCTGCTTCAAAGTGGCTGCTGAGATAGTGGAAGACAATGTGACTCCAACCTCGTGGGTTGATCCTGGAGGGAGGTAAAAATATGTTTCGTGGGCAGCTTTTTCGTGAGAATCACTTCATCCTGATCAAACAGCATGTCAAAGAGAGCACATTTTGATGTGTACGACAACCTCTCAGTTTCTGGAATACCTTTTCGTTTATTTGGCTCCAGTGGTGAATCTGGTCCAATGAGTTTGTCCAATCGGATTAGCAGCTTGTTGGTTTCTACGACGAAATGGTCGACACGAGCATCACGAACTCCTTTGAAGCAGTCAGTGTGGCTACGGGTAGCACCTGAATCAGTAATGTTTAGCTAACAATATTTAAATGACAAACGAAAATAATCAATGGAAACTGAATTAAAAGATTCCTGTTTTCCGTCAAAATCTGTTTGGAAAATGCAGTCAAATGGCACATAAATGTGTTTAACATTTGGTTTTAAGTCTTCACCCGTAAATTGTTCTAAGCAACACATTGAGACATAGCATGTGTGAGCCAACTGTAAAGAAAGACAATGAAACCACATCACTAGAAAGGAATATTAGATATTAAATGAATACAAACAGCATCACTTGGTCCTGTGACATTTCACATAATTACCTGGCAGGCCAATCTGGAGCATACCACATCATATCTAGTGGTACCATGACATGACATGCTACTCAGGGGAATCCCATGACACATATTGCCTATACAGGGATCCATGACATATCATGCTTATCTTGGGATCCCATGACATATCATGCCTATCTAGCGATCCCATGACATATCAGGACTATCTAGCGATCCCATGACATATCATGCCTATCTAGCGATCTCATGACATATTGGGCCTATCTAGCAACCCCATGACATATCAGGCCTATCTAGGGATCCCATAAAATATCTGGCCTATCTAGGGATCCCATGACATATCATGCCTATCTAGCGATCCCATGACATATCATGCCTATCTAGGGACCCCATGACATAACATGCATATTTTGGGATCCCATGACATATCGCGCCTTTCTAGCAATCCCATTACATATCACGGCTGTCTAGCGATCCCAATACATATCACACCTACCTAGGGATCCCATGACATATCATGCCTATCTAGGGATCCCATGACATAACATGCATATTTTAGGATCCCATGACATATCACGCCTTTCCAGCAATCCCATGACATATCATGCTTATCTTGGGATCCCATGACATATCAGGCCTATCTAGGGATCCCATGACATATCAGGCCTATCTAGGGACCCCATGACATATCAGGCCATCTAGGGATCCCATGACATATCACACCTATCTAGGATCCCATGACATATCATGCTTATCTTGGGATCCCATGACATATCAGGTCTATCTAGGGATCCCATGACATATCATGCTTATCTTGGGATCCCATGATATATCACACCTATCTAGGGATCCTGTGACATATCATGCCTATCTAGGGATCCCATGACATAACATGCATATTTTGGGATCCCATGACATATCGCGCCTTTCTAGCAATCCCATTACATATCACGGCTGTCTAGCGATCCCAATACATATCACACCTATCTAGGGATCCCATGACATATGCCTATCTAGGGATCCCATGACATAACATGCATATTTTGGGATCCCATGACATATCACGCCTTTCTAGCAATCCCATTACATATCACGGCTGTCTAGCGATCCCATGACATATAATGCCTATCTAGCGATCCCATGACACATCATGCCTATATGATATAACAGGATATAATGACAGTACCTATGCCTCACATGTTATGTCAAGCCCAGTTTGGCGTACTGTATGAGGCCACATTGGTGAGACAAAAATGTCACTTTTTGTACCACATTTTGCTTTTGAACTGGTCCTGCAAATGCAGGTCATCTGTTGACAACTTCACTGACCTGGGTCCTGGGGCTCCCACCATGAAACATCTGACCCAGCTGGGTAGAGAGACAAATAAGAGTTGCCCCCACTTTGACTGTCACCCGTGCTGGAATAACCATGTTCCTTTTCTCCTAGAATCTTTTTCTTAGCCTTGTCAAAGAATCCTTCAACAGAGAAATAGACACGCAAATTTAGTCATTACTTTGCCTAACAACAGATGCAGTTTTTTACTTTCTACAGCCTGAACCAGTTTAGTTTCTTGTCAAGCAAGTGGGGGAAATAAAGATACATAGAGAAATGATGCTTGGGTCTACCTGACATAAATTTCTGAAGAAGAAAAAAACTTGTAAAAGTAAGGCCTTAGAAAAATACAGATAAAATAGTTGTTTACAAAAAGGACACTCGTCAATCAAACACAGTATCTATTATCATTGCTCCAAATAAAGGGGTACTAACATCAGAGCTCCTGTATTGTCATCCATTATTTCGAACACAGATTACTTTTGGGACATTTTACTTTTTATGTGGGGTTGGCTAATCTGTAAAACGAAGAAAATATATTCATCGGACTCAACATATCAAATGAAAAATTAGAATAATTGATAACATTTTGCAAAAGAAACCATGGTCAAACAGTAATGAGGCATTAGTGAAAATTTATATGTCGCAGTTGTCAGTGGCAGTAAAGACATATAGATAGACGTCTTTGGTGGCAGCAAGTGACTGAAGTGTTGGTAAAATGTTGAGTGTGGTCGGAGTGCAGCGACTGTTTAGAGTTATCTGCCCCTGGTTGTTTACGAACATGGCAGGCTTAATCAGTCCAGAAGTTTCAGGATGGGACAATTTCTAGAAGGAAGGCTATATGAGAGCAAAAGAAGGCGATTCGAGGCCCTTTTTCACATTTGTGTACAATTTATTAATTTTCTTTACTTGAAAAATAGTGAGAAGACATTAAAATAGTACCCTTCAGCTGTTGAAATACTGCCTTATCTTCTGATGAATGAGCCTGCTCAAAGTGGTCCTGCAGTTGAGTGACTGTTCCGAAATCCTTCATGCACATGGGGCACAGGAAGCCCTCCTTGATTTCTGTTGTCTCTGACATGGCCGCCATGTTTCTGCAGGCACTGTAACACATGAGACAACGTCAAGGTGAAGATAATATTGTTTACATCATGATCAGGTGAAGGCACCTGAAGTTAAATCTTTCAAGTTTCTGAAACAGGTTCAAGATCAACAACGTATACTATGAATAAATTAGATTCCTCCAAGCAGGGATCTAACTTTTAATATTTGACAGTTAGATCCCTAAGGGCACAGATTTGTCCCCGATTGAGCATCTGTGGGACGAGGTGGATCGACGCGTTCGCAGAAGGAATCCACCGCCCCAAACACTTCCGGCGCTTCTTGATGCACTTCAGCATGAATGGCAGCACATCCAGGAGCGTGTTATTGACAACTTGATTGCATCTATGGGTCGTCAGTGTCAAGCGGTGATTGATGCACGTGGTGGGCACAACTGATACTGACATTTTCTGTACCCCTGTGACATTAACTGTATCGTGTACGTGTGTCTGTCTAGGTGACACGATTAATGTTTTGAACATTGTGTACATTGATCTTCAAACAGTGTTTCAATTATGGTTTCTGTGTCCTATTTTGAAACAATCGCATTATATTACATTTTGAAAGTCAGTGTCAAGTTTCTTTTTTTGAAGAGTATATGTTCAAGGGTCATGTATCCAAATGTTGCATAAACAAAATTATTTTTGAGCCAAGCCTCCTGAACAAGTTGACCAGTTGCATATCTTAGCAACATGCATGTTGCTCAGTCTGAGCTGTGTTTTCTGATTTATGACACTGTGCTCAGTACGAGTTAAGTAATAAATAACGGTGTATTTCTCCTGTTATCTACTGATAAGTAGCCCTTTGTGGATTCCAGAGTAGTAAAACAGGCCCCGATCAACATTTATTCGGAATTGGACAAGTCCAATTGGGAATTGTTTTAAAAGAGCTCTGGCAAAAAGTATTTAGAAACACATAAAAAACGATCTGATCATGCCAATACTAAAATTGACTGAAGCTTTATCTTTACTCAAACATGTACCATACAAGTCAGAAAGAATGTGTGCATTGTCAGAAAGAAATGAAAACAACAGTGACTTGTAGTGAAACCTGAATTCAGTGTTCCTGCTGGCTTTTGAAACTGCCAGTCCTGGTGGACTGTCAACTCCAAAAATTACCAGTCCCCCCTAATTTTTGTTAATCCCAACTTTCAATAAATAGAAAAACGTATAATTCCTTCAGCACCATGTTCAATGCAATGACGTCACCTCTGCAATAACATAGTTAGATCTACACGTCATTCACACAAAGTTCAGTCACAATTTTCTCTCTTATTTTTGAATATTTGAGACAAAGTCGCTACACATATTTAACCTTGAAGCAAGGCAAAATGTTATTTCCTTCGACTAAAAGTAGACAAGGGGAAACCCTGATGGTAACAGACAAGCTGACTTTGTTCGGAAAATTTTGAATATTGCTTATAAAATAATGTTTGTTCAACAACAAAGATTTTTATAAGGTACTATATTTGCCGGTCCACAGAGACTGGCAGTCACATGAATTACCGGTCCAAGCGTTATCATACCGGTTAAATACTGGCAATTACCCGTAAACGGGAACACTGGAATTGTTGTCATTAAACAATTGATCCTGTGACTAACCACTGGTCCGGGTAGACCTGTAGGTACCTGGGTCCTACTCAGTAGACACACGACTCGAGTTTAGGAGTCACCCGTTGCAGACTTGACATTTATGATCGGATACTTCTGCCTGCAAGAGCACTCACTCCCCCTGACATTGTGCTATCTATACAGGAAAATGATAGGCTACTGTTGCTGTTACAGAAGTGTCTCCAGTCCAGGTCAAATTGTCCTTATACCATATCATACCATATACTGTCTCTGAAATATACACTAGCGTTTTGAAGAGGTCAACATGTATTTCTGATATGTGCAAAACATATATTTGTAATCAAAGTCTACACGAAAAAACAAAAACTTCTACGATAGCAATCTGTTTTATGAATCACTCACTTCAACTGTCAAAATTGATCAATCGTTTCCCCAGAAGATAGCCTAGACCTTTTACTGTTACTATTTCAAGAATTAAATTCCAATTTATCGTATTCACCATTCATGAATACAACCATAGGTTATTCTACATGAACAACATAGTGATGAACGTGCACGATACCTGAAACAGAGTCTTCAAGTCAACATCACTGACATTCCTCCACTCATCAACTCAAGTCGTCTCATTTCTGGAGGCGTCGCCTGTAAATGTTTTGCAATTAGAAACAGGTAATTATAGTGTAATCTGTTGTATATTTTATTCAAAACTATATGCACACAGCAAATGATATATAGCGAAAGTATAAAATTAATATTTAACGCATCTTTCCTATTATATCCAATCATATTTGTAAACACATATTGTTCGATACTACCATTAGTGCCGGACCTGTTCAGAGTTCACTTCCGGTGTGCTAGCCGGGCAGAGAGTTATCATCATGGGGGGAACTGGTAGCACAAGACGGTTAGTCGTGGAAGAAATTGATGGCGATGGTGTTGTCAAGGTATGACGATACAATAGACCATATTTAACTGTTTGTATTCTAATTTGTAGCTTCGCAAGACCTCCATATCGAAGGCAGAAGGTTTGTCATTGGGGCACCTGCTGTGACCTACGGAAGGTTTTACCACACGAGAATAACCAGTCACATTGATAACACAAAAGCAGGTCTTGTTTATTTGCCATCAACATGACATTGTTGGGAGTAGTGTTACCGGGCGCACTTTTTCAGATCCAATTAGCGCTGTGGGTTCGAACGCGCTTCGCCGGCTCACGGGCTTGGCTAATTAATGCGTTAATTAGCCGACGCTCTAGCTCTACCACGGGACCACAAGCGCTATAACATGTAATCAGTGCTCGTTTAACGGGTTATTAGCACCCCTTTAACAAGCATGCGTAATTCAGAAAACAAAGAAATGCGCATGCATGTGACGTTACTGTCTGCTCTCCTATTAATTTTTTCGGCAACAATGCAGTTTACCGGGCGCAGCCCGGGCTCTACCATCCGCTCAATTACCGCGCTTTAGTGCCACCGCTGTCTCGTTATACTGTTACCGTGCCTCATGCTCTGGTGACTCTCGCTTCACAATCCAACACCCGTTTTCGGTCTTGGGGAAACTTACACATCTTTACAATCAAACACCCATTCTCGGTCTTAGGGAAACTTACACATCTTTACGATGAAACACCCGTTCTCGGTCTTAGGGAAACTTACACGTCTTTACGATCCAACACCCGTTTTCGGTCTTAGGGAAACTTACATGTCTTTACGATCCAAAACCCCTTTTCGGTCATTAGGGTTAGATTGCTTTGGGCAAGGGTGAGCCATAAATTCTTACCTTTTCAAGCGTTAATCCGGTTAATTTCCATTGGTCGGTCATGTTGACATAAACAATTTGCGGGTGTGGTTTCAAGAAAAGATGAATGGGAGAGCGGACCGTGACGTCACACGCATGCGCAATTCATTGTTTACTGAATTACGCATGCATGTCAATGGGGATTCTAATGACCCGTTAAACAAGCACTGATTACATGTGATAGCGCCTGTGGTCCAGTGGTAGAGCGTCGGCTAATTAACGCATTAATTAGCAGAGCCGGTGAGCCGGCGAAGCGCGTTCGAGCCCTCACAGCGCTAATTGGATCTGAAAAAGTGGTAAAGTGCACTACTCCCATTTTTTCTTGAAACCACATCCGCCATTGTTTATGTCAACATGACCGACCAATCGGATTAACTGGATTAACGCTTGAAAAGGTAAGGAATTATGGCTAACCCTTGCCAAAAGCAAGCTCACCCTCAGGACCGAAAAGGGGTGTTGGATCGTAAAGACGTGTATGTTTCTTAAGATCGAAAAGGGGTGTTGGATCGTACGGACATGTAAGTTTCCCTAAGACCGAAAAGGGGTGATGGATTGTAAAGACGTGTAAGTTTCCCTAAGACTGAAAACGGGTGTTGGGTCATAAAGACGTGTAAGTTTCCCTTAGACCGAAAACGGGTCTCGGATCGTAAAGAGGTGTAAGTTTCCCTAAGACCGAAAACGGGTGTTGGATCGTGAAGCGAGAGTCACCGGAGCGTGAGGCACGGTAACAGTATAGCGAGACAGCGGTAGCACTATAGTGTGGTAATTGACTGGATGGTAGAGCTCGGGCTGCGCCCGGTAAACTGCATTGTTGCCCATGCGTTGTTATGTGAAAACAATCAAGCAAATGCATATTCATGATATCTAGATAACAACAGGTAAATGTAAGTGGGAACTAGAGACAGCTGATACAACTGATATGCAGTTTCCGAAGATCGTTGCAAGCTACCAACAGCCCAAATACCACTCTATTGCGCTATCACTGTCTCACTGTTTCGTTACAGTGGCTCGCACTTGTCTTAGGGAGCGATCCAACATCCCTTTTTGATCTCAAGGAGCGATTCACCACCCCTTTTCGATCTTAGGGACCTGACACCCCTTTTCAATCCTTAGGGTTAGCCTGGTTAGGACTAGGGTTAGCCATAAATTCTTGCCTTTTCACAGTGTTTCCAATAAGCCAATGTGGATAATCCTATCATAGTAGTCTGTTTTAACATGTTTCGTTGCTTGATTTTCCCATTTTGATAGACAATGGCAGGCCTGGCTTCCAAAAGATGAATGGAGAGGGTCTGACCTCAGTAACAATATTAATGGTTTACTTGATTGTGCATGCATGTTAATGAGGTACTAATGACCCGTTAGACAAGCTCTAATTACATGTGATGGTGCTCTTGGCCCAGTGGTAGAGTGTCGGCTAATTAATGTACGAAGTAGCCAAGCTGGTTAACCGGCAAATTGAGTTCGAGCCCCGCTAATTTGATCTTAAAAAGTGCACCCGGTAAAGTGTACCGCTCCCATTATTATTTATACAATACCCATGAAGATGTGGGTTAGAATTGGTCTTTAGGTGAGGTGAAATGGGGTTTAATGTTTGTCTATCTACCAAATGTAAAGATTGCTTTCTCAATATTCTTGTAAATTATTTTCATGGGTTTAGCATAATATTCGACATGATTGCTCAATGCACATTTCACCACCCCTTTTAAGTACCAGAGTTGAACTGTTTGTTAATGATATATTAACCCCAACCATGACAACGTACATGTATCCTTGCAATATGATTTGTATCACAATACAGACGGACGATACTACTGATATCACGATACACCACATCAAATAGTAAGAACTGAACAAATCACTGAAATACAGCTCTAAAACCTCTTTCTTCATATGTTTATGTATTGTTATCTCAAAAACGTTAACAAAGAAAACCACAAGAACAAAACAGTTCAAAGTGAAGGGATGGTTAATAAATGTAACAGTCGGTGCATCCTGAGCCACCACATCCTTATGTTCTGCCATGCCTACAGGTGGCGCTATGCTACTTCCGCCATTACGGGAGGTAACTCTATCAGTTCCTGTTCTATTTATAGTGTATTACATTTCACAAACTGACGATGCAAGTATCAGTGAATTGTTGCAGCCCTAGTGTTCAACATGTTTTACTTATATCGGTTGTCTTTAATTCTGCTTCAGATATCGGAATCAGTTGTACGGAGACTGAAAGGAGAGTCTGAACCGGAGGGAGCCTCGAGCAGTCAATCCAGTAAGAGACATGAATACTTTAAATGCCAATACCATGAAGACCATGATATTACTCTGCTAACTTTACATGCCAATACCATGAATACCATGACATTACTCTGCTAACTTTGCATCACAGTTTGTCTGGTATTGTTTATTAGTATTAATCAAAACATGGTGAACATTCAATATTCTGTGCCAGATAATCTTCCTAGACTCAAAGAAATTTTACATGAGCAGGGAATGGGTACCTGATGTGAGAGGCAGATGTAAAAACCCTCTAGCGTCCGTAGGCAGCTTGGCTTGTAGACTCCCCAGGGAGTTGAGAATGAAAACTTGGTTGCACACAGATTCTGTGGTCGGGGAACAAATAAAATGGCATTTGAGCAGATACTAGTACCTAGATACCTCTAGAAATAATGATAATGATAATAATAATGATTCAGTAACATGCACGCCATGAGGATTCTAGAGCAGAATAGGTCCCCATTTTCCAGGATTGTTGTAAGATATGACTAAAAGAGGGTTGGACGGATACAGTAAGTGACCTGCTTGGTGTACGTCATCAGCAATAGAAACTAACAGTTTTTGTCCACTAGTCTTATAACATATAGCAAAACCCTGAGAAAGGGCAAATTTCTACTATTCCTTATGATACCTTGACTAATGGGCAGTATGGCCACGACTAAGTCTGGTCATTGTGTGGGTTGTTGCTGAATTGTGCCCAGACTATATTACCAGTACTTGAATACTGCTGTGATATATATAGCTTGAAGATTGCAGTCTGTGTTTTTAAGAACATTCACTCACTCACAATGTTGACAGTATATTGTCGTTAAAATTGAGATGAGGCTTACTCATCAGGGGCCCCTCATCAGCATGTTCAGTGTAGGTCAGTGTAATTAGGTCATGAGTTATGTATAGGGTAAAACACGTCCGAGGGTTGTTATGATATTTAAAACCCGCATCCCGAGGGAAAGGGTTTTAAATATCATAACAACCCGAGGAAGTGTTTTATCTATTTATAAACCGAGAAAAGAAACTTTAAACAACATTTATCAATATATTTATGTTTCGAACATAATTTCCATGAACATTAATAGGAAACGGGCGTAAAATATCTGTTGCTGGCATATGGATCTTGAAAAGGACATCCTAAAAAGCAGTGCAGCTTATCAACGCCTCTGTAGCCTTGTGGTACACTCATTGGGCTACAGATACGAAGGTTGCGTGTTCGATCCTCGGGAATATATAGAAAATATTTGTCATTTGATTTCACATTTCATTAGGTCGATTTCACATTTCATTACATGTTACAATCTGAACGAAAGTTATATTTATAAAATCCCTGGGATATTATAACACATTATATAGCAAATATGACTTGAATATCCTATAAAATCCCGGGGATATTATATATAATCCCAGGGACATTACAACGTCCCTGTTTATGAGATTTAACCCGACTGGAGAACAATAGGATGACGTCACCCTTCAAGATCCAGGGTAGAATTGGTCTTCAGCAACCCCATGCTTATCAGAAACATGATAAAAGGCAACTATGCTTGTTGTAAGAGGCGACTAACAGGACCGGGTGGTCAGGCTCACTGCCTTGGTTGATGCATGCTATCGTATCCCAATTGTGTAGATCGATGCTCATGATGTCAATCCATGGATTGTCTGGTCAAGACTCGATTATTTACAGCTGTCATATAGCTAGAACTGTGGAAACAACTTGGACTTATAATGGACAGACGGTTTATCTCACACCTCACAAAATTCTCTTTGCAACATGGTTGTTGATGATTGCTTGTTGTTAATAGTGTCAATAACTGGTTTAATAAATTACTTAAACTGAATTTGACTATTTATCAAAACAATATTCTTCTCTCTTTTTACAGAAAGTGCACCACGTCCAGAGGTATGTATTATTGACACTCACTCACTCACTCACTCACTCACTCACTCACTCACTCTATCACTCACTCACTCACTCACTCACTCACTCACTTTTGTCTCATGGGTGATGAGATGGTGGTCATTTAGATTCAAATAATTAATCAAAACACTTTAGAACAAAGACAGGTATTTTGAGAACAAATGAAGCTGTTGTATCTTCTTGTCATTAGTGGTACATGTCTCACTCTCTCACTCACTCACTCACTCACTCAAGTTGAATCAGGAATTGTGTCAATATTAAACTCCCAGACAAATGACACCAGGGTAATTATGTTGTCCAACACAATAATATAATGCTGAATGTTTTGTGACAATGTATTTAGAAGGGTAACAGTTATGAGAGACCCAACTATCACTTCAACTTTGACCGGGATTATGAGTCATCACATCCTATCCTCATGGTTCATAGTTCACCATTGTCAACTGCTTATTTTTTAAGGCCTGACATTTGTTAATTTTGAATACAGATTTACAGAATACACTTTACAAATTTAGGAATAGGATTATTGCTTGTCATGTTTGTTGTTGATACTGACATGAAATATATTTTTCAAATGAATGTAGAAATTGTCTGATGACAGTTATGTTCTCAAAAATTAACTCTTTTTATATGGAGTAAGATCATGGCAGCATGGGCTGTTTGCAAAAGCAGTTTAAATTCTGCTGATGACTTTCCATTGCGAACACCAGTTCGGGGGGCACGGGTGGCCCAGTCATCTCAGGCGCCATGATTCTCTGTGCAGAGTTGCGTCCCTTGGGCACGCCAGTTACCTATGATTGTGGGTTCGAATCCCGGTTAGCCACGATTATGTTATTAGGTTTGTCAGCACCATACCCATGCTTGTGGGTTTCACCGAAGTGGTAAACATCTGAGACCTGCATCACATCAGGCTTTCCTCCAACATTAAGCTGACATGCCGCGATATAACTGGAATACTGTTAAAAGTGGCGTTGAACCCCTACTCACTCACTCACTCACTCACTCACTCACTCACTCACTCACTCACTCACTCACTCACTCACTCTAGCACCAGTTGTCAAATGATTTCTGTTATCGCCTCCTACAATGATGTTTCCGTGCTGATGGTGGCTGACATCTGTGTTGCAGAGGGTGTTCCTGCCTCCCCCTCCCCCCCAGTATGGCCAGGCCAGGATAGACTCCAAGAAAGCAGTCCAAGAAGTAGAGGCCTTCTACCAGCAGAAGCTTAGACAGCTAGAAGAAAGAGTAAGTTTTACATCTTGTACAAATTGGGGCAAATGTGATCCACTCTTCTAAGGTGCTGGAAGAGTTGCATGCCTTAATGCCAGAAATCTATGATCACTGATGATTGTGGGTTTAAATCTCAGATTCGCCCTGTTAGAATAGGTCTTCAGCAACCCATGCTGTAAGAGGCGACGTTGCTTCCTGTATCAGGCAACTAACGGGATCGGGTGGTCAGGCTCGCTGACTTGGTTGATGCATGTCATCGTATCCCAATTGCATGGATCAATGCTGACATCAATCACTGGATTGCCTGGTCCAGACTCGATTATTTTTCAGACCGCCGTCATATCGATTGAATACTTCTGAGTGTGGCGTTAAACAACAAACAAACAAATAAAACAGACCCGCTAGGGGTTTGGCTGTCATCATATCCCAATTGCATGGATCAATGCTCATGATGTCAGTCACTGGATTGTCTGGTCTAGACTCGATTGTTTGCAGACAGCTGTCATATAGCCGGAATATTGCTGAGTGCGGCGTTAAACAACAAACAGATTCTCCCCAATCATTTTTCTAGGTTCTTGTTTCCCATGTTCATTGGTTTCTCCGAAGTGGCAAATGGCCAAGAACTGTATCACTAATGGCTTTCATCACACAATAAGGTGACATGCTGCATTAAGTCAAACTCTCTGTCTTTCGCTAATGTCTCTCAAAGTTTTTTACCATCCAGTTATGTTCGTTGCCTGGTTTGGCTGTGCAGTATTTACAGGCTTCCATGGTACACATGATAAAGCTGGATATAGATAATGTATGTAGGAATGTTGCTGATCACAGGGCACATAACAGATGAACTAAAGACAAACACTTACTTTTCTATATTTACATTTTAGTATTTCTCATACCGATTGATCGGTATAGATATTCTAATGGTGTTCTTGAAATGGATATTGCGTGTGTTATCAGTGCATCATGGTGCCATCCAATCTCATTAAAATCAGATCTTGGGGCTCGTACTGCCACACTTAGATCTGAGGACATCCAATTACAGTCACACTCAAAATGACGTTTTCACTTACTTTGACAGACAAACAAGAAGTCAACATTAGCCATTCAGAAAGCAGCTTTCTCTATCTTCACAGCATTAGTTTCAAACCGGCAACTTCCGTTCCAGGCTACTCTTTGAAAACTATTTTGACAATGTTCTTGATACAAAAGAAAATTTTGGAATGTCAATTAGATGACAGAGATTTGCATGGCAGTACTTTTCACGGGTTAGGGATATAGTCTCTTCTGTTTCAAATGTTTATCCCATTGAAGTGAGAGATAGACGATGATTTTTATGGATTGGTCGTAGAGCCCGGATAAGTGTCGTTCGGAATAACCTATGTTAACCCTTTCAAGGTTGAATGATTAGAAAACACATTCCAAGTGTCACTTTCTAAATCTGGTAAGCAGCTCTTTGATTGGCCAGACAAAAATTAGTTCTGACGTGACCCGTAATGGGATGTCCTCAGATCTTTGTTTAGCGGTAGAGAGAACTATGATCTGATTTTAATGAGATTGTAGTGCCATCCATTGTTGGATACGTCATAAGTTGTAAAACTCTTATCCTTGTATTAAGGGAGTCATATTTTTTTTAAAGGGGCTGTCAGGTAGCCTAGTGGTTAAAGCGTTCACTCGTCACGGCAAAGATTCGGGTTTAATTCCTGACATGTGTACAATGTGTGAAGCCCATTTCTGGTGTCCCCCGCCGTGATAATGCTAAAACTTTTAGCAATAATAAAAGCGGCGTGAAACCATACAGGCCATCATGGGGGATCATGGGGGATGTGTAACCTCATAAGTAATGTTGTTATCATTCATTCATGAATGGATATAAAGCTCAATCAGATTGTGAAAGGTTGTTTGTTTGACATGAGCTCACATGAATGCAATCTAGATTGGCCAGTTTTGAAACTTGGTGTCATCTAAAAGGATCCAAGATTACATTTCTAACAATCTAATTTCTTACATCTTAAATATCATTTAAACAAAGGTGTTTTTGAGTCAATGCGGTCAACATTTCTCTGAAAAGGAAACTTAGCTGATTATTGTTTTGTTTGTCTTCAGAATGCAACACTACAGAAAATAACAAATGAGCAGTTTGCCAAGGCAGTCCAGGAGGTTGAACAGAAGTTTTTGTAAGTCATCGTAAAACAATCCTGCCCTCTGTTTTTCAGTTTAATTGATGTCTTGAGGATTCTGGGGCAGGGAAGCTCTCCAGTACTGTCCCCCTGGTTTTATAATGACTGATCATGAATAAGCATAATAACATCATGCATTTTGCATGTTCAGAGAATTCATCATCAGTGTCAATTCACTGCTGGGGGAACAGAGGCACATTTGAACAAAGTCGAGAGCTACAAAATGCGTAAAATACCCCCCCAAAATATTCAAAACCCAATTACTTTCAATTTACTTGCATACAGAAACATATGCATTAAATGAGAAACTCATATGTATGAAAACAGCATGCGTGAATATCCAATGAAGCTTTTTCAGCATGCGTACAAGGGAGCAAATTTCCGAAACACAATTATGAGCTAATTTACTTTCCGAGTCAGGCCAAATCAAGATGGTACTTGTTGTTACCCCTACTATTACAATAGCTATTATATTGTCTTGATTGTTGTGATGTTTGTGTTGTTACAGGAAACAGACTGGTTCCCCAGTGTGTCAGGACCTACAGAGTCGAGTGTACAACTGTTACGTGGACAACCCTAAATACACGCTTAGATGTTCAGCTGATGTTAGAGCATTTTCATTATGTGTAGAGACAGCTAGACAGGTAGGGTATTATATGTGGTCTATACAGTCAGGTCTCATTAATCTGACACTCTTTAATCCAACAATCAGCTTTATCCGACACTAATGATGGGAACTGATTATATTTAGTGGTATTTAGACCGACCAATGAAATGACAAATAGGAAATCGACATTAGCAACTAAGAAAGAAGCTTTCTTGAGCTTTTGCAGTACCAGTTTCACACTGGCGACTTCAATTCAAGACTAACGGTATGCTTTTTTATGTATTTTTAATCAGTCATACATTCCGTAACAGTTGTTTTGTGTTAAGCTTTAAAGGTTGCATGGTTAGAAAACATATTCCACTAACAATGTAACATCAAATATGAATATTTCATTTTTAATTTTTTTAATTAAGTGTTTGTATTGTTATCTGTCATGTCGTGTCCGATTTTCGATCACAAAAGTTGATGCTACTTAATATTGTTTATCTGACATGCTCTTTAATCCGACATAATCATATGCAATCAACCATGTCTTATTAACGGGACTTGACTGTACTTTGTACTTCAGTTGATGACTGATGAATAGCTGGATACAATCCACCATTGCTGGAATATTGCTAAAAGCGGCGTAAACCCAAACTCACACATTTATTAGGGTTTTAATTACTTTTTAACACTGATGGTCCAGTGGACCTCGTTATTCATAATTCTCAGGATACGAGGGTCCCCTATCTCAGACTTTAAAGTTCTTACTTAAATAGTAATCAATAGCTAAATAGTAAAACAAACTTTAGTTTTTATTAAGAGAATCTGTGTACCCCAGGATGCAGTTAGGCATGTCAGAATCACCTGGATGATGGGTTTCACCTAGGTGTTAACACCTGCCTGTCAGGGTTTCCTCATACTCTAGGTAGACTTGCTGTGACATAACTGAAATATTGTTCAAAGTGGTTTCACCCACTCATAAAATTTATTGAGGGGCAATCAAATTGTAAAACAGCCAGTACCTAGACTGTTGTAGATTTATGGACTTGTTCTTGTCAATAATAAATGTTGCTGATGACAGTGTATAAAATGCCCATCACTCAACTGTCCTTATAACAAATACCTTGATTAATTAATGACATTGCTCTTTATGTTTTTAACAACCCTATTTTCAAATATTGATAATGAAAATTATGTTTATGTAATGTCATCAAAGGTGCCACAAATAGCTGTTACAGAAACCTATGACCGTGGGCACGAATCTCCGATACGCCCTCACTAGTTTTAGGTTAAAAAACATAATAGTCTTGGTTCTCAGGCACCACCTCCATCATCATAAAGTCTGCTGCGTGCTTCGTTTTTTATTTCCATTTTCCAATTTAAAAAAATTTAACCTAATACTTAAACACAATGCTATCCAATATAGCACTCAGTTACTTCCCTTTACATGCGCACTGCTTTACTGAACATCTTGTGTTATGGTCATGGGGGCAATAGGAGTTTGTATGCTTGTTTATGTAGGGAGCCCTTTCCCAGGTTGATGGTACACAACTGTTTATTTGGTTACATTCTAGTTTGAACAAGCACAAAAAAAACCTGTCCGCCCACACTATATTTTAAAAAGTCATTGTCTGAGAACCAATTCTTTTATTTTTTTTAAGCCTTGGTAGCCCATCATTGTTGGCATGGCTGTAGTGTTGCATCTGCCCAGGGAGCTGAAAGTCTGTGGTACAATCCCCTGGCCACGTCATACCAATAGCCATAAAAAGAGGACACTTGTTACCCTGCCTGGCACTTGGCATTAAGGGGATACCGGTAAATCAAGGACTGGTCAGCTCAGAGTCAGTATACTGTGTCTGAGTGGGGTACCCATGAGAAACTGTGGCATGGTATTTCAGAGGGCTAGCACTTTAAAACCATCGCAAGTCCAGCCTACATATAGTACAAGCAGCCACACAGACACATACAACGTTAAACCCAATAACACCTCCCCTCACATTTCTTCCACATCTTCTATTGTAATTTGAAAGTTTTTATTTTTCTCTTTTCAGAATGCCTTAGCAAGGAAGGGCTGATGCAGCAATCATGAGTGCTTATTTGTTATGGTCAGAGTGTGTGCTTTATTAAAGCCTAGATGTCGGAAGTCCTACCATTTTCGAATTCATATTGAGAACACTGCATCGATGGCTCATTCATTAGCTAACACACCATTGGAAGTATGGAGAAGTAGACCTGTGATCCTCGTATACAAGGGTGTTATGTATCATCAGAGAACTTGTGCCTGGTATATTAAAGAAAAACACTGAATGTAGTGATATCTGATACTTGTAAATATTTGTTATTCATCCTAAAAGGTTTGTGCCATTAAATCAAATATATGGGAATCAGTTGTTTGTTGTGTTTCATCACTTCTTTCATCCTGTAGGGAGGTGGGACAGAATTCGTCCTCACCAGCATATGCTGGTCACGAGAGGGGACTTAATGGATATGGTGGTAAGGCTCCGTGACTTGCGTGCCATCATGCCTCATGGATCCTTGCTCATCATATCAGTCACTGGATTGAATGGTCCAGACCATCTTCCCGAGGCAAGGGAGTTAACTGACTATACAAGTCCAGTTTCCAACCTTGCTGAACCAGGCTGCAATTTCGTGGTTCGGTCGTAGCGCCACCAGGGATAATAACGAGTCATGCCCCTTCTATGCCCCTCCTATTGACCAATCAGATTCCACCTCTCATATCACTTGCATTTGATTCTAACAAAATTGCAGCGCCCAGTCAAGACAATCTGATAGGTAATCAAGAACTTTTTTGTAATAAGATGGGTTTTACCCCGCAAATTACACCAAATCACCTGAGCACCTAGAGTAATAACATGAAAACATTTGGAGAACATCTGTCGGTGCCCATTTGACAGTACACATGCTCTGCAAATCCTGCAATCAACATGTCAGACGCCATGTTTATGAACCGTCGATTTCGTTCCACAAGTTTGATTGGACTATATATAGACTCGTTAGTCCAGCCAAAATATACCTCCATAATTTGCCTAGTTCGGCAAGGGTGGAAACTTGACTTTCACAGTCAGTCCACTCCCTTGCCTGGAGAAGATGGGTCCAGACACAACAGGCTGCCATCATACAGCTGGAATAATGTTCAGTGGGGCGTAAAACAAAATTCAACAAACATCCCTACACCCTTCTTCAAACTGGACAGATACCAGACTGAGATGTTGAACATGTTCCAGGTCAGAGTAGGGCCACTGTGTACAATACTTGTGGGGATTCCATGGCAGAATAGCGCCCCAGTAGCCTGTGCTTGTCTCTAAGCCATTGGGCAGGCTGCCTTCACTTCCGAGTGAGAATTGCTCCCCAACAACCAATGCTGGTCTTAATGGAACAGACCCGTGAAGGTCCGGGGTGGAATAGGTCTTCAGCAACCCATGCTTGCCGTAAAAGGCAACTATACTCTTCGTAAAAGACGACTAACGGGATCGGGTGGTCAGACTCGCTGACTTGGTTGATGCTGTCATTGATCATAAGTGTGTGGATCGATGCTCACAGGATTGTCCAGACTCGATTATTTACAGACCGCCGCATATAGCTGGAATATTGCCGAGTGCGGCGTAAAACAACCAACCAAGCAACCAACCAACCTTAATGGAACATGTGATCAGGCTCTTTTGTTTGGTTGATTGAGTTTCATCGTATCCTGACAGCATGAAGTGTTGTTGTCAGTATCAACCACTGGATTGTCTGGTACAGACTCGATTATTTACAGGCTGCGGTCATATACTATAGCTGGAATATTGCTGAGTTTGATGTTATACAAACAATGAAACAAACAGCCAGGTTGACTGGCCAAGACTTCATATTTATAGTTCTCCGGAACATGGCTGGCTGTAGCTGACATTCAAGCACTCACTTGCTTTAGGGGTGTATGGTTTTACACCAGCAATATCAGGTGGGATACACCAGAAATGGGCTTCACACAATCTACCAATGTAGGGGAATCACCCATGTCTTCCGGAGCCAGGTAAATCCTTATAAGCTACCCCACTTACCCTGCTTACACTGGGGATTGGGTGGTCAAAATGGCTGCCTAGTTTAAGTGGTTCTGGGTCTTCTGCCATTGGTTAAAAACCAGGAAGACCCAACCAGACCTTTGAAGAAGGCCTTATTGATTGATAGGATTTATTACAAATCAATCTGATCACTGTTTAAGCACATTTGGTGCAACGGATTCTGATAAAATGTGAAAAATATATTTTTTGAACATCATCTGAGACTCTGGGAGGTTGAAGGTGATAATGATGTGTTGTAGAACGTGAATATTCCTATAGCTACGAGCTGTGCTGGTATTAACAATCAAACACATTTGCTCTATTGGCCCAGTGGTCATGCACCTAAAATATGTTCACTGACGCCAAGGGGCCAACCTGGCAGTCACAAACTCAGGTGAGCTAAATAGATGGAAACAATCTTAATTTTAGAAGAATTCAGCTAACTTTTGTTTGTTTGTTGTTTAATCCACTTCGCAATATTCCAGATATGTGACGGAGGCCTGCAAATTAACTATTTTACCCCGGATTTTCACGGGTCGGGGTCTGTTTAAGAGGGTATTTGGGACTCAGAAGTGTGTGCGCTGGACGCCAATAACATCGGAGTAATATAAGGGCGGATCCAGCCTTTTCAAAAGTGAGGAGACCAAAATATTAAAATCCTCTCTCAGATAATGTCACTGCCAACAACATACAATATTTGGTTTTGAAAAGGGATCGGGGGATTGATTAGTGTAGGAGAGGGTTGGCACCCTCACTCACAGGCTACGGGAAGAAACAGCAGCTGGGACGCATTTCACAACGTGGTCGTATATCTTTAATATTTTAGCATAGACTTACGACAGTCATAACACTTCGATCTCTTCATGAAACGGGCCCTAGATTTCTGGCAATTTTTAGTGATTTTCGCCACGTCCATTCTGCCGAGGCCAAATGAAAAAGCTTTGATCGGTTTGACCTGAAGTCAAAGAGAGATCAACAATGCATACTACCGTAATGTTGTTAGTACTTAATTTATGATGATGTTACTTTTCAATCCCACCGTATATATGTTATTTGCCTTATCCTCTGTGTCACACTATAACAGCATCTTACATGCCTATTATTTAGCCTTAATTTAGGCCTGTATCATATTACCTGACACGCGCGCGCGCACGCACGCACGCACGCACGCACGCACGCACGCACGCACGCACGCACGCACGCACGCACACACACACACACACACACACACACACACACACACACACACACACACACACACTTGATATAACATTTCTTCATGCCCCATCACAAATACATGTAGCATTTTATTCTTGACACACACACATTTCCCTCCCTACAGTCCTTAAATAATTCAGATTCGTGATCGATTTTCACCTGACTATTTTCAGCGTTGTTTCCTCTGACGGAAAAAAAGCCTTTTAAGAGGTCAAGAGATTCAAATCTGGGTCGCCAGAATCATGATAGGGCACTGAAAAATAGATATATTGTTGTTCGGATTATTGCTTTTTTCACAACAAATTATTTGGCCATTTATACATAAACACGCTTCCAGAGCCACATCATGTGAAAAAATGTACGTTCCTACCTTGTTTTTTGTTTTTTTGTTTAAAGCAGCACTAAGCAATATTCCAGCTGGAGACGGACAGACAGACAGACAGACAGACAGACAGACAGTTTATTAGGGTCTCACCTCATGTACAGCAATACATACATAAAATATTATACATCTATTATAAAAGTACAAAAGCCATTCTAAGAGAATTGCGAGAGACCATATATAAGTGAGTGAGTGAGTATGGTTTTACGCCGCTTTTAGCAATATTCCAGCAATATCACGGCGGGGGACACCAGAAATTGGCTTCACACATTGTACCCATGTCGGGAATCGAACCCGGGTCTTCGGCGTGACGAGCGAACGCTTTAACCACTAGGCTACCCGACCGCCCCTGACCATATACAA